>NC_048224.1:121552445-121902470 GCF_002007445.2 Ailuropoda melanoleuca
AGCCAAAGGCAGACGCTTAACCGCTGTGCCACCCAGGTGCCCCGATCATATTTAATCCTCACAACACACCCATTTGATAAAGAATATTTTAATCATATTTAGAAATGGGCACACGTATGTCCAAAAAGGCAACTAAATTTCTAAATACTGGTAAGAAGTAAAGCAGAGGTTAGATACACTACAGATTAATTTTATGCTCTTCATTCTTAAGTGCTCANAAGCAGGGGGAGTGGGAGAGGAAGAAGCAGGCTCATAGCAGAGGAGACCAATGTGGGGCTCGATCCCATAACGCCAGGATCACGCCCTAAGCCAAAGGCAGACGCTTAACCGCTGTGCCACCCAGGTGCCCCGATCATATTTAATCCTCACAACACACCCATTTGATAAAGAATATTTTAATCATATTTAGAAATGGGCACACGTATGTCCAAAAAGGCAACTAAATTTCTAAATACTGGTAAGAAGTAAAGCAGAGGTTAGATACACTACAGATTAATTTTATGCTCTTCATTCTTAAGTGCTCATGTAATATCTTAATGTTTTTGACCTGCTCGAATTCTGACTCTATCTTGGATATATACATTCTAATTTTTGTGACAGTAACTCCCCCATTAATGTTAGTATCTGATCCTTGCTTTAACATTCACAGCCAATCTGTCTGTGTTTGCTTCTTTATTTTCAGACTGTGCAAAGACTGTTCCCTTACTCCTCGTGTGTCTTATTTTCTTTAATGCTCATTTCCGTGGCCATTCTGCCATTATCCTCTACAATTCTAATGAAAGCAGTTGAAGGCATGATGTACGTTCAGATCTTCTGGATCATTTGTGACATTGGCCACAACAAAATGGGAAACGTCTCATCCTAATAAGAATGTAATTTATCAAGGAAGACAACTGTTAACCAAAAATAATGAAACAAATATGGCAAGATTTAAAAAGACACATATGTGAAAGAAATGTTGAGAAGATACGTCATCATACTTTGTCATAATTACTTCTACTCTTTATACCACATAGTTTAGAACTTAATACAGCTTAAACTTACTTTCCTTTGTTTCACTGTTGTTACTCTTGTCTCTCTAAGAGGTTACAAATAATATGAGACCTTTAACTTAACTATATACTTAAGATAGTGTTAAATATCTATGAAGCATTCAATAAATATTTGTTGATTGATTATCACAATTAAGTGATAATGAGAAAATATAGTTTATTGTTTGGAATCAATTTCACAACAGAAGAAGGTCATCAATAAATATTAAGTAAACATTCAGAAACCAAATGAATGTTTTAAATGGGATCCATATTCTTAGATTTGAATTTCACATAGTAATGAAAACATTTCATGTTTTGTTAACTTACAACTATCAAATTTATAAAACAAATGATATAAGATGCACATGTTTAACAAAAACTTTGGAAGCCATAGTGTAGAAATTAAAATGTCTGCTTTTTAAAAGCATTTAGAACTTTAGAATGATACTTTTCATTTATAACAATGTGAAACTTTCATGAAAGTATAAGCCAAAAAGCAGCTGTTCTAATCAGAATCATCACAGCTGTTCTAATCAGAATCATCAAAATGCCATGGAATTTATAAAAGAGGGGATTAATTGACAATATGTGTCATAGTCTGTTTGAACACAGCTGCAGTTGGGATTTTCAAGCTGACCCCCATCTGGATACAACTATGATGCCTTCTGAAAGATTCTCAACAGAGCCCAAATGACCAACAGAGTAGGTCGAAACAGAACAGATGGTGAGGTAAGTGAACAAGATGATAATTTTCCATTATGAAGAAAAAATCTTACTCCCTTGATTTCCTGAAATTATTCTATCACTTGAAATTAATCCCAATAATAAAGAACTTGCTTGAGGTTTTGAGGAAAGGGATCTAGGTGTGAATTAAAGTTGTTGGAAAATTGTTCTTTTTTGTATTTAGAGAGACTGTTTTAAGGCAGTTTTCCTGACTTGAGAATCTGATTTTAGAAACATACAGAATCATTAAGAAAATTCCCCTAGAAGTCCATTGTTTAGTCTCTGGTTGCAAACAGAATTTGGTTTTAAAATAATTGCAGACTAGACACATATCCTATTATATCCTATGATAATTTCCAATATAAAAAGCACAAAATTAATTACTACATAATTATATATATTACTACATAATTACTATATAAGTATATATATAATTATATATGTGATATAACATAAGAGAATTTTCTGCAAAAAACAGGAGGTGAAAACGTATTTCAGGGTTTTTGTTGATTACACAGTGTAGGATTATTTTTGTTGGTGGGAACTAGAACCTACCTATAAAATTACTGGAGTTTTTATTAATATATATTATCAGCATAATTCAAAATATTGGAACTATTCAATTTAAAACACTTTACTTGAATCTCATTTTATAGATTATCCTATATAATTTATACTTTGAAAATTTTCAGAAATACTAAAATAAATGTCTTAGAGTTGAAATTTTCTTTCCTATTTTTACACATTGTAAACCTGTTTATTTATGATGTAGTTTTATAGTCATTCACTGAATTTATTGAATTTGGAATAAGCTGTAACTATTGATTTACTGTTTTTATTTTTTTAATATCACTAGAACATACAAGGGTATGTATGTGTTGTTTCCACAATATTATTTCTCAAATAGTGACTGTTTTAGTACTTGCAACATATTTTCTGTTTTCAATAGTTGCAAACATTTACCTTTTGAGAAAGCAAAGAGCTTTGGAGAAAAATGTCATCAGCTCATTCACAAGTTAAACCCAGAAATTAAATGTTTGCTAGAGCATGGAATTTGAGACCTTTTAGCTGCTTTTCTATCAGATTATTTAGATTACACTCCTGGCATTGCTGAGCTTCTATTTCATTATTAATGCAGTTGGAACAATCTCTATTGTTTTAAAAACTTGAAATAGTGGATTTATGTAATCTACAAAGTACTTTGGAAATTGTTATTACTTTTGTTTGTATTATGATGTGATTGCAAATTAATGAGAGGCTTGTTTTTAGATAGCTTAAATAAACCTGAAACTGAAGACAAGGTGAAAAGGAAAATTCTGAAACATACTGATCAACAAAGGACTTGTGGCCTAAAGGCTGTCATAATAATCAAAGGCAAAGTAAAGGTTTAATATAACATGAAATTAGATAAATGAAAGAAAGGTAGAGATACGGACCATCTAAAGAAAGTTAAAAGAATACAAAATACAGCAATGAGGCCTGTGTTAATTATTAAACCTTGGCATTTTATTATCTGGCTGTTAATGCAAAATAAAATATACATTTTTTATTCTCTTACCAAAGAAAATATATAGATTAATTACTATAGAAAACTCAGGTGAAAATGTATTATGCACACATTGTATAGAAAAAAAAATCACTTAAATATAGGTTAAAAAGTCATATATGTAACTATCATGTTAAAAATCAGTATAAAACAAATTATACTGACTTATTTTTCTTGGTATTTTTAACATATCACTTGAACCCCATGTTATGTGAATTATTCCATTAATTTACCCCTAAAATTATTTTTATTAGCATTTTCTCAGATAAGTGAAAGAAAACACACTGAGTATTTTCCACATACTCAGTGCCTTTGTATCTGCAACAGGGCAACCATTTTCTATTTTCTAGATACAATGCATACCCAGATCTGAGGCACTGAAAATCCCTTTAGAACATATATTCTGCTCACCACACACAGACTACCTTAATTTTCCACTAAGACTTTTTACTGATACTTAAACTCACTACCAAGTGCAAAAGCAAAGTTAAACTAATTCCAGTCCCCTAAACACAATAGTACTTACATTGCATCTGGCTCTTTCACAGCACATGCTCCATATCTACCTGGAGGGTTCTTCCTTGCCTTACCTTACCTGGTTAATGCCTACTTCTTCCAAGATGAACTTTTTTTTTGGAAATTTTCTATCACCTCCCAAATCCTGTTTCAAGCACTCATGGGCCACCCTAGAACTGAGAGCATTCTCTTCTACAATTCCTGTGCCTATAACCTGCAGCTTAGGGGGGAAGAAGGCCATATCGATTGTATATACTCTTGATCTCCAGAGTTCAGTTTAGAACTTGATAAATAGAAAGTACTTTACAAGTATTTGCTAAAAATGTATATGGTTTCTGATAAAATACATTAAGTGGATATTTACTCAATATTGAATGTGGGGAAGCATTTTGATTAAATAGAATTAAAATATAAGTGAGATGGAAGAAGTGGTCATTTGATAAGCAAACAAATGCATGCTAAATGTTTTTGTTATCACTATTTAGAGATTCCATCTGATTTTTTTTGTTGTTGTTTATAGATCTACCTGTGTGTGTGTTTACTCAGCACACAAAAATATTTTGTTACACTGTAGAGTGATAATGTATTTTGAGTAACTATCTCATATTTGTTATTTCTTGGAAGTACCATTTTGGAACATTATTATAGAGCTGTATTTACATTATCTACAAGGTACATGTGAAATTTCTCTGATTAATCACTAATAGCAGAAAGGAAAGATAAGAATGAAAAAATAACATAAGGGGATTATTATCTTTTCAAATGAGCAAAATTGAGGCACCTGGGTGGCTCACTCAGTTAAGTGTCCAACTCTTGGTTTGGGTTCCAGTCCTGATCTCATGAGTCATGAAAGAGAGCCCCCAGGGGGAGTCCACTTGGAGATTGTCTCCCTCTGCCCCTCCCCCACTCATGTGCACTCACTCTCTTTCTCTCTCCCTCTAAAATAAATAAATAAATTTTATCACAAAAATTTTAATAATATTCTGCATGAATAAGGATGTTTCTCTTAACACATGAAGTCTCAGAGAATATAACCCAATATATTTACTATTTAGATCATCAGAAATTATTGTCTAGATCCCCTCTTAAAAAGCTTCTCAGTTTGTTAACGGAGTTTCTCAGTTTCTCCCATTCCCCACCCAAAAATAAATTAATCAAATCAATGATCAGGAGAATAAATGTCTTACCTGAGACCAGAAGTGCTTTTTATTTTAATTTTCATTAGTTCTATATTTGCAAGTTCTTTGTTTAGGTATATAAACCTTCAAATATATTATTTGTATATGTATATGCTTCTCACCATTATCTAACTAATACATTATAATCTATTGTGGGCAACATTATATCTGAACATCGTGTTAAGATTTGTTAAAATACAAAAGAAGAAAATATAATAGTAAATTTTTCTAATAATTGGGTGGATGGCCAATGAGTACTTAACTACTTAATTTAACAATACAGAAAAATGGAGTTACTAAATGTGTATTAGGATATTAGGAAGTTCAGGGACACCTGGGTGGCTCAGTTGGTTAAGCACCTGCCTTCAAGCTCAGGTCATTATCACGGGATCCTGAGATTGAGCCCCAAATTGGGCTTCCTGCTCACGGGGTGACTGCTTCTCCCTCTGCCTCTCCCCCTCCTCATGTGTGCTCTTTCTCTCTCAAATAAATAAAATCTTTTTTTAAAAAAGGATATTCCAGTTCATATAAGTAGCTTCCAAATTGATCTAGCTTATAGAAGTACAGTTAGAAAATGTATTATTATAGTTTAAAACATAGTAAATAACCACGTTTGTCATCCTAGTCTACAAAACTTCCCAATATATTATCATAATTGTCATTTTACATTGAAGAAATAGAGTCATATTAAATAACTTCCCCAATTTCAAATAAAAATTAGTAGCAGAGTAAACATTAGAATAGTATGCTTTCTGAGTTTAAATTATGTGTTCTTTCTATTATACAGTGCTACCTAAAATGTGTGCAATATGCAATTTCAGGTTTGGAGTGGTTTGCAGAATGAGAAAAGGTTAAATTTCTGGAAATTGTGAGATAAAATACTTTACTGGTTCATTTATTAGTAGGAAGTTATTCTAGCCAGAAGTTATGATAAACATTCAAATTTTCTTCAATGTATAATATATATGAGTAGCTAATTTTTTTTGTTAATTTCTTATGATGTATTTTTCCAAAAGAAAAAAATGTGCTAAATACAAATATCATGGAATTGGCACTTGGTAATGGGTATAAGAAGAATTATGTTTTTTTTTATCTATCAAAACTTCAAAAGAAATAAGCTTCAGAAAGGGAATACATTTTCCTATGAGTTACTGAAACTTGGCTTTTAATTTGATGAACCATAGCAGAAAACACTTTGATGTAAAAATATAATCACCTAACCCTTAGGGAACTAGCCAATTGTACCTTCCTTTTCAGAACTGTTCCAATATATTAAACATATTTAAGTAATCTCAAGTTTATGTAAATTTCATTCCAATGAAAAAAATAATGGACTCTGCTTACATGTAGAATGTAGAAAGAATATGGCTATTTTCACTAAACAAATTTGGTGAATAGCAAACTGAAAAATCACTTACCTTGATTTTTTAGTTATAAGTTTCTATATTTTCATCCATTCCATCCATCAACTCTTATTTATTGAAGGTCTGTTTTTCATCAGGTGCTATGCTACCTATTAGGGATACAAAAATGTTTAGGACACAACTCCTTTTCCTCTAGAAACTGAAAGTAAATGAGCAAAGAGGCAGAGGAATGGCTTTAAAATTGGATGGCCTGAAGGTGCAGGATTCATGGTGTTTAAATTTTCAACCCAGAAGTCATATTCCTCATTCTTTGTCTAATTCCTTGACCCCTCTCTTTCATGGCACTTATTTTGATAACATAATATTATTTACATTTTTGTGTATTTCCTCTGCCTCACTGAGTAAAATATAAGCTACAGAAATGGAGGGATCTTTGTCTATGATTTTCACTTTTTATAACAAGTTGCTAGAACAGTGATGTCTTAATGAACAAAATTATACAATTTTACATTATTTGTCAATCTTTGTATGGAAGACACTTCCCTTTTCTTCCCTTAAATGTGGCTTTAATTACTGGTGTTTTGCATAATCTTTCTTGAATGGGACTCACCTATATTGTGCCATTTAAAATTTGGGATTTTAATTTTATTTAAAGCAGAGAAATGAGAATGAAAAGAGAATCTACAGTAATATATCTATGTGGAAAATACATCTCACTAGGGTTCCTGAAAAATCTGAATTGTGGATATATTATTATTTTAGATGTTTCTTTGGGAAATAGACCTTCACCTTAGGGTATATTACTCCCAACACATGTTAACACATCAACCACAGAAGAATGTAGCTTATATAAAGTCAAAGAACCCCACATAGAATGAAAACAGAATAATAAATGAATTAAATATTTCCTATTTTCCCCAGGCTTTGGGAACATTCTGCCATTTTCACAATGATATACAATGCAATATTTTCCCATACTTATTGTTTTTCCAGAGCATTGAGGTCAGATTTTTAGAGGAAGAAAAATTATCTTTACATTTGTAATGCATTCATAATGTATAATACTAATCATATTTTAGTTCATTAGATAAATGTTTTTGTCCTTTTTTTCTATAATCCTCCTGCTTTTAAAATGTTATACTAGTATACTAACTTCTTTTTATACACCTGAGGGATAATATCTATTATATTTGAAATTAGAAAAAGTAAGTATAACTACATTAGATTTGACTAAACATACATTCCAGGGTTAAAAGTATGTGGTCATAGCTAGACAGAACACCTTTAGATCTCCCTTACTACAGTTGATATAGATCTTCTCTATTGTAGGAGACATATATTTATTTTTGTAAAGAATTCATACCATCAAAACCCATCTCTGAATTCAGTCAAATTGAAAGAGAACAAGGTATCAAAATGGAAACCTTTAGGATGACTTTCAAAAAATNAAATTTTTTTTCTACATAGTCCTATCATCTGTGAATAATGGCAGTTTGTTTCTGTCAAATTTTTTTCATAACTTATTTTACTGGTTAGAACCCACTCCCCAGCAGAGTTAAATAGAAGTGGCAATAGTTGGCATCCTTAAGGGGGGAAACTTGCAACATTTCATTCTTACACGTGTGTGCTATATTTTGGGGGGATTTTTGGTTTTGGGTTTTTTTTTTTTTTTTTTTTTTTGAGTAAATGATTCTTTTTTTTGAGTTTTGGTAGATAGGCTGAATAATGGCTCCCAAAGATTATCTAGATTCTAATTCCTAAGGCCAGTACATATTACCTGATATGGCAGAGGGAATTTTGAATATGTGATTAAGAATCTTTAGATGAAGAGATTACCCTGCATTATCCCAGTGGACCCTAAATGTAATCATATGTGTCCTTATAAAAGAGAGACAGAGGGAAATTTGACCACAGAAGAGGAGAAAGGGAAATGAACACAGATGCAAAGAAACAGAGATTTGATGATGCTACATTTCTAGCTTTAAGGATGTCCAAGACAGGCATCATGAGCAATGACTGCAGTTCTAGAAGCTGGAATTGACAAAGAAACTGATTCTTTCTTAGAGCCTCCAAAAGGAGTGCAGGCCTTACCAAAACTGGACTAGTAAAACCCATTCAGACTTCTGACCTCCATAACTATAGGACAATAATATATTTACGTTATTTTAAACCATTAAGTTTGTGGTAATTTGTTATAGCAACAATAGGAAATTAATGAGCATGGTAAATCATGTAACTATCCATGCTAGCTTTTTTGCCTTTGTCTTTAAAACGCTAGGATCAAATTGTTATCACAATTTTAATCAGCACAGTTGGTTGGTCTTAGTCGCATTCATTTTACTCATGGACATTATTCTCAGTTCTACCTCATTTTCCCTTCATCGTCTATGACTTCTGATTTTCAACACTATCCAGTAATATTTTGTCGTATTGTGTGCATTATGTAAGGTCAGCCAAAGGCATCCAACAATTTCATTTGCTTTCTTTGATTTTCTTTCTTATCATTTTCATCTTAAGGATCTGGAACTTTGTAATGGATTTCCTAAAATATGATGGTTCTTAGTGACCTTTGAAGTATCACACCAAGAGGATTTTTATCTCCCAGTGGCCCAAGAAACTGCCTGGTCGTAAATTAAAGATTTAAGAAGATACTTTAAATCTTATATACTCTAGAGTGCTATTAATGACACTGAAGCACTAGTGCACTAAATATACTGTTATATATTCAGCACAACACAGCAGGTTTCATGATCTATATATTTTACCCTTCCTGCAAAATAGTGTTGTGCTGAAAGAATATCAGAACAAATACCCATTGATCAAGTACTTTGTGTATATTATTGTATTGTTAAGAGAAAGTATTTTGTGTTTCTGAAGCATGGCTTCAGCAGATGCTTCTACAGCATGGCTATGAGCTTGTGCTTATGTAAAGGAGATCAGACATCACTCATAAATTTTAACAATTTTAACAAACCTCTAAATTTCGAAAATATGTATGAGATTCCCATATCTATCTGGAGTTTGATTTTTTTAAATAGTTGAAACTTAAAAACTAAATAAATATGGACATTCTGCCATATTACTTCTATCACTCTTGTTTGGATTTTTCATTGTTAGGCCTTTAATACACACATGGAGTCCACCTTTATATAGAGTAAAGAAATCCAATGATGACAATTTATCTAAATAAATGCTATATTAGTGAATTTAAATGAAAATTGAAATAGGTAATTAAATTTATCTTGAAATTATTAAAAAAACGTTTTTGGTCTGGATTGGCCTATCAACATTTCCGTTATTGTGTTCCTTGCATGTCCCTAGTTACTGGAATCTTTATTCTTGGTCTTCTGAAGATTTTTAGAAAAGCAGCCAATTTTTCAAACCAATTTCTTGAGTCACAACAAAAGCATGCTAATTCAATACCACTGTAAAAACTATCACTTAGGATAAATAACCGTTTAAAAAACTGGTTTTCTTTTTCTTCATTATTTTAAGTAAAAAGCAAAAATAATATGAATAATTCTAACAGGAAAATGTTATTAAATTATTTTCAATGTTTTAGTCCACTATTATCCATTTGACAAATTGTCTTTTTTTTAAAGATTTATTTATTTATATGAGAAAGGGGGGAGGGGGAGAGTCAGAGGAAGAGGGAGAGAATCCTCAAGCAGACTTCCTGCTGAGTGCAGAGTCTGAGGAGGAACTCGATCCCAGCACCCTGAGGTCATGATCTGAGCTGAAACCAAGAGTCAGATGCTTAACCAACTGAGCCACTTAGGTGTCCCTGATAAATTGTCTTTTAAGAATACTAACTGGCAAAGTGTTTTCTGTAGATATGTAATTTACTTTTTTTCTTGTGGTGAGACATGGCAATAGAGAAATAAGTAACTGAAATGAAGAGTAATTCAGGTTAAAATAAAAGAATATCTTCATGATGGGTTGGAAAATTAAGTAAACCTGTGGAACAAGAGGAACTTTGGAAACTCCTTTTATACAGCAGAGACTGGATGTTTATTCTTCAAAGACAAAATCCTAAGTATGTAATCCTCAAGTTGTAAGGATTTCTGCCTACTTTTTTTCTGTTGTATCTTTAGCACCTGGACTGCAATGGGTACATAAAAGATGTTCAATAAATATGGTAACTACATAAATATGTAGTTTTATGGATGAACAGCTGGATTGATGGTTGAATGGAAAGACTATTCTTTTAAACTCTGTAATTTTATTGATTTCTATATAATTTATATGTATCTATATAATTTCTACTCACAAACTCTAAAGGGATGAGGGTTGGGGCACTCAGCAGGATGGCTGAAAAGAGTAGGTGACAGAAGCCTAAGGTCTTGGTGAAAGTAAATGTGCTTGACTTTCTGATCAGCAAAGAAAAGATTATTAATATAAAAAGGTACATTGACAATTGGAAAAAGAAAATAAGAGGAACTATACAGGGGAAATTACTTGTTGTCTTAAAAATTTTCATAGCACACACTAACTGTGGCAAAACTAGGTTCTACTAAAAAATATTTTTTATTATCTCTTACTAACTATGATAAAGCTCAGATATTCTGTCTGGAAAGAATTATAATCTTAGAGTCTGAGCTGTGTTTTTTTCCTCTAGATGAAGAGATGAATAAAACTATGTGAAAATATGTAATACATATGCATATAAAATATGCAAGCATATATATATGTAGTCATTCAGTATATAGCCAGGCCATAAAACTAGTAAGATATATGAATTATTTAACACCATGTAATTAGCATTTCAGAGCACATACGATTTCCTTGGGAGGATCTTTCAAAGATTAAATATAATTTCTTTCCTCAAAAATGACAACCTAATCATTAGTTCGTACCAAGATGGTATTACATTATCTATTTTAAATAGCAATTATTCATCAGAACAGAGTTTAAGAGAAAACTAGATTTCACTGAGTTTGAAATCTAGGAACACAGCATACAGCTTTGAAAAGAAATGTGTAACTTAGAGAAAAAGAGAGCCATGAAATCTCAATCAACTAAAATTTAACTAGCCAAATGTTTTTTCATCCTTTTGGATAAGAACATATAAAGTATCTGTTTATTGATTTTTTAAATACATAAAACAGCTAAGGTACAAAAGCATTAGTCAGCATTCATTTCATTTTTCTTATTCCTTATCTATCTGGGTCTGCCTTTCCCACAGTTCTGTTTTTTTATTAACACTAAATTCAATTCTCTGATCAAGATTTTAACTTTAAATTAGCATCAGCCAATTATATGAACAATTCAACAAAGTATATTCACTCAAACAAGCAGACAGAATAGGACAACAAGAAACATGAATGAAGATTCACATTATAGGCAGATGATGGGTACTACTAGTTTTTTTTTTAAATATTTTATTTATTTATTTGACAGAGAGAAAGACAGCCAGTGAGAGAGGGAACACAAGCAGGGGGAGTGGGAGAGGAAGAAGCAGGCTCCCAGCAGAGGAGCCTGATGCAGGTCTGGATCCCAGGGATCCAGGATCACTCCCTGAGCCGAAGGCAGACGCTTAATGACTGAGCCACCCAAGTGCCCCATGGTTACTACTAGTCTTAATCACTGTTCTAAGAATTGTTTCACTTGAACAACCACTACAAGCTTTATATGGGATACAATAAAATCATTACTAATTTTACCATATTTATAAATTAAAAAATAAAACATTTAAAATATACTTAGCCATTAATATCAAACATGAAATAACTAAATTTCTCATCTTTTTATGTAATATCTTTTCTGATGTTTCATTATGATCTCAGAAATGCATTCTTAATTCTAACACCTTTTTAAATATCAAATCATTAACATTTTAATTGATTAACAATAAACTTTTTTCTGAGTACAAACTGGACTAAAATTATGGTATGTTTATGTGCCTCTGCCCTAGCATCCTCTTTTCACTAGTGAAATATTTGTGATCCATTATGAGCAACCCACTCCTTTATTGATTTAACACGCACAGATTTAGTTGTTGTGGAAATACAATTTCTGATCTAAAATTCATCTATTCATTAATATATCCATTGAATAAAAAAGTATTGAATACCTATGAAAAGCACTGGATGAGGGTACAAAGGAATATAATAGATACTAATATGCTTTATGGAATTTATAGAGTAGGAGGAAGGGATATACACTAAACAAATAATCATACATAGAAATGTATATTACCAATGTTTGTGCTAAGTGCCACAAGGAAGAAGAAAATTTAAAAAAAATAAAGAAGAAAATTTTGTTTTAAAGATATTAGGAGAATGTGTGTGGTTGGGTTAGAAAATCAAAGGAAGACAGTCTGATATTGAAACAGATGATTATGGGTAAATAAGGGTTTTAGTCATCAAGCTTAAGGCAAAGAGTATTCCAGACATAGGACAGAATTCCCGTTAAAACCATANCAAAAAAAAAAAAAAAAAAAAAAAAAAACTTGGCATTTGTGTGCCCAACTTAGTCACTAATTCAAAAGTACATATTGTAGAAGTACATCAGATATAATAAGTTGTAGTAGTCTACTCAGGCTACCATAACAAAATATTAGAGACAGGAGGTTTAAATCACAAAAACTTATTTTCTCACAGTTTGGGAGGCTGGAAGATCAAGGTGTTGTCAAGGTTTGATTTCTCCGGAGCCCTCTCCCCTTGGCTTGAGACAGCTGTCTCCTCCCCATATCCTCATTTGGTCTTTTCTTTGTGCTCTGGCATCCCTGGTGTCTCTCTTGTGTTTAAATTTCCTCTTCTTGCACCAATCAGATTGCATTAGGGCCTGCTCTAATGGCCTCATTTCAATCTAATCACCTATTTAAAATCTCCCATCTCCAAATATAATCACATTCTGAGGTACTGGGGGTTAGGCTTCATTTGCCATATTAATATTGGGAAGGGATGATTGAGCCCATAAGGTAAACATAAATTAAATTTGGCATAAAACTAAGCCAAATATGTTAGAATAATTTCAGAGACCTACTCTCCCTAACCCAAACTTCTTTCAAAGATGGAAGACAAGAAAAAAGAGGTAAAATAGGGAAAATAAATTGTAGCAGCTATAAACAATAACAGAAAAACAGAACGTGTTAATCATGAACTGTATGAGGATGTATCCTGAAAATAATGAGATCAGCAAAACCACCTGTTTGCAATGGAAACAGGATGATAGTAGGGAAACAGTTGAAATAGTTTTACATATACAAAACAGTGGCAAGCCTTTTAATAAATCTGCTTGATGCCACAAGACTTTTTTTTATTTTGGAGTCAGGGCTTTTATTCATAATTGTGAGAATAAAATAAAGTATCTGAACTGACACTTAGGTCAGTTCATGTAGTCCACAGAACACAGGATGTTCTTTAATGCAAGCATCTGAAGTGAAGAATGTATTTATAAAAAACAAAATAATAAATATGTATTATCATTTTGATTAAGAGATACATAAAATAAAACGTAATATTCAAACTAAGTAATTTCCAAAAATGAAAAATTGATTTTGGTGTGGTCAAAACAACTACCAATATTGACAAATTTTCCATGAGAAGTTTCTTTTTAATATAGTTTAATTTTATCTCAAAGACTCAGTTTATAATCATCAGTTAAATATAAAAAATATAGAGGAGAGTATTGAGATTAACAGTTTCAGTGGTACAATATCAAGCTTAATATTAAGTGAAATTAATCAAATAATACACTGATGGTGAAATAAAATTAGTTCATTAAATTTAATCTTTGGGCCCATTGCTGTGATGAATATAGGGTATCAAATGAAATACAAAAGTAACATCATGTTGTCAAATCTCATAGTTAACTAGAAAAACCTAATAACTACAAAACAATTAAAGAATAACTAAAACTATGAAAAATTTACAGATATTAAATACATAACTAGAAAAAAGAACCTTTCTTCCTTCAATCTATCTTTTCCCCTTTTTGTTTCTTTTCTCTTTCATTTACTTCCTTCTAAAGTCATTCATCCAATACTATGTGAGAAGTATGATGGTTGAGACCCAGAATAAAATTTGACCCATATAAAACATCTTGTTCTCAAAAACTTACATACTAATGAGGAGTCACAGCAATCTTTATCATTATGGTAACTGTACTGTCTTCTAATCGATATTTAGATTTCTTAACATCTTCAACTAGCAAAAAGTTCACATTCTAACGAGGCACTGATATATATTAACATATATTTTATCATAAAATTGAAAAACGTGAAAGAGGTTATTCTCAAGTAGAATTATTGATTAATGCGCCTTTCTTATCAGGAAGAATCAGAATAACAATATATTTTGAGAATACGTCCCGTGAATGGAACCTTGAAGTGTAAGAGATATTCTAGGTGAAAAGGAGAAGGAAGAGTTCTATTTACATAAATATTTACTACTAGACAATCAAGAAAGAGACCCACTCAAAGAACATTAAAGATATGTAATTTAAAATGTATTTCTGAAATAGCAGGTGATAAAAGAATATATATGTGAGTACACAATAGGAAAGGAAATAAAACAGTGGAATAGAGAAAAATAAAGTACTGACACGGTGACAATGTTGACTTGTGGAGGGGATATATTTGGGTAACCAAAGTGCTTGAGTTTATATCCCACACACACAAACACACAAAAGGCATCATTTTGGGCCCATATAAAGTGAGAATTGAAAATGGCACGCTTGCACGTAAGTATAATAGCAAAGCTACATTGAAGTGAACCCTCAATGAATGGCTGGATTAAAAAAATAAATTTATTTAACAGCACTGAAAGAAACACGGGAGATTTGTCTCTCTAGTTCTAAGACCCAACGTAAAAAGTTTTCATATTTGATTCATAACAAGACAGCAAACATCCTGTACATTTGAGGTTTGTCTACATGTTCTCTGGACTTTCCAATAAAACTCGGACAGAAATACTAACCTAAAACCTAATTACATTGAGTTTTACCATATGGGTATCTGATAGAAGGAAACTGAAAGCCACCATGGAGATTGTCACACAAGATTCCAAAGTTTTTCCATAGTTAAAGACTACTTAAATTTAAAAATAAATTTAAGATAAAAAGTACAAACACTCAACAATATAATCCTTCAAAAGTGAAAGTCAGAAGAGAGAATGGATTGAAAATTAGAAAGCCCAAAACTCCAGACAATAGAATTATCTGACAGAGACTAAATTAATTATGTTTAAAATGAGTGCAGGTATGAAAGAAAAAAAAATCTTTTGTGAAAAAGATCACTACAAAAACAGCTGAATGAAGGATGCCCAGGTGTCTCAGCCAGTTGAGCATCTACCTTCTGTGTGGGTCGCAATCCCAAGGTTCTAGGATAAGTCCCGCACCAGGCTCCCTGCTTAATGGGGAGTCTGCTTCTCCCTCTGCCCCTCTCCCTGCTCATTCTCTCTCATTCTCTCTCTCTCTCTCTCAAAAATAAATAAATAAATCTCAAAAAAAAAAACACTATTGAATGAAACAGAAAATAAAACTTACAGAAATAAAAAAGTTGTAATTAAAATGTTTAAATATGCCTATTTTTAAATGTGGGAAGATACAGATGTTGTACTTTATCTCACTAATCTATGTATGGTCACATTACATATAAAACAAATATAAAAAGATCCTGCAAGGTAGAGAAAAAGAAGACAGTCTAGCTAGTGACATTAGGATCTGGGGATTGACACAGTGATAAATTCCTTGGGTTTTCTATTTGCCTCATATATTCCAAGCTTGGAGCTGAAGAAACTGGCAACTTGTTAATTCCAACAGTTGTAAATAATAAGAGCTCCATCAAAAGTGTTTTCTCTCTATTCAAAAGACCAGAAAAGGAGCAGCCTAGAGACAGAAAATATTTCAATAACAACCATTCTGCTCTAGCCAAACACCACAGAAAAAACTGTTGCCCACCCCATTCCCATATGCATACCACCAAAGGTGATGAGGGAGATAAGACTTCACTCTCCACACTGTGACAAGGTATCCAAAACCTCTGCCATCCTAGTCCCAGAAAAGCCTGAATAGGGACCAGGATTTTTATTTCCACCTATAGAAGGTGACAAGACCTCATGAGGAACATGGAATTCCACCTTCACCCAGCAGGAAAGACACTACTTCCACTCCATGCTGGGTGGTGTCAGAGGCAAGTCTAGTGGAGAGGTTTTTACCACTGCCCAACTGGAACAAAGCCACACAGAACACATTGAGAGAGGAGACCTTGTGGGGACCCGAACTGCAGGCCCTGCTCAGCAGTAACAGGAGCCCTCTTCTCTTGGGTGTCAATTGAGGACAAGTGAGGAACCTGGACTTCTATAAAAGTGATGAGGTAACATCCTCCCTCCTCAGTTTCACTACTGGAGAGGTGTCAGAAAAATATAAATGTAAGTGTTCATTTTTTTCTGACTAAAATACAATTACTTTTAGGGTCTTGTAGGGCCTTTTAGGTACATATAACTTGCTTTGGGGACTACTGTTAAAGACAATGGAAATGCCCCATGTGTTGTTTTTTTTTGGTGATATAGTCAGGAGTAGCAAGCTTACACTTAACAAATAATTATTGAATGGATTATTGAAAAGATTTTAAAAGTACATTTTTTAGCAAAAAAATACAAATCAAAAATAGTAGTTCATCTTTTAGTTACATTTATAATAAATTGTTACTAATTAAGCACAATGAAAAAACAAGAATCAGTGCCATAATCAAGTGGCACAATTTATATTTTGAGAAGAAATGATTACTTAAGAATGAGAGGAAAGACCGTTTATTAACATTTCTTATTTTGCTAGTATGATCATCAGAGTGCTACATGGGAATGATTTAAGATATGTGTGACCTACCAATGTATATGGCTAACCAGCATTGTAATTCAATATAATTCTCTCTTTTTTTTTAAAGATTTTATTTATTTATTTGACAGAGAGAGAGACAGCCAGCGAGAGAGGGAACACAGGCAGGGGGAGTGGGAGAGGAAAAAGCAGACTTCCAGCAGAGGAGCCTGATGTGGGGCTCGATCCCAGGACTCTGGGATCATGCCTGAGCCAAAGGCAGACGCTTAAGGACTGAGCCACCCAGGCGCCCCTACAATTCAATACAATTCTGACTAAATGGATACTAATGTACCTCATCAAGATGATCCAAACATGAGACAGGTGATTAGGAGTGAATAAAGGTAAGCCCTCTGTTTTTATTTGCATGAAAATTAATATGCTAAACAGGAAATTTAGGGAGAAGTTAATTTTGCATAATGCTCATTTCCTCAATGTTTTAGTCAACTTGGTGCTATAAAAAAATACCACAGACTTGCTGATTCCCGGTGAAAACCTGCTTTCTGGCTTGCAGACGGCTGCATTTTGTTCTGTTCTGTTCCCCCACATGGCAGAGAGAGCTATCCTTTCCTCTTATAAAGATACTAATACTATGGGGGCCTCACCATCATGAACTCATCTAAACCTAATTACCTCACAAATATCCCACCTCCAAATACCATTACACTGCAGTTGAGGCTTTGACATATGAATTCTGGGCACAAACATAAAGTCCACAACACTCAGAAAGCACATGTAAGAAACAGAAAGTAAGGGTATGATTACAAAATAGTTAATATCACTTGGAAGAGAACATAATTAATGAAAGAAAAATCAATTTTATTTATTTACCTCAAGCTGTCTGCTGATTTTGAAATATAAATAATTATGTTGTTCCTATTTGTGTATTTTGTTTTTCCTGGTAGAAAATATTACAATGTGTTCACGATTATTAAAATATCAGGGCACAGGTTGTATCTCAGTGTTTTGTTTTCCTTTTGTCTTTGTTTGCTTTTCTTAATGATTTTGATAAATGTGGTATATACAATTATACTACATAATACATAATTTCAGATATATATATAATTTTCTATATTTAATTTATATTCTCATTATTTACTTTTATAATATTAACTATCTTGCTTTATTACTTCAGTTTCAGTACGTTTTAATTTGCTTGTATCTTGGAAAGTTTAGGGGACAGTTTTTTCTGAGCACAACAATTTTCAAATTAATCAGCCTGAGATTATGAAATTCCTGACTCATATTCCTGACTCCACTGTGGCAACAATCAGTTTTTTCACTGAATTAGTAAATGTTCAGAATCCCAGGATAATAGGACTAGACTTAATGCATATGATTTTGGATCTAATTAACACAACTGACAACCCATGTTGGTATTTCCATTTTAATTAAATTAAAAACTGCCTAGTCCTATATGGTTGAAGAAATCCAAAAGATACTGCATGACAAACATAAAATGTGTTTTAAAAATACACTGAGTAGTATTCATCTTAGGGACTTCTGAAAAAGACCGTATATAAGATACTAATTTTTAAGGAACCATTCCTAGTCATTGTATTAGAGAAGACCAAGATATTCTTCTACCTTTGCCTTTGAAATTTCCAATCCTTAACAGATAAAACTGCCAATACAATTTAACAGACTCAATTTTCCAACTCTACCTTCAATTTTTCCCATAGAAAGGACACGCTTGTGTTTTCAAATATGAAAAATTCATTCATATAACTTATTGAATTTTCATGTTTTGATTATTCAAAAAATATCTGAATTTCCTATCAATACTGCTTTAATTTAGAACTTCTCTAATTCACCACTCCACTTTGTTGTTGTGTAATTTACTACATATAGTTTCTTTGGTTTTTCTTTTATACTGCACTGCAATCGTTTTGGTCTTCCTCCTTTATTATAATATAATTTCCTTGAGGTCTTCGAAGAGCCAAGTTATTATGAATGAGTTCTTCACAACTGAAAACAGAAGAGAGTCTTACATATGTGGACACTGAGGGTAAAGACGAGTATTAGGTACAGCCAGAAGGGAAACACTGGGAGCAAAACAAAACAAACAAAAGAAAGCAAAACAAGGAAACAAACAAATGGCAACAACAAAAAAGGAAACTTTTTGCCCAATCATCATTTGCCTCTAAGTCTGATGATGCTAAAAGAACTTGCATATGCAATTCTCATTTTAGAAGACACGATAGATGTTTGGTTAAGCAGTCCATTCAAATTAAGATGCACAGAGAATCAGCTAAAATGGTAAAATGAACATAGCTATACTTCCTCCAAAAACTCAACTAAGATTACCAGAACAGCACAAAAATGACACAGAACTGTTAAGCAGCTAGAAGAGACATTGGAAAGAACATTGATAAATATTAATCAACTTAGCACAGAAATATAAAGAAACAAGCTGATTTTTTGCAAAATACCAATATCGGAAATTGGGGTGAGATCACTGAACATAAAAAAGATTTTTTTTTTCCTGCAACTCTGTTTAAGAAGCAGACAGATGGTTAACTAGATTTATTGTAGGGATCATTTCATAGTGTATAAAAACACTGAATCACTACAATGTATAACTGAAACTAACAGGATACTGTATATCAATTATATTTCAATTTTTAAAATTTAAAAATTTTAAATAAATAAAAACAAAAATGATAACATTTTGCACCTTTCACAAAGAACCCTCTGGATTCTTAAGAATATTTCACGAACACATGCAGGAGAATAATGAATCAGGGTTTCTAAAAGATTGCTACAACTAAAAAAATATATAAAGCACTTATTTCTCCACATCCTATTCCTGTTCTTCATAATTGGGTAACCACCTTATCTCACCCAGGCAAAACTTTGAAGCTAATTCTTCAGAGAGTGAATTAGAGGGACTCACAACAGGTACATCCAAGGCAAAGCTGAGGGCATTTTCTGGAGAGGGGAATTAAATGAAATTCTGGATAGTCAAGGTTGAATTCTTTCAGCCATCTTCCCTCATTAAAATCCTAGAATTCTGAAAAGTTCTTAAAAGTACAAATATATATATACACAGAGACAGAGTTACTTTTATAATAACATTGATTGTAAATGAGAAAAATTTATGCTGAAGTATTTCCAAATGTGCAGCTGTGTAGCTACTTGTTTACCTGATATTATTTGGAATTGCTTAATATATCCAGAATTCAATTGTGATAAAATATATTTGCAATAATGCTTACTTTGTTTAGAAAGATTCTGAAATTAAAGGACACACACACGTCTACATATTGCAATGTAAGACTGATTATCCTTGTAAATTTATCTTTAAGATGCAGATATAGCTCTGGTAGCTCTGCGTAGAAATGAAATTGTCTCCTGCTAAAACCACCTGAGGATGAAATTAAATATATTTTAACTGAGCTATGCCCACAGGAGGTCTCTGGAAGAGTCTGTTTGTGTAGGAAATGTATGAATTGCTTTTCTTACCTCCTGAGGTGATCCATGATGATGACCTCTATTGAAGAAATAAGTGCTTTTAGCTTCCCAGAGTAGAGGAAGTACCAAAAAAACCCAAAATAAAATAAAAACTTAGCCTCCAAAAAGATTTCAAATGAGAGGAGCTTCTCAAATAAACAATTTTTCAGTCATTTAATCCATTAAGTATTAACAAGGAGCATACTTTCAGTAGAAGGGTTTATCTTGTTTTCGTAAATTTATTTTTTTCAGATTTTTGATTCTTTGAAGACATTTACCTAACCTATACAGCTTTGGCCATTAATGCACCAAACTGTTAAATAAAAACAACCTACCACAGATTATAGGTAAAAGTTAATCATCAGAGCCAATAATATGGTTATTTATAGTAAGATAAACATTGGAATAAAAATAACCTAAAATATAATATGGTAAGCTCATTAAAATGTTCACTACATAGAATTTTTAATTTTTAATTTCACTAAAATGAAAGTGTTTTCTACTACGTAATTCAAAGAAGTAAAGTACTGGGTATATTATTTGATACTAGTCACTATACTATCATAGAGAAATCATGAGTAGTGTTAACTATAAAAACTCTTTAGTAAAATAAAGCTCTATTACTTTATCCTCCTATTCAATCCGAATAGTATTTCACTTAAGTATATGAATATTGGGGCATAGATAAACTTACTGGATTCAAATTTAATGGAAAAGCCTAATCAATATCTAATGGCTATAACAATATATAATGTTTTGAATTGCAAATTTTAGTATAATTGGCCATAAAATGTCTCAAATGAAAATTTACAAAATATATATGTAAATGTGTAATAAATTCAAAGAGCCAAAATATGTTAAAATTTATGAAATTTAATTTCTATGTATTATTCAAATTAAATCAAATGCAATCAATAAATACAGTACATTTTCCATGTAGGCCCAAGGCAAAAGCATTGAAAGGAGCCTAAAGAAGAATAATAAATAGACTTAATTAGAATACTCTACCTGAAAGAGTAAACCTGATAATNAAAACCGAAAAATTAAAAAAAGGTAAAAAAAAAAAAAAAAAAAACCCAAAAAAACAAAAGAACAAAATTTCAAATACTAGCAGAAGACCACAATAGCTGAGGAGTTGTAAGGAAAAGTCCTGCTTCAACTTCATTTGAACTACACAGACAATATCTGCAATAAGAATTCAGTGTCTGAGCTATTACCCCAGGCTCAGCTATTATCATAATGAGGATATGGTAAGTTGTATAGATGGCACTTGAAGATCACACAGAGCAGGTAATTGAGAAACCTAGTTGAATATTTAAAAAAAAAAAAAAGAAGGTAGTAGATTTAGTTTGGCCATTATCATCAAGAATGTCTAAAGAACGAGAGTATAGAGGAGGGAAAATTGAAGGAAGATGGTCAAAAGGTACAAACTTCCAGTGAAGTGGTGCCAGTCTGGCTCAGTCAGTAGAGCATGCAACTGTTGATTCTGGGATCGTGAGTTTTGAGTCCCACAATGGATGTAGATTTTACTTTAAAAAATTTAAAAATATTTGTTTAAAAGAAAGAGGTACAAATTTCCAGTTATAAGATAAGTAGTGGGGCTGTAATGCACAATATGATGGCTATTGCTAACTCCTGTATGACAAATAGGAAGTTATTAAGACAGTAAATCCTAAGAGTTCTCATTAGAAAGAGAAATTGTTCTTTTTTTTTTTCTTTTTATATTACCTATATGAGATGATGGATGTTAGCTGATCATTTGTGGCAATCATCGTGACAATCATTTCACAATATATATAAATGAAAATATGTTGTGAGTCTTAAACTAATACAATGACGTATATCAATTATTTCTCAATAAACCTGGAAAAAAAAGTTTTAAAAATATCCAACGAAAAGCAACTCAAGGACTCCTTGACAGTCGGAGGAATTTTGCATTAAACAGTGTCCAGCTATAGGAAAATAACACACCTTTAGGTGTATTTTCCTCAGGACAAGCATCATATATAATATGTCCATAATGGCAGAGACTTTTGTCTTCTTTCACTGCTATACCCTTACTACCAAGAAAAATATCAAGAACAAATATGTACTAAGTATAGCATTTGTTGAAAGAATGAATGGTATAATCTACAAACATAGCAGGAAATAGTTGCGAGTAACACAGGAATCTTACAATTCAGGACTAGAAGCCAATATCTGAAAAGATTTGGGAAATGTGGTAGAAAGGATGGAACTAAGAGTGCCTATGAAAGATTTAAACAAGATTGCCACCTGATTCCTAGAACTGAAAGTCCCAGTCCATTATGAAGCTAGCTGAAAGGTTGATTTTGTAGTTAATTAATAATCAGGGATACTTATAAGAGGGATAATTAGAAATAAAAAGCTTAAATTCAGTCCAAGACCCTATAATAGTTATACAGATGCTTCAGCAGAAATCTCACAGTTACATGATTTTGAGTGAGATCACATGTTTTTACAATAGCTTTCATTAGCTTTCCAAAGGGGAACTTGATGTCTTTTGTTGGTTAAGACGAGCAACTTGCACTTCCCGTGACAATACAGTAGTGTTCTTCAGACCAGGGATTCAGAGTTATGGCTAGACTCATAAAGGTGAGACCAAAGTTGGATACTGATTAAGAGTAGAGGACTTGGGGGCGCCTGGGTGGCTCAGTCAGTTAAGCATTGACTCTTGATTTTGGCTCAGGTCATGATCTCAGGGTCATGGGATCAAGCCCACCTCAGGCATCATGTTCAGCAGAGTCTGCTTGAGATTCTCTCTCTTCCACCTCCCCACCCCTGCCCTGCCCTGTGTTCTCTCTCTCTCTCTCTTTCTCTCAAATAAATAAATAAATCTTTTTTGTTAAAAAATAGGGGAAGACTTAGGTTTTCTGAGATAAAAAAAATTGTTTTTTAATTAGATAAAATTATGTGAGGAAAGTAAACATGTAAAGTATAAAGCATATTCAATATCAGAGATTAATGTACCATATTAGCAGAGAGAAAGAAGTCATATATTTTTAAATAATTCAATGGACTCGTAAGCCCTAAAATTCAGCAAAATCCTACTGAAGAAAAATCCTATTTGAAGCAGTCTCAAACAGAAGCCTGAACAATCACAGACTTGTTTTTACTCACAATCATGTGGAACTCCTTCTCCAAAGCTACTTATTTGAAATAAAACTTTTGAATTAAAGAAAAGTTCAGTAGGACATTTTCTATGATAAGATAATAATTTCCTACTTAGTTGGGAAAAAATTTTATAAAGTATTACAATATTATATCTATACAGTTGGTAAATATTTTTCTGACTACAATTCAGACTGTCAGATTGTGAAAAAATTGAAAAAGTCTTAAGAGAAGTATGAATGGATCTATCATATTTAAAGGGACGAAGATTGATACAGATTGTGTCACTGAACAAACCTAGCTTTCCGTGCTCAAGGAACTTCGAACAACACAAAATTATGTTATTTTTATACTAAATTTTTTGTTTCCTTTAATTCTGTACTATATTATAAAACCAAAATAAAACCATCATAGTACAAGTTCTAATGCTAAAAATCTATTTGAAAGCTATAGTAGTTTATATATTTATATAGATAATATATACATAAGTATATATATTTCTATAGATAAATATAATAATATTTTAATCATAACAAATATAACTACATTTTTCATGTAAATTTACACTTGTACAAAAAATGTATTTCCTTGAGACACAACCTTGTCATAGTCAGTACTAGGAGCTATGTGAGCTATATAAATTCAGGGAAATACAAAGCACTATCACCCACACACCTCACCACAGGATAAGTATCTACAGGGGAAAAATTGAAATAGCTCTCAATATCAAGGATTTTATTTAAAAGTCTTAAAAAAAAACTAAGTATTTTCGGCTCTTTGGGCCATATGGTCTCTGTTACAACTACTTGATTCTGCTACTGTAACACAAGAGCAACTATAGACAATATTTCAAAAATAGATGTGGCCTTAATTAAGAGAGTAGAATTTATGTAAAGTGCTCTTATCACACATACACAAAACATAATAATAGTAAACAGGTCAGGAGGGAACACGGGGATGTGATGAATATGTCTGTGGCTTTGTTGACAGTGATCTTTCACAGGTGAGTACTTATCCCTGAACTCATCGAGTCATGTACAGTGAATATATACAACTTTTTACATATCAATCATTCCCCAATAAAGTGTTTTAATGAGTAACATTAAAAAATAGGTATGGCTGTGCTTCAATAAGACTTTAAAGTATCTGGTTGGAATTCACCCATGGGCTACAGTTAGTCTATCTCAGATCTATATGAATATTTCCAAATGGATTGAATACTCTTTAAATAGTTCTTAGTACTCCATGAAAGAAAAATTATTAATGGTAGAGGTGGGTTTCAATTAGATTATAAGCTGAAGTAAGTCTTTAAAAATTGAGATTTTGTCTAGGAAAGAAAGAGCAAAGACTCAGGTCATGAGAAGAATTAACAAAAGTGTGGTGATAGAGATCAAACCACAAAATTGGTCCAGTTGCCAAAAAGAAAAAAAAAGAAAAAGAAATTTTTGATGAGGAGTGAAAGAAATAAGAACTGGTTCTGACTATTTCTTTCTTTCATTTTCTACTTCTAAGTAATAAGTTATGTCATCTCCGCTATGGGTTTCTGGAACTTTAACAGTCACACTTTTTTCAAGAGTCCTTTCTCCCTTCTCTGAATGGCATTTCCGACTAAAACTAAAGCCTACATGTCAGTGGACAATTGTAGCCTAAATATGAAGACCAACTGCCTCAATAGTGGAGAATGGTCTAGTGATTACTCAAGAACCATCATAGCATCAATGATTCATTCTCTTCTCAGGCCTTAATCTGGAATTCTCTCTTTACAGCAAAAAGAAAGAGGATAAAAGCCCCCACAGCAAAAGGGACAGAACCGTGTTTGCTTAGCGCAGGTAACAGAGAGGAGCTCACCAGAATACAGAGCACTGACATTAGATCAGCACAGAGAACTACAGCAGTTCAATCACAGCCAGGGAAAGGTCAACCCCCAGGGTAATAAATAACCAGAAACAGTGTGATTTTTGGAGGAAGCAACCTTTTCTAATACAATTGAGAAAAATGCTGATCTTTATAGTAAAGTCAACTGCAGAGAAGAGATACGTAAGTTTTAGCAAACAGTAAATTATCCGCAACAAGACACTGGCATGACAAAGGCTCTTGACCTGTGTTAGGAATCTCATGGGGTATACAAAGAAGAGCAGCAGAATAAGTGGATGAAAAAAGACAGTCTAAGGCAAACCAAAAGGAGCTATTTTTCTTAAGCACATGATATAAGATTTGCACAAGGCCCTTATCAAGACACCCTGAAGATTTCCCAGAGCTTGACTAAATTTAGACAGGTTTCTTCCTGACTCTAGGCCCTGACCTCACCATTCCTGGAGCATTTTCTTTAGCATACTTGTAATTGTAAATTCTTTCTCTGATCCTTTGAGAGATAAATCCTTTTAAAACCTCTTGCCAGTTTTATAACCCAAGAATGTCTTTCTCAAGGGCTAGAAAAGTTAACTAACAAAAATTATGGTATAGAATGGTGTTTATCTATGAATGGTTGTCATTTCATCCTACAGGCTTAGTCTTTCAGAGTTAACATTTTAATTTTTTTTATTAAAAATATCAAGACAAGACCACAACTAAGAATTTATTTATAACTTCTATTTTTATTTACAAGAGAATATGAAGCAGTTTATCAGGCATGTTTATAAAATTAATTGTAGATAATCTGATCTGTACGGTTCATTGGGTGCCCCCCAACAAGTGTATGCATGCATACACACACACACACACACACACACACACACACACACACACACCCCTGACTGGATTTGTGCCTCTAGATAGGAAACATCCATTACAACAATAAAAGAAGTTACCAGTGAAAAAGCAGGGAGAATTGAGCTCTTAATTTTCTGGAGTATATGTCTCAAACACTCTGTGCCATGTATAATGTTAATTAACAAAGAACATGAGAAAGAAAAGAGGGAGGGAGGAAGGAAAGGAGAGAAAGGGAGGAGGGGGAAGGAAGGAAGGGGAGAAGGAAGGAAGGAAGAAAGGAAGGATGGGAGAAAGGAAGGATGGGAGGAAGGAAGGAAGGAAAGATGGAAAGAAGGGAGGGAAAGAAAGAGGGAGGGGACAGGAAGGGAGGAAGGAAGAGAGGGAGGGAGGGAGAAAGGAAGAAAGGAAGGAAAAAGTTCACTATAAAATAAGTTGTGTCCTTTCTTCCTCCTTCCCACCTCTCTTCTGTTGGGCTAAAGAAAGAATCAGTGGAGGAAGGCAAGAGAATCAGGAACCAGGGTGAACCTGGACCATGCCTTTATGTGTCTTGTGCTGCCACAAAGGCATAGACAGAAAATGTGAGGATGTGCTCTGCAGTATAGCTGGTCGGCTTCAGAAAGCCTCTTCATTTTGGGGGGTCCCAAGTAGGCCAAAGCGAGCAGGCAGAGATTTTCCAGTGTGGACATTAGTGAGATAAACACACCATGAGTTTGCAGAACTAAAGGTTGCCTCAATGTCTGCCTCAGAGGAAATGGTATGGACTGGATGGATCTCAGATCAGAAATCACCCTTAATGATATGAAACTCAAGCTCAAGAGGGAAATGTCACCCTAACAAATAAGTGACTGTAATTTACCAGCTATATTCTACAAAAGTCTGTAAATGACTAGGCTAAACCTTAATAAGCAAGGTTGTTTTCTATGCAGACCATCCAACAAATTCCAGGGACTAAAACTAGATTAGACAAGTTTCCCAGAAAATAAACTGATAGCACCCTGTGACAACTGCCCCAGTAAAAAACGTTCAAGGTGAAAAAGAGATGGGAAATACTAACAATATACATCACCCTTCTGAATTTATGGCCAAAAAATTAAAATTAAGCAAGAAAAATGGAAAGATTCCTCTCTAGCATTTCACCGAGTTCATTAAGATATTCATGTGAGAAACAGTTACTACATATAATTCTCCTGATATACTTATTCTTATTTAAATATAGTCTTTCAGAAACCATTTTATTTGCAAATTTATCCAGGCATCAGAATATGAAACAAGAAAAAGAAAAAAGTGGGCCCTAAAATAATATTATTAAAATAAGTTTATTATATCTCTGCCCATGTTACTGTTTTAAAATAAAATAACTGGTAAATAATGTATAGAAATAGCATAATTTCTAGAATATATGCTTACGTTTTTCACTCCTTCAAAGTTGTATTCCTCTAATAATTTCATTCCAGCAATATATAAATGATTATATAAGACATGAGAGTATTCTTGCATGTATGAGTGTGTACATGCCGGTAAAATGATTACTGTTAATATTTAACTTTAAAAATATGTTGAAAGACTAGCAAAAAAACAAAATCATCTTGATTTTTTTAAGTTTTTCTTTAAATTCCAGTTAGTTAACATACAGTGTAATATTGATGTTTTAATCAATATAACTTGCAATAACTTTTTAATACAGATGGTCCCCAACTACTCTAGTTCAACTTAGGACTTTTTAACTTTACAAAGGTTCAAAAGCAATATGCATTCAATAGAACCTGTACTTCACATTTTGAATTTTGCTCTTTTCCTGGGCTAGTGATACATCATACAATACTCTCTTGTGATGCTAGGCAGTGGCAGTGAGCTAGGGGTCCCAAGCAGCCACCTGATCATGAGGGCAAACAACTGATACAACCATTCTGTGCCTATATAGTCATCCTGTTTTTGACTTCCAGTTCAGTATTCAATAACTACATGAAATAGTCAACACTTTATTATAAAATAGGCTTTATGTCAGATGATTTTGTCCAACTGCAGGCTAAGGTCAGTGTTCTGAGCATGTTTAAGTTAGGCCAGGCTAAGCTGTAATGTTTGGTAGGATAGGTATATTAAATGCATTTTTGGGGTACCTGGCTCACTCAGTCATTACAGCATGCGGCTCTTGATCACTGGGTTGTGAGTTTGAGTCCCACTTTGGGGGTATAGGCTATTTAATAAAAAACAATGCATTTTTGACTGATGATATTTTCCATTTACAAAGGATTTATTGGGATATAACTGTATTATAAGTCCAGGAAGATCTGTATATTGAAAAAAAATCTGGTATGAGTGGCAGAACAATATATAAAAAAATAAGGCAAGGAAACCCTCTCACAATTCAGATCAGGTTCACTCCAGCAAATAATTTTGCTACATAGAGGCCACGGAAATCACCCTCATACGCAAAGCACTTCACAATTATACAATGTAAGAGCACAGTCATCACTTTATGTGCACTTCAGAGTATAGAATATAGAATAAATGCTATATTTGTTAATAATGGAGTGTGTTAAACATATTAAATACACTACATTTAATTTTAGGAAAATGTGAAGTTATAAAATGTGCAATTCCTATAAAATGAAAAGATAAGTTAAATACAAAAAAAGCAGCAATTTTTAATTAAATCCAAACTACTCACTGGATGTTTCAGAGAAGGAAATCAAGTGACATAAAAGTCAGTTTTGTCACAACAAATTTAAGAGGCCAGCATCAGCTTTATACCAAAATCAAACAAGATAGTAGAATAAAATAAAACCAATCTCTCATAAATTTAGATTCAAAAGCTCTCAACAAAATTTTAGCAATTGATTTCAACAATGTTTAAAAAGAATAGTACACATGACTAAGTTGGCTTTATTTCAGATATACAAGATTAATTTAATATTTGAAAAGCAATAAATGTAATTTATCATGTCAATATCCATTTATTATAAATACCTTCAGAAAACTAGAATAGAGTAGGCATTTTCTCTATATCACAAAGAGCATCTACAAACAACCTGTAGTTAGCACCATACATACTGTACAACTCAGTCATTCTACTTTTAGGCATATATCCCAGAGAAATAAAAAATCATTTTCAGACAAAAAGTTGTACATGGATATTCTTAAGAGCTGAATAAAAGCCAATGTCAAAAATGACAGCCTGCATAGCTGCATATAACATTCAATATAACATAATTCTAGAAATGAAGAGCATATTAGTGCTTTTCAGGTATTAGGGTTTTAGAGGGGCAGAGTCAGTGTGACTATAAAGGGATAGGAGGACCAAGTCTTACAGTAATGGTACAGTTCTTCTGTATCTTGAGTTTCATGGTAATCATAGAAAGCTACACATGCGATAAAGTTGCATAGAACTACACACACATCCACGCACATGAAATGCATGTGTAACTGGCGAAATCTAAATAATTCTAAATAAATTTTATACCAAGGTCAATTTTCTGGCTTTGATAATTGTACTATCATATGTAAGACACCACTGGAAGAGGATAAGTGAAGGGTGCATGGTATCTCCCTTAAATTTCTTCATACTTTCCTATAAATCTAAAATTCTTTAAAAAAATGTTTTTAAAAATCAATTTTAGTTAAAAAAATATAATGTAAACTTTAAAATATTTAGTTTTACATGCCTTTTTGAACAATTAGCAATACATATTAAAAACACACTTTTGGTTATGAAATAATAAAATATCATTCCATTTACAAACATGCCAATATTTGTAAATATTTCTAAACTGATTATAGCCTCCCAAACATAGCAAGCATGAATAGAAGGATTATTTTATCAGACAATGGACTTCACTACAGATCTAGAGTTTTCAGTTTTCCCTTAAAACAAACAAACAAACAAACAACGTTTTGCCCTAGTCAGAATGGAATTTCTTTGGAAGTGGTAAAGGATTATAATTTCAGAAAGAGTGTGTCCTTTGGTGTGTATGAGGGGAATGAGAAGTGTATGAATGCAGAACTGGTATAACTCAAAGCATAATGCTAATAGTAGCAAAATATAAATATTTTTCAGAAATCCCTATAATGAAATCATGTGTAGAAAATGTATGAATTCCTATTTTTTATTAGCTTTCTTATGTTACAAAGAATGCTTGGGGCTGACTCAGGGTCTAAAATAGTTTATTCCTTCTAAAGAATAAATATCACATGCACTATTGCAATATATTTTCCTTTTTGTGTTGCCAGTAAATATATTTTTGTTCATTTTATTATGGCAGCACCAGGAAAAAATGTAATAATTTTTCATGAAATATTTCAATCAAACAAATTCTGTCTCCAAAGAATGTACAAGGAATAAGCTGAATTTTAGATTAAATACCAAGATGACTCTTGATGTATATGTACATATTCATTTATTATGATTCATTATTAATTCTCTATTGTCTTAAATGTATAAGTAGTCTGTCTCAGTTGCTCTAACTGCTTAAGCACTGTTGCAATTTTTAATTACATATTTGTCATACAAAAATGAACATACAAGTAGAGAAAATATCTGAAAAATGTACCAAAATGTATGAAATGGAAAGACACTATTGTTTCCATAGTAACAGCAGGCTTAACTGGTTGCTGTAGCACCATGGAAACTGAAGAATAAAGAATATGGAGTTCACAGAAAACATAAATTTCCAAAATTAAAGATTCGTATTGGTAAATTTGGCATATAACAATGGCGTGCCACTCTTTCCTAATTCTATAGAATCAGGACCCTGCTTAGTCTCACAGAGTTTAGCTCAGGAAAACTAGAGAGAGCTATTTTCCAATTTTTACAAGGACTGTCTTAGTTCATTGTTAAAATGTGCTTGGCTGGTCTCTCTGAAGGTTGTAAGGATTATGTAAAATGAGATAATATATGAGAAAGTGCTCCATAAATTTTAAGGAGCTATACAAATTCATCATTATTATTCTTCCAAATTTTGATAATTAAAGTCTGCCACTTCTCTTGTTAGTAAGTAACACCACCAATTCTTATATGCGTCTTTGCTTAAAAAACAGGTTGTTTGGTTCATTTTATTTTGTACAGAAAACTAATTTCTTTTTTTCCCAAATATTTAAGTCTAGCTTTCTCTTTTTACACTAGGAAAACTAAAAATTAATAGAGTTTTCATGATTAATGCAATGGATGGGGGCGCCTGGGTGGTGCAGTCATTAAGCGTCTGCCTTTGGCTCAGGGCGTGATCCCAGCGTTCTGGGATCCAGTCCCACATCAGGCTCCTCTGCTAGGAGCCTGCTTCTTCCTCTCCCACTCCACTGCTTGTGTTCCCTCTATCGCTGGCTGTCTCTCTCTGTCAAATAAATAAATAAAATCTTTAAAAAAAAAAAGTAATGCAATGGATGAAAGAATAGATTGAGCCTTAGACCTGTGGCCAATTTTCTTAGAGTAGAAAAAATTAATTGAATCTGATGGTCCAGCACTATAACATATAAATTCTTAGCTTTTCACTTGCAGATCTGATCTAATGGAATACGTTTTAGATTAAGTTTCTTCACATGATGATTAAATTTAAGTAAGAAAATAATGTTTTGGCCATTGCTTTATGTCTTTAGTTTTAAATACAGTGTTTCATTATATTTTTTTCCCACTATATAAAAAGCATAGGAAATTTTATGTGAGTCTGAGTGATATGGTTAAATGTTACTTGTACCTGTAGTCATTTTGCTCTGCATGTTGATGTCAAGAAGTCTAAGTTAATTTTCTCAAAACAATAGAAAGAATCATGGTAAAACCACTCTACTAGTTTTAATGACATAGAAATAGAGAATAATGGTTAAGCATTTGGAGTCTGGAGGCATATTGTGTGGCTAGCAATCCATCTCTGGTGCTTACCGTTTCTAAGACAGGGTAAGTTACTTATGCTCTCTGCCTCATTTTACCAATGTAAATTAGAGATCATAGTATGTACATAGTATGTACATAATACATTACAGCTGATTTGAAGACTAAATGAACTAAAATGTCCAAAATAATCAGAAAGGTGTCTAGCATGAAAAAGGCACACAATAAGTGATAAGTATTGTTAGGGAAATCATCATCTTTATTTACAAATATTTCAGTTTTGCTGGACAAGAAAATACACTGTTAAAGATGAAGGATACAGACAGAAATAATAAATATATAATGTCTTATATGTCCATTCTTTTCTTAATGTATAAACATTTTTTTTCTTATCTAAATTCAATTAGCCAACATATAGTTTTTTTTTTAAGATTTTATTTATTTTATTTATTTATTTGACAGAAAGAGAGAGACAGAGAGAGGCAGGCAGAGGGAGAAGCAGGTTCCCTGCTGAGCAGAGATCCTGACATGGGCTCGATCCCAGAATCCTGGGATCATGACCTGAGCTGAAGCAGACCCTTAACCATCTGAGGCACTCAGGAGCCCCCATCATTAGTTTTTGATGTAATGTTCAATGATTCATTAGTTGTCCATTCCTTTTTAATACAAAAATAGGAAAAATCAACCCCTCAAACATATATATAATAAGTCACAGAAATAATATCTATTCTAGCCAAGTATATGCACTCTTTTATATTACTGAAATTTCAGCTCAGAATTTTAATGTGATTCTCATAGAATTTTTCCACAAATTTCATATTTCCTACCTTGTTTTCTTGTATTTTAATGTGTAGTATTTCCTCCTTAGTATTTTCATGTCCTATTGTTATCTATGGGTAAAGACTAAAAGTTCTCTTTTTGATTCTTTAAGAGATTGCTAATCTTTAAGTAAAATATTCAACTTTTACCAAATATGATGTTAGGTTGTGAGACTTCCCTATACTTGAGGTTACTGGCTATATGCAAATTATTTTTTTCAGATAAAATGGAGAAGACACTAGAAGTAGTAGAATAATGAAGCAAACACAGTATACTTATGGACAGTAAATAATTTGATGCCTCATAAACTAGGTTCAAAGCTCTAGTTCTGCCTATTATTGGTTATGCAAATATGGGCAATTACCTGAAAAATCTCATTAGTAAAATTATGATAAATAAGCCTAAATTTCAGAAGAAAATGAGAAATAATTATTTTAAAGTGTATAATGTATATATAAAGCGACAGAAAGATAATAGAAATTTGCTTAGTAGCAATAACAATAACATAATAGATATTTATGATTTTACAGAGTTCAAATAATTTTTTGGCAGTTATGTTAAGTTTCTTTTTTTTTAAGGATTTTATTTATTTATTTGACAGAGACAGCCAATGAGAGAGGGGAACACAAGCAGGAGGAGTGGGAGAGGAAGAAGCAGCCTCCCAGCAGAAGAACCTGGTGTGGGGCTCGATCCCAGAATGCGGGGATCACGCCCTGAGCCAAAGGCAGACGCTTAACGACTGAGCCACCCAGGTGCCCCAGTTATGTTAAGTTTCTTAAGGTAAATAAATCATCAGCAAACTGTTACTAATTCTCTAAGAGTGTATTAGTGTCTTGGAAAGACCAGAATTAACTTAGAATCCAAAACTTTAAAAACATGTAATAAGACTTTGTTCTCTTTCCATGCATGGATGCCTTGACCATGTTAGGTGTTTCTTTGCAAGTGAACTTATCCCTGGAGCCAGGGAGATGAAATTCTTTGACTGGCAAGTGCAGGTAACATTGGCTGCCTTTTGTTCTAACAGAAAGAATTAGGTTGAGCCCTACCCCCCAAACTATTAAAATGCATTTTTTATAGTAAAGAGAGGTTCTGTTACTAAAAATAGGGACAATAATGTTGGTTGATTAAAAAATACATATCTACTATTTATGGAAAATTTTAGATAAATTATATCAGTCATTTGGTAACTCATAAAAATATTGTTACTTAATTACTTGCAAATAGCCATTTGTTATAGAACTTGTTTGTTAAAGCAACTGGAGAAAGCTAAACAGTGGTGTGTACACTAAATATATATATTTTTTTATCTCAATGTGTTGTTTGTCAAGGCAACTGAAGGGAAGAATCAGAAAAAAACTGGCAACTTGCAAACAAGAAACAAAAGGGAAAGAGAGTGTCCAAGATTCAGAACATTACGAGTTGGAGGACACAACTTTCTCATCTTTCTCATCCCCAACTACTTACAAATAAAACTGAGAACACCTATGATCAATAAAAGCAGATTAAAACCATCCTTGTGTTGAGAATCCAATTAAGAGGATGATCAATATACATGATATCAAAAGCCTTAAGATGCTTCAGAGTGAAAGTCCATCTAAGTGTTTGGAATCAAATAAAGCCTTTGAGTTGGATAAAATTGTGCAGTAAAAAGAAGAGAAAAATGTGATTACACCACAAAGCCTGATAAATTGAAAATACCTTCAATTAATTTGAGAAGAGATAAAAATTATTAGCTTAAATTGACAGTTCCAGGAAGTAGTAAATCCAATATTCAAAGGCAAGAAGTCTGAACAACATGCATTATTATAAAGTTTCAAAAGAAAAACATATAACAACGTGCTATCAGAAAAAAATGAGACTTGTATTATATCTTATTTCTCATCAATAATACAATTTAACCAAAGAAAATAAAATAATGGCTACAAAATTGTGAGCAAAATAAATTTTGGGTCTACAGCGATAGTTCCATCAAAATATCCACCAAATATAAGGACAAAATGAAGACATTTTCAGATACACAAAGATTCAGAAAGTATAGTTCTTTCATAATGTTGCTTAATGAAAAATTCACATGAGCACGCATTCTGGTGGGGGAAAAAAAAACACAAGGAAGAAAACATGACATCCAAAAAATGGTATATTTTCCAGAGTATAATGAATAAAAACACTATGAGGGGGTTCTGTGTATTAAGAGATTAATAACCTAACAAGTAAAAAGCCGAACAGATTAAAAAATGAACAATGCTTCTTCAGTCCTTGAGAGAGGGGAGGACACAAAGCAAACCACTGTCCCAAGACTGAAGAGACAGGTACATAAAGTGAGTCACAGCTTACTGGAGCAGAGACACGCAGGCAAAAACCACCATGGGAAGCAGTGCTGGGGTATGATAACCTGAACTGTAATTGACAAATTGCTGGAGGCTCAGTGTAGACAATCCTAAGAGTTAAAAACTCTAAGAGGTTCCAGTCATCGAGTGCCCTCACAATTTTACGAGGTTTACCTCCAGGAGTTCCGTTAGATTCCAACCGTAAATATCAGAGAAAAATCCCTTCTGGTTCTCAGCAGGGGGAGAGAAAAAGGAACCATTGTGAATTAAATCAGAACATTCTGTTCTTCTTAACAATACCTGCTTTCAGGAGAAACTAGTTAATCAGAGCCTAACTGACCAGAGAGAAGGGAAATACCAACTCTAGCCATTCTGTCCCACCTGGGAGGCAGGGGAGTCAAAACTAAGAAACATTTGTGAAGTTCAAAGTCCAGAGGCACAGGTTCACAGAAGACTGAGTCCTAGTAATAAGACTATACAATGCTTCCACTGCCCCCACCCCTCACCATATTACTGAAGGCCTATTTACAACAGTTCCTTTTGCTGAGTATATCATTTATGGCTCTCAAGAAAAAATAAAAAAGCATACTAAGAGGCAAAACAGCAAAGCACAATTTGAAGAGACAGAGAAAGTATCAGAACCAGACATGGGAGAGATATTAGAATTATCTGATGGGAAATATAAAACCATTATGACTAACAGGCTAAAGTCTCCAAAAGATAAAATAGATCACATGCAAGAACAGATGGGCAATATAAACAGAGATGGAAATCCTAAGAAAGAACCAAAAAAGTGCTAGAGCTAAATAACACTGTAACAGTAATGAAAAATGTCTTTGATGAGGTTATTGGTAGACTGTACATGGCTGAGGAAAGAATCTCTGATTTTAAGAAAACCTTATTAGGGACTTCAAAACACTGAAAAACAAATAGAACAAAGACTGAAAATTAAAAAACACAAATATTGAACAGCTGTGAGACAACTACAAAAGGCATAACATATATGAAATGGGAATACCAGAAAAAGAAGGAAGAGACAAAAGAAATCTTTGAAATAACGATGACTGAGAATTTCCCCAAATTAATGTCAGACACCAAACCACAAATCTGGGAAGCTCAGAAAACACACAGCAGAATAAATGTCAAAAAAATATATACCATGAATATTATTTTCATACTAGAAAAAAATCAAAGATTAAAAAAAAAACCCTGAAAGAAACTGGAGGAGGTAATAAACTTACCTGTAAAGGAAAGATAAAAATTACATTTAACTTCTTCATAGAACCTGTGCAAGCATAAAAAAGAATAAATATTTAAAGTGTTAAGAGAATTAAACAAACACCTACCAACACAGAATTCTTTACCCTGCAATATTATCCTTCAAAACTGAAGGAGAAATACTTTCTCAGATAATCAAAATTTGTTGGAATTTACTGCAAGTAGACCGGCTTTGCACAAATGTTAAAATGAAGTTCTTTAGAGAGAAGAAGAATATAGGTTAGAAACTCAGATCTACATAGTAAAGAAAAGAAGAGCACTGAAAAAGGCCCAAGTGAAGGTAAAATTAAAACTTATATTTTTCTGATTCTTAATTGATCTAACAGATAACAGCTTGTTCAAAGTAATAATACCAACAATGTATTTAATTATTTATGCTTATACATGTACTATATACACACACACATATACTTACGTATGCTTACACATAAATGAGATGAATGACAACAATAATATGAGGGATAGGAGAGAGGATTAGGATTATTTTGTTACTATAAGGTACTCACACTATGTATGAAGTGGTATAGTATTATTTGAAAATGGACTTGGATTAGTTTTAAATGTATATTGCAAACTCTACAGCAATAACGAAAAAGGGTAAACAGATTATAACCAATAAGCTAGAAAGGAGATAAAAGGAATCATATAAAATGTTCAACTAAAACTGTAAAAAGAGAAAGAGTGGAAGACAATAATAGGAATACAAAGCAAAGGAAACTAATATAAAACAGTAACAATTTGTTAGATATTAATTAATATTAGTAATGCTTTGTCAACGGTCTAAACATATCAATTAAAAAAGAGATTGTCAGAATGTATAAAAAATACAACTATATGTTGTCTATAAGAAATCCATTTTAAATATAAAGATATATATAGATTAAATGGATGGAGAAAAATATGCCATGCTAACAGTAGTTGAAAGATGTTGGAGTAGCTATATTAATTTCAAAGAGAGCAGACTTCAAAACAAAGAAAGTTATCATGGATAAAATAGGTCATTACATATTGATAAAGGAGTCAATTGTCTAAGAAGACATACAATTCTTAAAGTGCATGCATGTAACAACAGAGAGTCAAACTACATGAGGTAAAAACTAATAGAAATGCAAAGAGAAACAGAAGAATCCACTATTGTACTTGGAGCTTTCAACACCCTTTTATCATAAATGGACAGGAAATCAGGCAGGCAGAAAATCAGTAAAGGCACAGATCAACTCAATAATACTATCAACAGAATATAATCAACAACTATAAGCTACTTCATCCAACAAGAGCAGAATATGCATTCTTCTCAAACTTACATGGAACATTTGCCAAGATAGACCACATTCTGGGTCATGAAAACCCACCTTAACAAATTTTAAAAAATTGAAATCATACAATGTCTGCTCTCTGACCACATGGAATTAAACTAGAAATCAGTAACAATGATAAGCGGAAAATCCCTGAATACATGGAGATTAAACAACACAATTCTATATAACACATATGCCAAAGAAGAAATCTCAAGAGAAATTAACATGTATTGTAAACTAAGTGAAAATTAAAATACAAGTTATTAAAATTTCTGGGATGCAGTGAAATCAGTGCTTAGAAGAAAATTTATGGTTTTGAATATTTATATTAGAAAAAAAGAAAGACCCAAAATCAGTCATCTGAGTTGCCACCCAAAAGCAAATTAAATCCAAAGTAAGCACAAGAAACAAAATAATAATTAGAGTGAAAATCAATGAAATTTAAAGATTTTATCAGTAAAGCAATCAATGAAACCAAAAACTGATTATTTAAAAAGATCAATAAATTAGATAAGCCTTTAGCAAAGCTAACTAAGAAAAAAAGAAAGAGGACATGAATTACTAACAGCACAAATGAAAGAGGGGACATTACTAGATATCCTATGTACATTAAAAAGATAATAAATATAAGTTATTCTCTGACCACAAATTTGATAACCTACATGAAATGGACCAATTCCTTGAAAGAAACAATTTGCCAAAACTCACATGCAATAAAACAGAGTAAGCCTGTATCTATGAAAGAAATTGAACCAATAATTAACCTTCCAAAATAGAAAATATCATGTCCAGATTGTTTACTGCTCAATTGTACCAAATAGTTAAGGATGAAATTATATCAATTCTTTATAATCTCTTTCAGAAAGCAGAACCAGAGGGAATACTTCCTAATTCATTCTTTGAGGCCTATATTACCTTAATAGTCAAAACAGACAAAGATTTTATAAGCAAAGAAAACTTCAGACCAATATCTATCATAAATGAAAAAATTTTCAATAAAATATTAGCTAATTGAATCCAGCAATATATAAAAAGAATTACACACTATGACCAATTGGAATTTATCCCAGGTATGCTGGAATAAACATGCAAGGATGGTTCAGCGTTTGAAACTCTATTAACATAATCCATCAATCAACATGCTAAAGAAGAAAAATCACATAATCATCAATAGATGCAGAAAGAGCATTTGACAAAGTCCAACTGTGATTTATGATAAAAGCTCTCAGTAAATGAAGAATAGGGAATTTCATCAAATTGTTTAAATCTATCTACAAAAAGCCTACAGCCAACATCACATTTAATAGTGGACAACCAGTTTTCCCACAAAGATTAAGTATAAGGCAAGGATGCCACTCACCACAACCTCATTTCCTTTAAATATTATCCTGAAAGCTCTGGCTAACACAATAAGAAAATAAAAGGATGGCACCTGGGTGGCTCAGTCAATTAAGCATCTGCCTTTGGTTCAGGTCATGATCCCATGATGGAGTCACGCATCAGGCTCCCTGCTCAGCAGGGGGTCTGATTCTCCCTCTCCCTCTGCTCCTCCTCCCTGCTTGTGTTCTCTCTCTCTCTCTCTCTCAAATATAAATAAGTAAATCTTCAAAAAATAAGAAAATTAAAGGAAATAAAATATATACAGACTGGGAAGGCAGAAATAATGTTCACAGACAAAATGAACATCTATGTGAAAAATCTGAAAGAATTAAAAAAAAAAACCTTCTGGAACTATCAATTATGGAAACCTTGTAGGATACAAGATGAATATAAAAATCAATCACTTTCTTAAACCAGCAATGAACAAGTAGAATGTGAAATTAAAAACACAGCACCCTTTACATTACCAACAAAAAAATAGGCATAAATCTAACAAAATATGTATAGGATCTATATGAGGAAAACTATATGTTTCTAATGAATGAAGTTAAAGAACTAAATAAATGGAGAGATATTCCATGTTCATGAATAGGAAGATGCAATATTGTCAAGATGGCAGTTTTTCAAAATTGATTTTGAGATTCAGTGCAATCTCAATCAAAATCCCAGCAGTTATTTTTATGAATATGAATAAACTGATTCTAAAGCTTATATGAAGAGGCAAAAAAGATCAATATGGCCAATGCAATATTGAAGGAGAACAAAGTTGGAGGATTGAAACTACCTGACTTTAAGACTTAATATAAAGCTATAGTAATACAGTATGGTATTGGTGAAAGAATGGACAAATAGATCAATGAAAAAGAACAACACACCAGATATAGACCCACATAAATATAGTACAATGAGGCAAAGATAGTCTTTTCATTAAATGGTGCTGGAGGGGCACCTGGGTGGCTCAGTCAATTAAGCATCTGCCTTTGGCTCAGGTCACAATCTCAGGGTCCTGGGATCCAGCCTTGCATTGGGCTCCCTACTCAGTGGGGAGTCAGCTTCTTCCTTTCCCTCTGCCCCTCCCCCCTGTTCATACTCTCACTCTCTCTCTCTCTCAAATAAATAAATAATTTAAAAACAAAGCAACAACAACAACAAAAACCCCAAAAAACAGATGGTGCTGGAACAACTGGATATCCTCATGCAAAAATAAATAAATAAATAAATAATAAATAAATAAATAAAAAGAAAGAAAGAAAAGAAAAAAAGAATCTAGACATAAACTTTATATCCTTTACAAGAATTAACTCAAAATGGGTCACAGATTTAAATGTAAAATTAAAAATTCCTAGCAGATAAGAGAAAACCTACATGACCTTGGCTAAATATATAACACTGAAGGCATGATTCATGAAAGCAATAATTGATAAGTTGGACTTAATTAAAATTAAAAACTATTCTGTGAAAGACAATGTCAAAAGAAAAGGACAAGCCCCAGACTGGGAGAAAATAATCGACAAAATACACATATTATGTTATAGGAACGTTATCCCAACTTTTAAAAACCTTTAAAAAACTCATCTTGAAAAATGGGTCAAAGACCTTAGAAATCTCACCAAAAAGATGGCAAAAACATGAAGAGATGTTCCATATCATAGGTCATCAAGAAAATGCAAATTAAAATGACAATTATATAGCCAATATGCATCTATTAGGAGAGCCAAAGTAGGAAACACCGACCAAATGCTGGCAAAAATGAAAAGCAACAAAAACTTTCATTCATTGTTATTTGGAATGCAAAATGATACAGCTACTTTGAAAGATAGTTTGGAGATTTCTTACAAAACTAAACATACTTTAAACTTATACTCAAAACTAATGTCTTTAAATTTCATGTTATTTTACTTCTATACTGACAAGATGTTATTTTGTGGTATATATTTCAACTTTTATAATTGTGATATTAATGTAGAAAGCAAGCCTATTGTAGTCCCAAAACCAAATGTGACCTAATTTGTAGATGCCAGAAAATGGTGGGTTTCAACCAGACAAGTTCAGAGGGGAATTAGTGGATAGAAAGCACACAGCAACTATAAGACTCAGGTATGAATGTCTGGGAGACGGTGCCAAACAGTAGTAGCAGTTCAGCCAGAGTCCAAAGGATAGAAAAAACAAAGGAATTGCAGAGGTAGAAGGTCACGAACATTTTGGGAATACATTCACGACACTGTCTTACTTTGTGAGAAGTGAGAAGAATAAAAATTTTCAAACTTAAAAACATTTAAGTTAGGCAACCAAATAAATGTATATAATATATTCATATACTTTTTTGAAGTCAGGGTCACTGTATTTTTCAGCTCAATGTTGTGTACTTTATCTGTGAATGAAAGAATATATGAGTGAGTTAATAAGGGTCAATTCATTTAGAAATTTACTCTCTCACTCTAATCAGTAGTCCTTTGAGTTAAAGGTCTGCAATTAAGAACAGAAAATTAAAGAAACAATTCACTAATTTTCATACATTTGAAGTAATATGATAAATAATGCTGAACGAATTTAAAACATTAATAATTTTGGAATGTAGTTTGTTACTAAAAATATATCAGGGCTTTACATATAATTTAAAATTCATGATAAATGGTAAGAAGTTTTCACTTACCGGCAAACTGAAAGCTGCAAACTTTTGAATCAGTAAAATTAATTTGACAGTTCAGTTACCATTCTATAAGGTGAACAGCCTTTTCAAAGCAATTAATTAAAGGTGCCTTGTAAAAGTGAACTAAATCTATGAACATAAAGAAATTTATAATTAAACCAAAATAACCTTATGGAATGTATTGATGATGTACATTTAATTTTTGCTTTGTAAATGTAAAATACTGACCATATATATTTTTATCAAATCCCAAATTTTATCAAAGTGTATTTTATTCTTTTAGGTGCAATAATAAATGGAATAACTTTCTTCTCTTTCTGCTACTTTGTTATTAGTATATAGAAATGCTACAATTTATGGGTATTTCATATCCTGCAACTTTACTGAATTCATTTATTCTTCTAATAGTTTTCTAATGGGAGTCTAAGGTTTTCTACATATAGTTTAATGTCATCTGTACATAGTGAAGGTTTAACTTCTTCCTTACCAGTAAGGATGCCTCTTATTTTTTTTTTCTTGTCTGATTGCTATGGCTATGACTTCCAGCACTATGTTGAATAAAAGTGCTGACAGTTGACTTCCTCATCTTTTCCTTATCTTAGAGTAAAAGCTCTCAGATTTCACCATTGAGTATGACATCAGCTGTGTGTGTGTGTGTGTGTGTGTATATATATATATTATATATATAATATATATATACAGCCATTATTATATTGAGGTATGTTCCCTCTAAACCCACTTTGTTGAAAGTTTTTATGATGAATGGATGTTGAATTTTGTCAAATGCCTTTTCTGCATCTATTGAGATAATTACATGATTTTTATCCTTTGCTTTGTTGATGTGGTATATTACACTGATTGATTTGCAATACTGAACCACCGTTACATCCCAGGAATAAACAAATGATATATCTGATAAGGGGTTAATATCCAAAATATATAGAGAGTTATATAACTCAACACACAAAAAAGCAAATAATCCAATTAAAAAATGGGCAGAATACCTAAATAGACATTTTTTCCCAAGAAGACATACAGATGGCCAACAGAGACATAAAAAGAGGCTCAACATCACTAATTATCAGGAAAATACAAACAAAACCACAGTGAGATATCACCTCACCCCTGTCAAAATGGGTAAAATCAAAAACACAAGAAATAAAAAGTATTTTCAAGAATGTGGAGAAAAAGGAACCCTCATGCACCACTGGCAGGAATGTATATTGGCACAGCCACTGTGGAAAACAGCATGGAGGTTCCACAAAAAATTAAACATAGAACTACCCTATAATCCAGCAATTGCACTACTGGGTATTACCCAAAGAACACAAAAACACTAATTCAAAGGAATACATACACTCCTATGTTTATTGCAGCATTCTTTACAAAGCTAAGATATGGAAGCAACCTAAATGTCCACTGAAAGATGAATGGATAAAGAAGATATGTGTGTGTGTGTGTGTGTGTGTGTGTGTGTGTATATATATATATAATGGAATTTTATATAGCCATATGCCATATGCCATAATATGAATGGACCTAGAGAGTATTATGCTAAGTGAAATAAGTCAGACTGAGAAAGACCAATAAATACCATATGATTCCGCTCATATGTGGAATCTAAAAAACAAAACAAATGAATAAACAAACAAGCCAAAACAAGAATCAGACGTATAATTACAGAAAAGAAACTGATGGTTGCAGGGAAAGGGGGAGGAGGTTAAGGGGATGGACAAAATGGGTGAGGGGGACAGAGGAATATAGGCTTCCAGAACAACTAAGTTATGAGGGGTGCCTGGGTGGCTCAGTCAGATAAGCATCCGACTCTTGATCTCAGCTCAGGTCTTGATCTCAGGGTCATGAGTTCAAGCCCTGCATAAATAATAATAATAACAATGATGATGATGATGATGATGTCATGGGAATAAAAAGCACAGTATAGGGAATATTGTCGATGATATTGTAATATAACATTTTATGGTGACAGACGGTAGCTACACTGCAGTGAGCACAGTATAATATATAGAGAAGTTGAATCACTATGTTCTGCACCTGAAACTAACATAACATTGCATACTCAAATATTAAAAAATTAAAAAAAAACATTTTGAAATGTGTTTCCTATAAGATACATGTTAAAAAGAATAAATCTTAATACAAATGGGACATTGCAGAGACTTCTCTTTTTAGGAGATTTATATCACAAGTTTAGAGTCTTTCTGTTTTCATCTTAATTTAACCTTACTTTCAAAAATAAGTCAATTAGAAAAAATCAAAATTAAATAACTCAAATTCAACAGCAAGCAATTAAATGTTTACCCTGTTATTATAGTTACCATTATTTTTACTTTCCTAAAATATTTTTGAAAGAATTATCTGGATTTTATTGTAAATCTCATTTTTATTTTTTTTCTGAAAAAGATGAAATAATGTCAAAATGTGAAGCATTCCTTCATCATCATTCTTTATTTCTCCACATTTTTAAAAAATATTTTATTTATTTATTTGACAGAGAGAAAGACAGCCAGTGAGAGAGGGAACACAAGCAGGGGGAGTGGGAGAGGAAGAAGCAGGCTCCCAGCAGAGAAGCCTGATGTGGGGCTCGATCTCAGGACCCTGGTATCATGCCCTGAGCCCAAGTCAGATGCTTAACGACTGAGCCACCCAGGCGCCCCAATTTCTCCACATTTTTAAAACTAGCACCAATGCCTTCAATTAATCATTTTACCCAAACAGAAACAACAAAATCACATACTTCACTTGTTCTTTACCAATATGCCTACATACTTGATTAGTAATTTCTCTATTTATTTATCAAGATCAATGCATTGAATTTCAAAATTATAAATAATAACTTAAGAGTCCTATAAAATCTCATGTTTAGGACAGAAACTTCATACCTCCCTGTATCTGAAAAACACAAAACATTGGAAGTACTTTTTCAATTTTAGTCTTCTTTTCTGTTGAGGCTTTTTGGGTTCTTTTCGTCTGCATTTTTATAGTGGCCCTAATTCATTTCAAATTATGCTCTTATTCTAAGTATATTTTCCCCCAAGACCCACTTTGTTTTCAAGAGTCCACTTCAAAACTACAGAAAAGTTAACCAGGTAGATGATGTATATCCATTTACTATAGTTATTGGCTTGATGAAAACCAGTGCTTAAATCTGTCCCCAGCCTATCCTACAATGTTGTAAGCCATTACCACTCCCCAATACCACCTATGATATGACCATTCATATTTTCCTCATAGAGTGGACTGCAATAGAGGGATATATTTAATGTCTCAGTGCCATTACATTGTCATTGATAAAATACTTCTAAACCTGAATTCTCTCATTGAAGAAACAGCCAACCTTATATTCATAGTGAGTGCATTCCCAAAGAATTTAACAATGATGACTGATCATTTTATTACAGAATCAAAACCCAGGTTTTGATCTGATTTGGTTAATTCCTTAAAAAATAAGAAATGACCATATCCATAGAAACGATAACCTACAACTTATAGAACTACTGTTTCACTGATCTTTTTCTACTTGCATTCTCACCATTCTGTTTTATAATTCAGGGCTGATCCATGCCAGTACTGAGACACGGAATAGTATTTGCCACTTTCTTGAAACAGGATGCTTTTTTTAGGAATCTGTATATCTTTTACATTGGTTGTCCTTCTCTTCCACCTGTTAAACCATACCCAGTGTTATGAACTGAAATGTGTTGCCTCAAGCTTTCTAAGTTGAAATCCTAACCCCAATGCGATATTGGAGGTGGGGCCTTTGGAATAATAATTGATTATGAGGGTGAAGCCCTCATGAATGGGATCCTTATAGAAGAGATGTGAAAGCTTGCTCTTTCTCCCTGCTCTCTACCATGTGAGAAGGAAGGAAAAGAAGGCCATATGAAAACCAGGAAGGGGATCCTCATCAGACACTGGATGTGCAGGTACCTTGATCTTGGACTTCCAAGCTTCCAGAACAGTGAGTAATAAATGTTTGCTTTTTAAGCTATCTAGTTTATGGTAATTTGTTATAGCACCCAGACTAATACATCTAGTATCCAAACCTAGGTTAAACATCATATTTCATCTGCTGCTTTTTTCTGACTTTAAAGAGCACATTAAATGTCCTCTTGTGAAATTTTATAAATTTGCACATCTCATTTAATCCCTTTAATAAATCTATTCAGTAAGTATAAATATATCCCACTTTACATATAGAAAACAAAATTACAGCAATTCTAGAACTTTCTCAATATCATTTAACTATTTATATATAGAAGGCTATTTTTATTTAAACTAGTTTCACTGAAAATTCTCTGCTCTTTTCATTATCTTAAACTGCCATGTCACCTTCCTTCCCTCCTTCCCTCCCTCTCTCTCTCTCTCTCTCTCACTCCCCCTCCTTCTCACCACCCCCACATCCATATCTGTGCTTAATGGAATGCTTTTTAGTTACATGCTAATGTTTCATTCTCAATACCTAATCCGTGTGCTATTTGAGGGCAGGAAACCTTTCTTTTGTAGTATCCATAGACAAACCGCTCAGCAAATTTCCTGGCACACAGTAGGTGCCAAATGAATATTTATTAATCTAACCTGGAAAAAGACTGTGTTTGTCAAGAAACACTGCACTATTTACTATGAGCAAGTGTCTTTTGCTTTTCTCGAAGACTTTCCAAGAAATAAATTACTTTTGAATGCACACATTATTCCACTTTGGCATGCCTGGAAGGATTATTTGAAGCCCTGTAACTAATATAATTAAGGTAGTGTGACTTAAAGGATGCATTTTCTGGTAGGGATCAAGAAAGCATTTGGCACCTTAACTTAACTCACTGATATGAACTAATAGGCTTAATAGTTCTGTCAGAATGCCGAGGTACTTCTCTGAGAGATGCTACAGGAATTTTTGCACATTAAAAGTAAAAGATATCATTTACTATTGTTTCTAGCATGTCTTAAGAAGTCTGATCTACAGGGACTCTTATCAGTTGCTGTGTTCAAAGGTTATTCCCATGTAAATAGTAAATACAAAAAGAGCATCATTGAGTATACTTGAACTCCACAGTTAGCAGCATATCAAGTCATTTACACTTTTTGGCAGCTTCCTGGAGGATAGCAATGTTGTTTCCTGCCATTAACAGATGGAGTCTCAATATGAGCACTGCTACTGTAAAACCTGCAATATGTCAGGTTAAAGATTAAGTGAAATCAATGTTACAATTGTATGTACTGTGCCAATTATAAGCTTCATGAATTTACTTATTAAAGATCAAGATTTGTGACAAAAACTGCAATATAGGTAAAGTGCACTATGGAAAACAAACATGTCCCTGATGTGAGTGACAGGTGCTATGGAAGCTGCAGAACATCATGCTCCTCTGCTTTCCAAATTAAAGATGTACAAAACAAGAACATTTTTATGGGTTGCTGTTAAGGTTGATGGACCAAGAAGTTGACAGCTTCTAAAATGTTTTAAATGCATATAATTGCATGCATCAAGAATTCTTTTCCCTCTTTTTCCAGGTAAATGGTTTAATCTCGAGCAGCATTGTTTTGAAATTCATAAATTTTATTGGGCATGTTCCTTAAAATATGTGGGCTTAAGATACCTATTTTCTATTTGTGTTTAAACTCAAATACCTTTGTAATAATGCAAAGGATTGGAATGTCAAATTAGACTAAAAAAATCAGAGAACTTGGCCATTATCGAGATTTATTAATAGTTTTGAGCACTGGGTGTTATATGCAACTGATGAATCACTAAACTCTACCTCTGAGACTAATAATACACTATATGTTAATTAAATTTAAAAAAAATTTTTTTAAAGATTTATTAACAGTTTTAATGATCTAATCAATGAAGAGGCACAGGTGAAGCCAGTGAAAAGCCTGAGACTTTCCTTCCTTCATAATCAGACATATGATCTTTGGCCCAGTGTAATGAGTGGGGTCCCTAACAAGGTATATGGGTTATTACTTCACAGCAGGAAGGATATAGGTTATGAAACAGCTCTATTTATATTCCAGATGTTGTAGAGCTTGTGTAATATTGTACAGAAAGCCAGATGTCTTAATTTCATTGATCCAAGGCTTTTCGACATAAGTAATGCTAAACCAAGGATATCCTGCTCAAAGCATTTCAAAAATATTTCAAAGCATTTCAAAAAATATCTTTGCCTATTTACAGGAGGATAATCATCAGCAAATTTGTGAAGAAATCAGGCTTGTCATCTGCCTCTTCCCTTCCAGGTAGCACCCCCACTTTGGGTAATCAGAGACAAAGAAACAAATCAGTGTTCTTCAAGAATTCCATCTACTGCTTTGAAGTCTCCAAAATACTTGATTTGGTTTCACTAATACCAGTTATTTCTGAATTTTGTAATACATATTTCCATGACACCTGAAGTTTATGTTAAACTGTATGTTAACACCTTAAGATTAAAATGGTCTCACGAGCAAAAAAGAGACAGAGAGAAAAGGATCAGAGACCATGTGTATTGTATCTTTCTTCAACTGTCAGTAAGTCAATGCTATTTTTAAAGAATTTTGTGATTATGGAAAACAGAAAGTTGCATTCTATCATGGGATAAGTGATCCCATATTCAAGAAAAGAGAAAATATATGAAATTGCATTTAATACCTAAATTTAATTAAATTTAAATTCAATAGAATGATTCCAGAATACATTAAATATCTAATAAATTTATCAGTATATATATGCAAACTTACTTATGTAAAGTAGTATGATATACTTATAAAATCCTTATAATTTTAAGAAAATAAAAAGCCTGCAATTTGTAGAACAATTCTGCCATTGAGCCAGCTATTTTGAGGAAATGATTCTGTTTCTTCTGGGAAAAAATTACCTAGTACAAGACAGGCACATAATTTATAGAAACAATTAAAAAGTTTATCAGACTTCATACACTCATCCTTATTACGCAGACCTTGAAAGTGTGCAATTTGCTTTCATTATTAAATAATAATAAATAGGGCGCCTGGGTGGCTCAGTCTGCTAAGTGTCAGACTTGATTTCAGCAGCGGGGAGTCTGGTTGAGGATTCTTTCCCTCTCCCTCTGCTCCTCCCTCTGCTCTCTCTCAAATAAATCAATAAATCTTTAAAAAATAATAATAATAACAATAAAGGGTTTCCATTTATTTTGTCACTATACAGAGCCCAAATCATGGGTATGTCACCATTGCAGTATGGAGTTTAGGAGTTTAATGCTCTGTGATTACCATCTTGAAATTCTTAATCATTTTATCTTTAAATTTGAACTCTGCATGTGACACTGGATGGGACAATGATGAATATCCCTGGAGTTTGGATCCTTAGCTCATACGTAAATCTGTTCCCCACTGACTCTCTGGTTTCCTAGGTCTTGTTCTCACCTGCCTATTTCCTGATCCTATTGCTCCATGATCCCTGCCCAGTCTCCAAATGTACAGAGTTTAAAAATTTAGGAATAGAAATCAATACTTCCATGTCTTGTTTTCCATACTTTCCACAGCAAAACAGTGGGAGAATAAAAAGCATATATCAGTCACTGATTCAAATCATATACTGCCGCTTTTAGGACACATCACAATTGGTGTGGTAATTAGTCTTCAATAGCCTATTCCACTGGGTGTAGATATATAGCAAACAATTTGAATGTTGTGGATTCAAGCCCATTGATTAATTTTTTTTTCTTTTTAAAGAATATTTAATTCAAGTTGGAGTATTACACTATTTTTTTTTCTCCTTTATGTCAGTTTTTTAGGTAGAATTTTTACCAGCTAAATTTTTCTAATTCTTACATTGTTTCAGTATTATAGTAATTTGGTTAGTACCTTGACTATGTTTTCGATTCATTTAAAAATCTTTTATCTTTTCCTGGATCAGAAATAACTGATGTGTCTAGGTGGAAGCTGAAGGTTTTAAACAGCATCCTATGGTTTTTGGTTCATTGGTGCTTTTTCTTTTAATAAAGTGAGGTACAATGTCTTTAAATGATGATGTCTTTTAGAACAGGTAAGATAGGATATGTTTTTAATTTTAAAATTCATTTTGTTCCTGTAGGATCCTTAATTTTGACTAGCTGCTTTTATTTTCCCTTTCTTTCCTAGTTCAAAGGACATCTTCCAAATTGTTTCACTTCAATCTGCACTTCAGTAATAATTCAATTCTAAGATTATTATCTCTAGGTGTAGTATTTTTGCTTTTATTATTTAATTTGCATGGTATTTTTGAGGAAATGTTGAAAGATTAGGAATCTGGCAACAACCATTATGCTACAGAAACCCAAAACCTTATTGTGAATCCTACAAGCCATTACTATTATTTAGATTTTTTTGGTTTTTGTTTTCAGTCAACATTTATTTAGAGTTATGCATATATGTGTTCCTTTCTTGCTCATAAATCTTGCCAACATTTCCATATTTCTATTTGGAATGATTCTCTTTATGCCTGAAGGAATTATTTTGGTATGACTTTTACTGCAATTCTACAGGTATCAAATTTGTTTTTGTCTTGAAAATGTCTTCAACTTACACTTTCAAAAAGTTAACTTTCACTTTTGAGGGATGGTTCCATTAAATTTAAACTTCTATGAAATAGCGATTCCAGTGTCTCCTGGATTCCATGGTTTCATTTGAAAAATTGTCTCTTAATTTTACTGTTGATCCTTTGAGGTAATATTACTAACACTATATTTAAGACTTACTCTATGTCATTATTTTTAAATTTTAATTAATTTGGTATGATATGCCTAGATGTGTTTTCTCTAAAATTTGTAAGGAATGTTGAATCTCTTGGTTGATCTCTTTCATTAATTTTGGAAAATTCTCACGCTTTATTTCTCCGAATATTATGTTTTCCCAATTGTCTCATTTTCTTCTAGAATTGCAATTATACATATGTCAGATCTTTTCACTGTTTCCCATATGTCTCATATATTCCTGCTATTTTGCTCTCTATTTGGACATTTTCCATTTATATTATTTCCAGCTCACAAAACTTTTGCAGTGACTAATCTTCTGTTAAACCCATCTATGGAGTTTTTAATTGGGTTATTGTATTTTGCAACATTTGAGTTTAAATTTATAGCTTAACTGATTCCAATTTCTGGTGAAATATTCCACCTTTTCCATCTTTCTTAAAAAATTGTAGTTATTTAAATATCATGTATGATAACTTTATTACCCAAATTACCTATAATTGTTTTTCCCTTTGCTGCTTTTATCTAAGTTTTTGGACATCTGAACCATGCATATCTGGTACTTTTCATTTAGTAACAGACATTATGAAAATAAATACTTAAAGTTCTAATACATGCTACTTTTATTCAGAGAGTATTGATTTTGTTCAATGGAATACTATTAGAATTAAGACAAATCATTTGTTTCTAGTTTTATTGAGTATAATTAATATACAGCATTGTCTAAATTTAAGATGTACATGTTGATTTGATACACTTACTTTGCAATATGATTACCAGCATAGAGTTAGTAACACCTCCATTAGGTCACATAATTACCATTTCTTTTTCTGGTTGAGAACATATAAGATCCACTCTCTTAGCAAATTTCAAGTATACAATACAGCATTGTTAACTATAATCACAATGCTGTAAATGAGAACCCCAGCATTTATCTTCTAACTGGAAGTATGTACTCTTTGACCAACATCTTCCCATTTCCCCTATCCCCCAGCCCCTGGTACTGGTAACCATCCACCTACTCTGTATNTTTTCCAAATTTTGGTTTTTTTTTTTTTTTTTTTTTTTTTTAGATTCCACATATGAGTGATATCATATGGTATTTACCTTTCTCTGACTTAACTCACTTAGCATAATGCCCTCAAGGTCCATTCAAGTTGTTGCAAATGGCAGAATTTCCTTCTATCTCATGGTGGAATTTTTTAAAAAGATAAAATGTTAATAACTATATGAAGCCACAAAAACTCCCATGCATTGTTATTTGTTATTTAAAATACGTTTTTGAAGGCTTTTTGATGATACTGAAAATTATATTTTTACATTAATTTTCCAGTTGTTTCTGCTCATATACAGAAATTCAATTGATTTTTGGGGCACCTGAGTGACTCAGTCAGTTAAGAGTCTGCCTTTGGGCTCAGGTCCTGATCTCAGGGTCTCCAGACTAGCAGACCAGCATAGGCGTAGGGCTCCCTGCTCAGCTGGAGTTTGTTTCTCCTTCTCCCTTTACCCCCACCTCCACCCCACTGCTTGTGCTCTCTCTCACTCTCTCAAATAAATAAATAAAATCTTTTTTAAGAAATTGATTTTTAAATACTGAGCTCATATCCAGCAACCTTGATAAATTAACATTAATTCTGAATGCAGATTATTTTTTTTTAGATTTATTTATTTGAGAGAAACAGAGAGAGAAGAAAAGGAGAGCGCATGAGTGGGGGGAAGGGCAGGGAGACAGGATGGGGAAAGAATCTCAACCAGACTCCCCACTGAGTGCAGAGCCAGACCTGGGGCTTGATCTCAGGAACAGAGATCATGACCTGAGCCAAAATCAAAAGTTGGTCACTTAACAGCCTGGGCCACCATGTACCCCCGAATGAAGACTCTTTTGGATTTTATAGATATATTATCATATCCCTACAAATAACATTAGTTTTTTTCCCCTTTCTAATATTTACACATTTTATTTTATTGCTTTATTGCACCAGGCAGGAACGCCAACATAATGTTAATTAAAAGTGGTAATATGTGCCTTGTTTTTGAACTAATAAGGGCACAGAAACAGCCTTTCTTTTAATTTTGTTGAGTTAAAAAAAATCATAAACAGGTGTTGAATTTCGTCAAGCGATGTTCTCTGTATCTACTGAGATGAACCAAGGATCTTCCTTTGGTTTTAACACATTAATACATTTAAAACACATTAACACATTTGATATTTCATTAAAACACATTAGTGCATTTGGTATTAACATATTAATATGTATTGAGGTAAATCATACTGACTGAATTTCAAATGTTCAAACAACCTCACAATCCTAAATAAACTTCACTTATTTCTTTTACATACTGATGGATTTATTTTGCTAATATCCTGTGTTTCAGTATTTTAAAAGATTCTTTACATCTATGTTCATGAACAATATTAGACTTTAATTTTTCTAATTTTCCTGTATTTAGTGTCCTTGTTTTATTGTGCTTTTTTTTTCTGTCTCATAAAATAAATTGGAAAAATTCTCTCTTTTCTATTCCCTGGAAAAACTCCATAAGATTGGTATATATATATTTTTAACTATTTAGATTAAGTGCTAATGAACATATTTGGGCCTGGAGTTTTTTTGTAATTTTTTTTTAAATGATACAGAAATGTTCCTATTTTAACTTTTACTTTAACCTAAGTGAATTTTTCAAAAAATATGTCCACTTCATGTAAATAGGAAAACTTATTGTCATACAAGTGACAACAACCCAAATGTTTCTCAACTGGTAAACTGACAAACAGGTATATTCATGCAATGGAATTTTATTCAAATAAAAAAGAACAAAACATATTAGCAGTAACATGAATCTCAACAATTATGCTAAGTCAAAGAACCCACACTCAAAGACTATATCCTGCATGAATGCATTTATGGCATTCTGGAAAAGACAAAACTATAGGGACAATGTTTGTGAGGGGCTGGGATTGAGGAGAGGGCACATACACAATTTCAGAGATTGATGAAATTTTTCTATTTTGTATACAATTCATGATGACATGATTGTATACAGTTGTTACAGAATTATACCCTATAAAAGTGTGTATTTTGCTGCATATCTTAATATTTTTTAAAAATCTAAAGAAGAAAAACTGTTGCTTTGAAATTATTCTTAAAATCTTATCAACTATAGTATCTGTAATAGTTCCATTTTTATTCCTTTTATCAATAATGTATGACTCCTGTCTCTTTCTTAAATCAATTTGAATTATGTAACATCTATGACATTTGAATATCATGAGGGCTATGACAAGTATAAGAACTGTGAAGTTGCCTGGCTTTGTTTACCTGCTTTGGAAGGAGGGAAGTAGGGACGGAGGGAGGGAGGGAGGGAAGGAAGGAGGGAGGGAGGAATGAAGGGGAAGGGGAAAAAGAAGAGAAGAGAAGAGAAGAGAAGAGAAGAGAAGAGAAGAGAAGAGAAGAGAAGAGAAGAGAGAAGAGAAGAGTAAAAGAGAAAAAGAGGGGGGAAAAGGAAAAGAAAAGAAGAAGAAAGAGAGAAAGAAATAACAGGTTGAGGTCCATCAACTGTCAAGTCATAGCTCACTCTAAAAATTGGAAGAGTTCTTAGAAGCTTTAAAAAAATCCAAAATTCTTGCATTTACTCTTGACCTAGAGTAAGGCCTTAATAAGGGTTTGAGAAAGTAAGGAAGTAGAGATATTAACCAATTTTGATAAGAGACCAGAGAAGCCACCATCTGACTATATTTCTTGGTAGTGCCTCTGCAGAGGACACTGACATTTAAAAGGCTATTTGACTTAGCCTAGGTTCTTCTCCAAACTAGCTGCCATGGCTAGCTCATTCATGAGCCTTTTGTGTCAGCACTAGACCGACCACAGGGGAAGTCTAGCTAACATTCAGCAGAGCCAGTCCTCCTATTCTCTCGGCTGTTATATGCCTCCTTCTTAGTAAATACTTCCTGGAATGAAAAACTCTGTATACTTAGGGTTTAGAAACTCAGGGCTACATACGTTATTCTTCCCAAAATTTTCTTGTCTCTTTCTCTTCTTTCTCTTTCTGTTCACCTTCCAAGCCCTTAATGAACCAGACAACATACTTACTACTAACTATCTTTTCCTACATCTTGAGACACTTCTCCATGAATCAAAATAAACATCTGCTGTTACCACTCTCCAGCTCTGCCTATACGCTTTGCAGGCACATTTTAGGCATAGTGCTTGAATAGAAATCCCCCTAGAATCAACATATCATACTAATCTATTGGTGAATGAATCAGGCTCTAATTTTTCCTCTTCTGATGATTGGTGATAGGAAAGCCATCATGTGTCCATAAGTGAGATGAGAAAGAAGCATCAATTCAACAAATAGATGCTACAAGAACCTGAACCACTGATTTGTTTTTTGACTTCCAGATTTTGGGGGGGCCTTAATCTGGATGTATCTTTCCATTATACAATAGGTTATTGCTGTTCCCACTCATTATGGACCACATATTTGTGCCCCCCCAAAATTCATATGTTGGTTGGTAGCCTAACTCCAATAGGATAGTAAATGAAGTTGGAACTATTGGGAAGTGATTAAGCATGAAACTAGAGCCCTCATGATGAGATTAGTTACTTTATAAGACAAGAAAGAAAGCTAGTCTTTTCTCTCTGTGAGAATACAATAATAAGATGACCATATGTATACCAGGAAGAGAGCTCTCACCAGAACCTAAGCATGCTGGCACCCTGATCTTGGACTTCCAGCCTCCAACTCTGTGAGAAATAAATGTTTGTTGTTTATCCATCCAGTCCATGGTAATTTGTTATAGCAGCCTGAACTAACAAAGACACCATTAAAATAAATAATTCAGTGGATCTGTGGAAACCCAGCTCGTTGTGTACAACTCCAATCATCACTTGATTCATAGACTCTCCTAGACAGTAGTAGCTGTTTTTAAGAGTGGTTGGTTCTCTACCATGGAAAACATGGTTTTGCTACAGAACTCTAGGAGTCTGTATTAGAGTTCTCCAGAGTAAAGGAAGCAATAGAATAGATACAGATATCGGTATAGATACATAGATATTTAGAAAGAGATTTACTATGAGAGACTAACACATAAAAAAGCCAACACAGGGTCTTCCTGCCACTTATTTACAGGCCTGGAAGAGACTCTACTTAGCATCCCCATCGTCCTTGGATACGTCTTGCATAAAAGGCCCAAGTAGCACAGCGCATTTCAGAGCAGCCTGAACTCCTCCAGTAGCCTTTCATCAATTGAGCCCTACTTAAAAATAGGTCCAAATTCAAGCTCTGCTTCTTATTAATCATGAGATACTTGGAAAATTGTGTTCCATCAAGGCTTTGTTTCCTGAAATATAAATATTTTAAAGAAGCATATCCCACTTTCTAAAGTTATTGGGAAGAAATTTCTGTGAGTAGTTATCTTAAGTGATGTTTTACTACTAACATGATCTAAACAACAATGTAAATGTTAAAAAAAATTAGACCTAATTGGTGTCTAATTACTAAATCCAATCAATATTTTCCAGCATGGGGGCACCTGGGTGGCACAGCGGTTGAGCATCTGCCTTCGGCTCAGGGCGTGATCCCGGCGTTGTGGGATCGAGCCCCACATCAGGCTCTTCCGCTATGAGCCTGCTTCTTCCTCTCCCACTCCCCCTGCTTGTGTTCCCTCTCTCTCTGGCTGTCTCTATCTCTGTCAAATAAATAAATAAAATCTTAAAAAAAAATATTTTCCAGCATGTATTTGTTTTAGTTGACCTCTCAATTAATTCTTACTTTTTCTTAATATTGCCCTTACTTCATTTTTAAGGCTCTTTCCTCTTACGTGACCTAAGGCAAGTTTGTTTTCTGGTTTTTCTTTTTCTCACCAAGGTGATTTATAGTGTAATGGAAAGGCCTTAGTTTTTAGTTCATAAGATTTTTGGTAGCTCTTCTTTCTCACATTTACAAAAAGAAGATATTTCTGAGGGTTCTGCCTGTGGCTGTTCTCAAGTATCATCTACACTCTCTCACCCTGGATGATCTAACTTATGCCTAATGTTTTACTTCTCACCTGTATGTTGATGACTGCCAAATTCATACCTCTGTTCAAATGTCTCTTCCCACAAACACTCACATATGTGGTTCAAAATCTTACATCTTCCTCTCATATACCTTTCACAACCCACTATTACCAAACTTAATCATTTATACTACTTTTTCCCTGTATATGATTATAAGAAAATATGTACTATTTTTTCTAAATCAAATAACATCTATTATCTATGGTGTAACAATTACATCTCCGTCCTTCTGAGGACTCTCTAGGGCCCTGAGAAAGTTTGGAGGAAATGAATTTTTCAGAATACTCTTGCTCAGTCCTATAGCCTCCAAGCCACACTGTGCCCTGCAGACATATTTATTGTTTCAGGCCTCAGGTTTCTATGCAGGTGGTTGCATTGGCACAAGTGGGCCATAACTGGATACAAGGAGCTTTGAAAAATTAAGCAGTATACAGTCTATCCAGCCTTCCTGGGGCACATTCTGCCTCCATTCCTCTCCAAGATCCTGGCTATCTCATGTAATCTTTGCAAAGGAACATGCTTAAAGACCCTAAATCTATAAAATTCAAAATCATAGTCTCCTTCCCATTTTGACTGTTGAGGACTCTCCCTCTAACTTGTCCGCAGTTTCTACTTTGTTCTGCCAATCATTTCCTTTAACAACATACAACTCTGTGAAATTCTGCATATTCTCCCCGCCACAACCTTTTGGAGTGAAAGCAGAATAATCATAAGTGATATGTCATCTTTTGTTTTGTTTTGTTTTCTTTATAACTCACCTTATTTCCAGTATGATACCGCTATTAATTCAATCAACTGACTGTGAGACATAAGAATCATTCAAGTTTCTTCCCTCTCAGTTTACCATATATTCTTAGTGATTTTATCTGTAGATCTCTCAAACCCATCCCCTGCTGTCTTTACTGCCATTACCTTAGCATAAAACCCTATTTTTTTCCCTTACCCGTCTCCCTACTTCCAGTGTCAACCCCCTTCAAACAATAGTCTAATCTCTTGACAGGGCATTATTTCTTGAAGCAAATCTCATCCTGCTATTACCCACTCTAATCTCATGTATTTAGACCCCTTATTAGATCTTGTAAGAAAAGTTTGGTTTTTTGTTTTCAATGTGTTCTTTGCCTGGCATTTAAGTAATAACCTAGCTAATGATAGCTGCTATGTACAGGCTTTATATCCCTTATCTCTTCTGGTCTACAATATCCTATGACATACATTATTCTAAGACGAGAAACCTGAACTTGACTAATTGGTGGAAGTCACCTTCTTTGTTACTGATGGAGTGAAGACTTTTACCCAGGTCTCTCTTAGTCATTTATCATTCATATATGGGTTTTCCCTATTTCTTCATAACCTTGCAAATGTGTACTATACCACCTGTATTCTAGTTAAAGTATCTAGGTTTCCCTTCCCCCAAGTCTGCCATGACTTCATTCCTTTGAATATATACTTCACGCTACTTGCAACAATTGATTTTTTTTCTTGGCCCAATTCAACTTATACTTACGGCAGCAAAAGTATCACTATCAATACTATCACATATTAAACCATCAATAAGAGTCAGTGTGTGTGTCAAGTGCCTCTCTTTTATGCACCTGAAGAATCCTATGCATATCATTGCCATAAAATTTATACCCCCACATGTTTGTCATTTTCTTCTTAAATATTCTCTGTAGTAGAAAGGGAGCACCCTGAGAATGAGAACTGTTTCTTTCATATTTATACAGCACAGAAGGATGACAAATGGTTTAGGCATCTGGACCCAAATAAAGATGCATTTACTAAGTGAATGAGTAAATGAATGAATAAATTTATTTTAAAGTTGTTCAGGCCACAGTTAGCTCTTATTCCTGATTTGCCAGGTGAATTAGTGAGGACATCCATCATGTTCCAGTGATATGTGTTTGGATCATGAGGCTTTTTTTTTTCCTAAAGGCCCCACTACTTCTGATTTAAGTGTTTACACTTAATGTTAAGGATTCTGTATAGTTTGGACAACTGCAAAACTACAATTTGTTTATGTATTTTTCTATCTGGAGTCTCAAATCTCCACTACCCATATCACACTTTAAACTCTGCCTATTTTATAAGAATTATTAATGTGCTAAAATTTTAGTATTACAATATTCTTTCTATTCATGAATTATTCATCTTCTTTGATATGCTAGATGAATGTGATATTTTCTAAGTTTTCTCACTCAAGGCAATATTAATTCTGTTGACAACATAGCTCCCTGTGGTCAGGAGAATTCTAAAATGGCCCTTAAGATTCCTGTCACCTGGTGTACACATTCTGTACAATCCCCTGTGCTTGTGTATGGGCAGAACCTCTAAATATAAGGAGATAATAACCCCTGTGATTATCTTACATTATATAGACCCCACCCATCATAAAGACTAGAGATTCTTCTGCTTGGTTTGGAGAAGCAAGTTTCTATGTTGCAAGAAAGGTACATGGTTAGGACCCAAGGGAAAACCTCTAGGAGCTGAGAACAACCCTGACTGACAACTATCAAGAAAACAGGGAGCTCAGTTATACAACCAAAAGGAACTAAATTCTGTCAAAAACTACATGAACTTAGATGTGGACCCTGAACTTGATATGAGGTGGTAGTCTCTGCCAAAACTCTGAATTTAATGGTAAGGCCCTGAACAAAAGTCCCAGGTAACCTGTATCTGGACTTCTAACCCATGAAACTGTCATATACTAAATGTGTGTTCTAAGCTGCTGTTTGTGGTGATTAATCTGTTATGCCGCAATAGGAAATGAATGCACTGGTCCTCAATCCTGCCAGTAACTCTATGGAAACTGCTGGTATAGTACCTCCTTTCCATATTTATTGATTAAAATTGGAGCATATTTTAGAGATATCATATCATTTCTTCCCTTTTCTAATGGATACTAAACCTCAAAACTGTTTTTTTTTAAACTGGCCTCCATCAGATCTTAGAATTTTTGCTTCACAATGCTTTCCTCTGCTCCACTGACTACATACAATACTGTCTGATTCTAACAAATTGCCACCACTTATCAGCAATTAACGGCAGCCTAAAATAGAAGAGAAAGAAACCTCTGAGGATTAGAGAAGAAAGCTTCACTTTCTGACCTTCCAATCTGTGTGTAAAAGGCAAGCTTTGGATTTGTGTATTCTTGGAGCATTATTAAATGGAGTCCTTAATTTGAATAATATAAATTTATATTTTCATAGTAATTTGAACATTAATCTTCACAATACAATTGTGAGAATCATGGGACATATTATTATCTTCATTTTATCATTTATTTGATTTCACCAAGGTTATTTAAAGGGTAACGGTAAAGCTGACCATGGAGTCTTTTTATATACCATACTTAACGAATGCTGGTCATCTGTCTACTCTGTCATATAAGGAAACATAAACACTGATTTATAATTTATAAACTTCATATTATTTACAAAAGTCTTATTCAGCTTTTGTCTTAAAAAAAAAGTCTGTTCTTTTCCCAAATACTTTACAGATATTTTCAAACGTATAACTGAGTTGGAAGAATTTTACCATGTCCATCCACATATCCACCAAGATTCCACCATTAACATTTCACTATACTTCATTTATTACATACCCATCCTTCTATCCATCCACCCATTGTTCCAAATTATTTCTGATCTATTACAAATTAAATGTCAGATATCACTATAGTTTTCCAAAAACAGCATACTTATCTTCAGAGTTCATTTAAAATATTTTTTTGACGTAAGCTTTACATACAATTGAATGCACAGATCTTAAGTATACAGTGCCTCAGTTTTGACAAAAACATACACCTGTTTAAGACATGGAGAACACACTGGCAACTTGTTGCAGGTTTATGTAATGATTAGGATCTTTTGTGTAACCCCTACATCAATATGCCACTAACCTAAAGTTTTTGTTAAAATCAAAAACTAGTTTAAAGTGTCAGTTTTCCTTGTTAAACCATCTAGCCTGTAGAATATGCTTCCCCAGTCTTGCTTGCCTTTAGGCCATTTACTTTTGAGAACTGCCTTGCCTGGCACAATACTCTTGTTTCCTTGTACCTTTTACTCACGATCAACCTGCTTTCCTGAGTCATATAAAACCTTTGCTTATGGCCAGAAGGCAAGGGAGTCTTGCTTTCATAATGACCCTCCTATTAACTAAAGACTCTCTTTGTGGTTCTACTCTGAGGGGGCTTTATTGTAGGGCATTTTGACAAGTGGAGATAAATCCTTTGCTTTAGGTCACAAAATAGTACAAAATTATTACACACTTAATGGAAATGCCATTTCCAATCTACTAAAACAAAGATAGATGATTGACAATCTTATTCTGGCATATTTTTTTGTATTTTTGTATTTTTGATATTAGCTCTCCTGTTTAATTACTATAAATACTTCTAAGCAGGGAAGAATACAGAAAGAGCACAGCACCATTTCTAAAGCAATAGGAGCTGGTTGTAAACTGAACTTTATCTTGATAAAACCCTCTATCAGAAATTAAAATCTCCAAATAGATATTTGAAGGCAAAAAGAAATTGCAAGTGGGTATTAAAAAATATGTGAACGTAAGTATGTGTATCCTAGTTCTTTTTCAGTACCCGGATCAATCAACAGATTGATCACAAACAGTTCACAAAACAAGATTCTAATTACTTCAAACAGTAAGAGATTTATTAGAAGGAGTTTGGTGCTCGTATACATTATAAAATATTTGAAGGACCAAATTCTTGGCTGAGTCTCAAAGATATTTCTCAAAATACAAAGAACTAGCTCAGCTCTAGTCAACTGCTGGTGATATACTGGAAGCAAGAAACCACCACTATCCCCAATGCTGTCAAAGCAACTACTGCTTGACATCTAGGAATCTGAAGAATAGACACTATAATTCCAATGCAAGGATAAAGAATTTGCCACTGTAACTACTTCTGCCATTGCTGCTATCATTTTTGCACACCTAAGAAGCACAGAAAATTCTCAGATGTTTTTTCAAGCTCCAACAAACACAAAAATCCCAGGGTGGGTAACACCAACTTCTGTGGAAAGCCATCTAATTAGTGAAAATAGATCCTATTTAAAACAAAACGGATGTCAAGAACAGGTTAAGTGATCCAATCTATGTTACTACCATTGACGTTGTGACCTAGTTAAGACAAATTTATTGTATATTTAAGTTTGTATACAGAAATATTCCATTTTTAACTAAGAAAAAAGTGTGCTTCATAAATCAATTTTCTTATTTGAACAGGTCATGTTCACATAATTTAAATGAATCTGAAATTAAATTGGAGAAGTGGATGGCAAAGCAATTGATACAGAACTAAAATGAGTGCTCCTTTTGAAGTGAAAAAATATATAAATTATGTTTCCAATGAATTGGTGTAACAAGAACTTAACTAGTGCATAGAGGCAAAATATAGTTTCCATTAATTAATTTAAAAAAATAAAAGAAATTGCGTGAAACAGCTGAACAAAAATGACCACACATTTCCCCAGGAGTCTCAGTTACATTCTTTGCAATCAGGTCTTCAGGGGTACTCCATGCTTATCCTTCCTTTTTAGTGTCAGTTGATGCCATTTGGCAGAAACTGAGAACGAACGGGTTAACCCAATTTCAAGTTTGTCTTTGATGCACTCCCAAATATCCTCCTGTGAGAAATGAAAGTGAATTGCCTTAAGTGGTTAAAGAGTGGAAAGAGATCAGAGCAGTCAATAGCTGGCCTTGGTAAGAGGATGGTTTAGCTTCTTTCTTCTTTAGAACAATGTGTCTTGGTTATTGTCAGTATCTTTTTAAAATAAAATGACCAGACTGATCTCTGAAGCAAATTCATCTTTCAACAAGTACAGTTTTTCCAAAGAAAACTACTAATGGGAGATTATATGTTAATCACAATGCCATAAAGGCTTTAAGTTTACTTAAGAGGGTTCTTGTAATTTAGTATTTTGTTTCATGTGCTTCTTTATTTAATACTAACAGAGGCTAGAAAAGGCAACAAAATTATCAAATCAAATTAATTATCCCAAGTTATAACTGGAAAATACCCAAGAATATTTCACAGTAGAAAGAAAACTTCTGTTTTGCATTTGAAAGTAATAAATATCAGATTTCTCATAAAAATGGCTTCCTATTAGGTATGACTGAAAGTGTACACAATAGCCAAAGAGTCCCTAAAGGCCATTTAACACAATCTCTTTCAAATACAACCTCCTTTATCTCAAAAGAGGCTTGGACACCATGGGCAGGTCATTATTTCCAGCAGAGCATATTTTGGTACAAACTACCACGATGGGAGTTATGGCACAGTACTTCCCTGTAAGTCACTATCATACTGCCTGATTTTTCGCATTAGCTCACATAGCAAATAATTTCAAAGATATGCAGCAATTGGAACAATTATAGTACCATCAACATTTATTTATTCAAAAAGCTCAAATGAAGATTTTTTTTTTATTTTNTTTTTTATTATATTATGTTAGTCACCATACAGTACATCCCCGGTTTCCGATGTAAAGTTCGATGATTCATTAGTTGCATATAACACCCAGTGCACCATGCAATATGTGCCCTCCTTACTACCCATCACCGGCCTATCCCAATTCCCCACCCTTCTCCCCTCTGAAGCCCTCAGTTTGTTTCCCAGAGTCTACAGTTTCTCATGGTTCATTCCCCCTTCTGTTTACCCCCCCTTCTTTCTTCCCTTCCTTCTCCTACCGATCTTCCTATTTCTTATGTTCCATAAATGAGTGAAACCATATGATAATTGTCTTTCTCTGCTTGACTTATTTCACTTAGCATAATCTCTTCCAGTCCCATCCATGTTGCTGCAAATGTTGTGTAATCATTCTTTCTGATGGCTAAGTAATATTCCATTGTATATGGTTGAAAGACCTCTCGATGTGAGACAGGAATCCATCAAAATCCTAGAGGAGNTTCTTATGTTCCATAGATGAGAGAAATCATATGATAATTGTCTTTCTCTGCTTGACTTATTTCACTTAGCATAATCTCTTCCAGTCCCATCCATGTTGCTGCAAATGTTGTGTAATCATTCTTTCTGATGGCTAAGTAATATTCCATTGTATATGGTTGAAAGACCTCTCGATGTGAGACAGGAATCCATCAAAATCCTAGAGGAGAACATAGGCTGCAACCTCTTTGACATGGGCCACAGCAACTTTTTTCATGACACGTCTCCAAAGGCAAGAGAAACAAAAGGAAAAATGAACTTGTGGGACTTCATCAAGATCAAAAGCTTCTGCACAGCCAAGGAAATGGTCAAAAAAACTAAGAGGCAGCCCACGGAATGGGAGAAGATATTTGCAAATGACACTACAGATAAAAGACTAGTATCCAAGATCTACAAAGAACTTCTCAAACTCAATACATGTGAAACAAATAATCAAATCAAAAAATGGGCAGAAGATATGAACAGACACTTTTCCAATGAAGACATACAAATGGCTAACAGACACATGAAAAAATGTTCAAATGAAGATTTTTTTTTAAGAGCAACAACAGTAGGGTAGTTACTGCATTCCCCATATCCCTTCAAAAAGTATAGTACAACCAAAACCTACAGGTAAAATCTACAACTAAACTAGAGAACAAGGTATTTCCCTGAACTCTAAAGCATGAGCAAATGATGAAAACCCACTGGCAGTTATAATACCCCTATGGCAATGGTATCTGTGTAGGAGGAAACAATGGTAAGGCAACTGGGCTTCTGTTGACTTGAAAACAGGATTTTAGTTTCCACACATTAAAACACTTAAAATATGTCTAGATCCAAGAGTTCTTAAGTATACTTTAAAATGTTCAACTTTGGAGATTGCTAGGGAACCACCTTGTTATTTTGAATAGTAATAAGTAAGTGTCAAAAAAATCTATCATATTATTGTCTTCTCTTCATGGAACCAGATGATGTGAGCTATTTCAATTCTTAAAAGTCATCCAGCTAACAAAAGAACAAACCATGACAGAATTACACCGTTACCATTTTGCAACCACAATGAAGAAATGAATCTATACAATAATTACTATTTTAAAGCATTGCAAAAGAAAAATAACATTATTTGCTTTTTAAAACATATGATATCACCTATAAAGTATTCTTGACTCTCACTCCCCCCAGAAAAATCATATCTTAGTTTCATCAAAACTCTGTATTTATATACAGAGCATATAAGGAACAGAGGAAATAATTTATGCCACCACATAGATGCTATCAGAAATACTAGATTATGAGTAGTTTTACAGGATAAATGACCTAGAAAACTTTCTATAAAACTTTGATCTACATATCCAAGAGCCTAAGGATACCCCCAGCAGGATAAATACAAAGAAAATCTAAACTGTGCATACCGTAATCACACTACCAAACTCAAGGGCAAAATTTCAAGAGCAATCAAAGAGGTTAAAAACAGGTTACACACAGGGGAAAACAATTATAAGAATGACGGCTTACTGCTCATAACGTTGGATGCCAGAGGCAAACAAAGGATACTTTTTAAAAGTTCAGGAGTGGAGTTGGGGGGGGAGGTAGTTAATTCAGAATACTATATACAGTGAATCAATCTTTCAAAAATAAGGGTGAAATAAAGACATTTTATGATGAGAAAAGCTAAGTGAATTCATTGCCAATAGTTCTGCACTAAGAGAAATGCTAAATAAAGTTCTTCAAGTTTAACAGAAAAATTTACTAGATGGAAACACATATCTATAGGAAAATGAAGAATTCCACAATTATAAAGATATGGATAAATATTTGTTTTCTTTTTTTCACTTCATTAAAAATAACTGAGCCATTTAAAAAAAAGTTGTACTGTGGGGTACATTATATATTTAGAAGTGAAATACATGGCAATAATAGTATCAAGTATAGTAAAGGGTACATGAGAATTGCATTGCAATAAAGTTCTTAGATTTTACCTGAAGTGGTATAAATATTAACTCTCAGTAGATTTTGACAAATTAAAGAAATATGTTTTAGTTTCTAGATCAGCCACTAAAAAATATACAAAAAGTTGTTCTAAAAAGCAACTGCAAAAATAACATGGAGTGGACAAACGAGAAAAAAAAAAAGGAAAGAAAAGATGTAAAAGTGGAGCAAAAGAACAAAAAAAGCAAATGTGGAAAGAGGAAATAGAAACAATTTTATAAAACATAAAGAACTACTCAAATTTAAAGTAAGACAATACCAGATTGGCCTATTATATGCACAGATAGATTAAATGCAAAAAGAGGAAAAAAAACCATACAAAGTATAAGCACAAGAAAGATACTGACCCTATTAATATCCTCAGAAGAGAAAAATGGACTTTAAGACAAGGCCATAGATAAAGAGATGATGTCATGGATTAAAGATTTGAATTTTTTTTTAAAAACAGTGTAAAATGAGTATGTGTTTAATAATAGAGTCATAAAATATATAGACAAAGTAATAGAACCAAAGAAATAGAGAAGACTACTAATCATATTGAAAGGTTTAACACTTCTTCAGCAATTGGTAAAACAATTCCATACATACAAAAACTCAAGTATTTATGCTTTTCAACAACACTATCAACATGAACTATATTAAATTTATAAGACAATACTCCCACTACTGCAGAATATACACTCTTTTCTAGTGCACATGGAGCATTCACTAAGCTATACTAAAATGGGGGCCATAAAACTAGACTCAAATTTCAAAATAATGAAATCTTACAAACTATTGTTCTTTGTCCACAATAAGATTAAATTAAAAATCAATAACAAACTTTAAAAAGCATCAAATATTTGAAAATTAAACAAAACACATATGAGAACCTATTTGTTTTAAAAAAGAAACACACAAAAATTAGAAACTATCTTAAAATAAAAATGAAAACTACACCTATCAAAATGTGAGATGCATTAATGAAGCACCTAGAAGCAAATCTATCGTTCAAATACCTGTATTAGAAAAAAAGACAGGTTTAAATCAGTGAACATGTATATTAAGAAGCTAAAAGAATTACTTGACCAATCTGAATATTTTAAGAAAAATCATTTGAAAAAAAAGATTCAACATCCAATCACGATAGAGCCACTCAGCCAAAAATAATTGAAGAAAATTTTCTCAACCTGAATAAAAGCACCTGTAAAAAACTTACAGCTAACATCATACTTTAACAGTGATACATCTTCCCTGAAAGCAAAAAAAGGCAAAGATGTCTTCTCTCAGGGCTCCCATTCAACACTGTTCTTGTTGGCACCAGAAAGTAAGAAAAATAAATAAAGGGTACAATGACTGGAAATGAGGAAAGACAAGTCTTTTCCTACAGAATTCATGATAGAAGATAGGTAAATAGATAAATAGATATAGATATAGATAGAAAGATAGAGATATGATCATATGAAATGTGTAAGCTAGAATCTTAAAATCTGTAGAGTTAAAAAATAAATTTAGACAGATTATAAGATAGAAGGTCTATAAAGGTCTATAAAGAAATATCTGTTTTATTTCTATATACTGGTGTATATAGGAACTAAGAAGAAAATCATATTTAAAAAATACCCTTTGCAATAACATAAATACCCAGAAATATTTAGAAATATTTTTTAAAAGATGTGCAAGTTCTCCACATTTAAAAGTTCAAAAAACATTACTGAGAGAAACTGAGGAAGACAAGTGGATAATTATATATAATATCATAACAGGAAAATGTATGTTAACATTGTTAAGATGTCAATTGTCTCAAAATCAAGCTACAGAATCTATGCATTCCCAACCAAAATAACAACATATTTTTGAAGAAACTGACAAACTGTTTATAAAATGTATACAAAAATAAAAAGGACCTAGAATAGCCAGATATCTTGACAGAAAAATTATATATATTATGTTTTTTTCCTGATTTTCTGACTTCCTACAAGGCTACAGTAATCAGTAAAGTGTGTGACTGATATAAAAATAGACAACACAATTAATAGAACAGAATGGAGAGTCCAGAAATTAACCCACATATAACATCAATTAAACACTGACAGAGTCAACAGAGCAATTCAATTGGGAAAGAAATATCTTTTCAAAACCTAGTGCTATGGATGAACACTGAAAAAGTAATCCTTGGGGCGCCTGGGTGGCGCAGCCGTTAAGCGTTTGCCTTAGGCTCAGGGCGTGATCCCGGCGTTATGGGATCGAGTCCCACATCGGGCTCCTCCGCTGGGAGCCTGCCTCTTCCTCTCCCACTCCCCCTGTTTGTGTTCCCTCTCTCGCTGGCTGTCTCTCTGTCAAATAAATAAAATCTTTAAAAAAAAAAAAAGAAAAAGAAAAAGTAATCCTTGATCATTACTGCATAGTATAACAAATATTAATTTGGAATTTCCACAGATCTAATAGTAAAAGTTTAAATTTTAAATCTTCTAAAAGAAAATATAGTAGAATATCTTTCATATCTTTTAGCAACCAGTGATTTCTCAGAGACTATAAAAAACACTAACTATAAACACAAAAAAATATCAACTGGGCATCAACAGAAATTTAATTACTTTCTCATCAAACAATACCATTAAAAAATAAAAAGCAAGCCACAAATTGGTAAAAAACATTTCCATATCTTTAGTAGGCATAATTATTACAAAGGACTTGTATCCTAACATGTAACTTAATACAGACATAGAACTACATACATATACAATATTATATATTTAATATTATATTATACTAGGGTATATTACTGTGTATATTATACTCTATATTATACTTTATACTATATTATAGTATATATTGTAGTTTATATTATACTTTATATAAGGTACAATACATCATATTATATTAATACCTATATATGTACATATATATATATATATATATATATAAAATCCTATTTATATTATACCCTACTATGGTATATATTTTACATTTTAAAATGTTTAATATATAGTATCTATATTTCTTTAATATATGTATAATATATTACATATCATATAAAACTGATATGTAAGATATATGACCTCCTATATACCAAAAATAAAAAAGCCAAAAACCCAATTCGATTTGGCCATACTGTGATGGAACTGAGATGTTTATACATTGCTGTTGAGAATTAAAAGTGAAAAATCCACACTGACAGTTTTTTTTTTTTTAAGATTTTATTTATTTACTTTAGAGAGAGAGAGAGCACACAAGTGGGAAAGAGGCAGAAGGAGAGGGAGAGAATCACAGGGCTCGATATCACAACCCATGAGATCATGACCTGAGCCAAAATCAAGAGTCAGGCGCCCAATGAACTGAACCACCCAGGCACCCCAATAATTTTGTTTTTAAGGTCAAATTTTATGAACAAGCTATTCCAACTATTTAACCAAAAGAAATGGAAGTATAAGTACAGAAAAGTAATTTTACATGTAACATGTTTATGGAAGCTTTATTATAGCAAAATATCAAAAGCAACTCAGATGCCCATCAACATTAGAAAGGAAAACACTGCGATATAATGATATAATGAAATATTACTCAGCAATAAAAAAACATAATATGGGAAACATGGCCGAAGCTCAAAAACATTTTGTTGAGAGAAATAATCTATCACAAAAGAAGACATTACACATGGTATATAATGAATTTCTAGATAAGACAAATTCAATGTATTATGGAAAAATCAGAACAATGGGGTTATGGCAATTGACCAGTAGAAGGCACAAGGAAAGTTTCTGGGGTCATGGAAATGTATATATTTTGACTGGGGTACTGTTTGCATGGATGTATATATTAATCAAAACTCAGAATTGTCACGATATCTGTGCATTTCATTTAATGTAAATTTTACTACATTTGAAAAGAGAGAAAATATAGATTAACATTAAGAAGACATGCTATCACAATATATGATCCTTCTTTGTGTTCAGATAAAGGAATAATATGTTATAATCACTTATCAGACACCTTGAGAAATGTGAATATTGAGCAAAAATTGTGAAATTACTGTTAATTTTTTAGTGTGAAAGTGGTATGTTGTAATTTTCTTAAGTCCATATATTTTAGGAAAATATACTGACATATTTTTAGTATCTGATAATTGGAAAGACTTAGTGCATTGAAAAAAAAAAAAAACCAAGATATGCCAGGTATGAATATTGGGTGTCATGAGTACATTTTATTGTGCTATATAATTTTATGCTTGAAAAATTATATAATATTTTTAAAAGCATTCCTTATTGACTGCCCATATTTAGTGCAATGTTGTCAGTACAGATATTTAGAAGGTCCAATTATTTTCAAAGAATTTGTGATCTACATGAAACACCATGTAAGATTAAAGTCAACTGTTTTTGTGCCAGTACCACACTGTCTTGATCACAGCTCTGTAATATAGTTGAAGTCAGGCCATTATGATGCCCCCAGCTTTAGTTTTCTTTTTCAACATTCTCCTGGCTATTTGGGGTTTTTTCAGTTTCCATACAAATTTTAGGATTGTTTGTTCCAGCTTTGTGAAAAATGTGGATGGTCTTTTGATAGGGATTGCACTGAATGTGTAGATTGCTCCAGGTAGCATAGACATTTTAACAATGTTTATTCTTCCAATCCATGAGGACAGAATGTCTTTCCACCTCTTTGTATCTTCCCCAATTTCTTTCATAAGTGTTCTGTAGTTTTAGAGTACAGACCGTTTACCTCTTTGGTTAGGTTTATTCCTACGTGCCTTATGGTTTTTTGGTGCAATTTTTACATAAATGGGATCAATTCCTTAATTTCTCTTTCTTCAGTCACATTGTTAGTGTATAGAAACTCAAATGAATTCTGTGCATTGATTTTGTATCCTGCCATGTTGCTGAATTGCTATATGACTTCAAGCAATTTTGGAGTGGAGTCTTTTGGGTTTTCCACATAAGTATCATGTCATCTGCGAAGACTTTGAGTTTGATGTCTTCTTTGCCAATTTGAATGCCTTTTATTTCTTTTTGTTTTCTGATTGCTGAGGCTAGGACTTCTAGTACTATGTTGAACAATAGTGCAGAGTAGGCATCCCTGTCATGTTCCCGACCTTAGGGGAAAAGCGCTCATTTTTTCCCCATTGAGAATGATATTTGCTGTGGGCTTTTTGGAGATGGCTTTTATGATATTGAGGTATGTTCCCTCTATCCCTACACTGTGAAGAGTATTAATCAAAAAAGGAGGTTGCATTTTGTCAAATGCTTTTTCTGCATCAAGGCCTAACTTCAAGCTATATTACAAAGTTGTGATCATCATCAAAACGGCATGGCACTGGCACAAAAGCAGACACATAGATCAATGGAACAGAATAGAAAGCTCAGAAATGGACCCTCAACTCTATGGCAAAACAATCTTTGACAAAGCAGGAAGAATATCCAATGGAAAAAAGATAGTCTCTTCAATAAATGTGCTCAGAAAAATGGACAGCCACATGCAGAAGAATGAAACTGGACCATTCTTCTACAACATACACAAAGATAAACTCAAAATGGATGAAAGACCTCAATGAGAGACAGGAATCCATCAAAATCCTAGAGGAAAACATAAGCAGCAACCTCTTCGACCTCGGCCATAGTCACTTCTTGCAAGACATGTCTCTAAAGGCAAGGGAAACAAAAGCAAAAATGAACTTTGGGACTTCATCAAGATAAAAACTTCTGCAAGGCAAAGGAAACAGTCAACAAAACTAAAAGACAACCTACAGAATGGGAGAAAATATTTGCAAATGATCTATCAGATAAAGGACTATTATCCAAGATCTATAAAGAACTTATCAAACTCAACACCCCCCCCCAAAAAAAAATCCAGTCAAGAAATGGGCAGAAGACATGAACAGACACTTCTCCAAAGAAGACATACAAATGGCCAACAGACATATGAATAAATGCTCCATATTACTTGTCATCAGAGAAATGCAATGAGATGCCACCTTACACAATTAGAATGGCTAAAATTAACAAGACAGGAAGCAACAAATGTTGGAAAGGATATGGAGAAAGGGGAATCCTCTTACACTGTTGGTGGGAATCCAAGCTGGTACAGTCACTCTGGAAAACAGTATGGAGGTTCCTCAAGAAGTTAAAAATAGAACTACTCTACCACCCAGCAATTGCACTACCGGGTATTTATTCCAAAGACACATGGGTAGTGAGATGAAGGGTCACCTGCACCCCAATGTTCATAGCAGCAATGTCCACAATAGCCAAACTGTGGAAGAAGCCAATGTCCTTCAACAGATGAATGGATAAAGAAGATGTGGTTCATACAGACAATGGAATATTACTTAGCCATCAGAAAGGATGACTACCTACCATTTACATCGACATGGATGGAACTAGAGGGTATTATGTTAAGTGAAATAAGTCAATCAGAGAAAGAAAATTATCATATGGTTTCACTCATTATGTGGAATATAAGAAAAAATGCAGAGGATCATAGAGGAAGGGAGGGAAAACTGCATGGGAAGAAATCAGAGAGGGAGACAAATCATGAGAGACTCTGGACTCCGGGAAACAAACTGAGGGTTGTGGAAAGGGGGGTGGGTGGGGAGATGAGGTAACTGGCATTAAGGAGGGCACGTGATATGATGAGCACTGGGTATTATATGCAACTAATGAATCACTGAACACTACATCGAAAACCAATGATGTATTTTATGTTGGCTAACTGAATTTAAATTAAGAAAAAGAAAAAAAGACTAAAGCCAACTGAAATGATTTCATAAGAATTACTGCTGTATAAGAGATTTTTGTGGGAAGACTAAAGAATCCTTATTAATGGAAATCTGAGCAAAAAGAGAGCACATTTTCAGTTGAGCCATGGTGGGGCAAGGAAGTTGGGGAGTATGAGCAGCTGAGCCATAAACAGAGAAACAAACGTCAAACAAATGAGAAAGCCCAAGTTTCAGACTTCGTATGTTGCCTTAGCTTAGCCATGCCAATAGAGAAGCAGCTAAGGGCAAGCCCTGCATTGTTCATCACTGCACACGCTTTGCCTGAAGACTGACTTTGTTCAGGATTCATACTCCATAACATGACTTAATGAAAAAGAAACAACAGTGAGGCCATGGGGGGGGATATATGAGAGGGGAAAGAATTTTTTAATAGAAGGAAGCATTAGCATCGGAAGGGCTATGGAAAAGAACGTGTATTGTAAACAACTGGAGGAAATTAGGCCTTGGGAGCAAAGAAAGGAGATCAGCCATTAGTAGTGAAGTCAGTATCTGGAGTTTTCCCTCTGTCCTCATTCAGAACTGTGTTTGCTCATCAGAAAGACACAAGCCCTGATGCAAACATTGTATAAGAAATAGTTTCCCCAACCAATTTATTGTGACATGCGGAGAAGCCATGTGTGGGTTACAGGTGTCCCACGATTGCAAACCACTCTGTCCATGGAAATCATTCAACAAATCTCAAATATTATCATTCTATTTTGCCACAACATAAAAAACACCATGAAACCATTGTTCTAATCTAAGGCATATAAAGTTCCAAGAAGACCTGGACTACTTCTTCATCTTTTGCACCCTAAAGGGAAGTATCAGAGGCACTCACGCAAGTGTGGCCAAGAAAGAATCAGCTCAAATCCTATTTAGTTTTACTCTCCTTCAACCAGATGCATCAACTCAATTTTGGTTGCTGGAAATTAACGTAAAGACTCCTTTACTAGCTTATAGTTTTGAATCTAGTGCTTGTATTTGAGTGATTTCTCCAAGGAAACACAAAACATATAAAAATCTCATATTGGTAATAATTGTGTATTGTGTGAGAGTATTCCTATTTTTCATATTCTCCTGAGTAAGTGTGCCAGTCTTTCAGGACATCACTAAAGCAAAGCCAAGCAAGCCACCAGCAGAGTTCTGAACTCTTAATAACACTTCCTATCTACCATACTATCACTGAAGCAAAGCCAAGCAAATCACCAGCAGAGTTCTGAACTCTTAATAACACTTCCTATCTACCATACTGTATACAAAAGCACCATACAAAGGACATTTTAAGAAAATTGAACATATTATAATAGTTCTTATTTAATCTTTCTCTTTTGTCTCTTGTATCACTTTTAAGCAAAAACAGTGGGAGGCACTGTTGATTGGCTGACTAGCCCTACCTACAACCACCCTCTCCAAAATTACCTTCCAAGCATTGGTCTAAGGATGCCCATATAACTCTGTCGTAGCCAATACGATTTACAAAGGCTTCATGGGATGAGGCTTCCAAGTAGGTTTACAGGGGCAAACAGGCCATATAGATAATCATGTCCTTTCACCCTTTGTTCTTCTACTGGATCAGGATGTCCTAAAAGTTTTTGAAGGTGAGGTAGGCATCTTGCAACCACAGAAAAGAAAGCTATATTCGAAAGATGACAGAGAAAGAAATTTTAAGAGATCCCCAAGTTCCTGATAGCACTTCCAAATATTTTATAAATTCCTCTACATACATATTTCAATCATAGGCAGGGATAATTTAAAACAGATAGAAAATGCATCCTTTTATCTCTCCAAAATCTACCCAAACTGTATTTTAATGGCTCAAGGAATTTGATGAACTTTATTATGCATAGTCTATATTTTCGCTCTAGAAAGAAGTAGGGTGCCACCATTATTCTTTACTTATCAAATTGGTATCAATAAGTTTTATACAATGGTTGTTACAAAGGGTTCTTTTACGTCATTATGTATTTAACATTTTACTTTTTTTTTTTTTAAGATTTTATTTATTTATTTGAGAGAGAGAGAGTGAGAGATCATGAGCCGGGTGGAAGGGTAGAGAGAGAAGTAGACTCCCCACTGAGCAGGGAGCCTGATGCGGGACTTGATCCCAGGACCCTGGGATCATGACCTGAGCCGAAGGCAGACACTTAACCAACTGAGCCACCCAGGCGCCCAATATTTTACTTATTAATTGATTTTGTAGATGGGCTCATTCTCTCATTACTGCTATTAATCCTGTCATGACACCTTCAGAGCATATATATAGCTACCTTATAAATTACAAAATAAGACTTAGAGCTAGAGGAAGAATTTTCTTCCCAGCAATTGTTAACTCAGATACTACTATTCCAGGCAAAATTTTGAGTTAATGCAGTTTAACTGTCTTTCAGCCCACTCTACTTAACTATATTGAAATTAATTTTAATAGTTCAGACTATAACAATTTGCACATTCCCTTTCAATAGAACAAATGGATTAAAGGGCAATAAATAAGGACAAATGGATTAATTTATTTTTAATAACAAGATGCATGCAGAAATTCACACTGTTTATGCACTTACTTATTATTTTTAAAAAATACACTGAGATCTAATAAGGGCCAGGAAATATGTTCAGTTCAGATAATGAAATGAAAAAGGGAAAATATCAAATATAATAAGAAACCATTTCAGGGCTTACATTTTTTCCCAAGGCCCATAAGTGTTATAAAACCTGATAACACAATGTAAAAAGTGTTGGGACAGAGGTATACATTTTGTACCATGAAGGTAATGTGCTGGAGCTGAAAAGAAGAGCCAGGAGTGGTGAGTGGTACCATTAAACAATTTTCAAAAGTGACAAGAGCAACCTCGGTTTTTACTAGACTAAAATTGTCCTGAATTTATGGCTTAATAACTGTGTGTGTTCAACAAGGAAATTAAGAAATAAAATGTCATACACATCCATGCAGACTCAAAGAACCATTTTTAAAAATATACACGAACTGGAAGATATTGGAGTTTAGTTAAAACAACTTTTCTCAATAGTGACAATATTGTAGTTTATCATAGACTCCAGTTTATGATAGTTCTGGGAAGCACCCAAGTTGTACTGAAGTTCAATTAAGATGATCACCTTTTAACTGGTATTTGTAATTTTCTTCCCATAATCATGACATATTAATACCAATAATACTATAAAACCTTTTGAGATAGCTGGGTACTCATATTAGAATATCATTTCCTGTATTTCCTTTTTATTGCTATTTATTCCCAAGTATGAACCAGATTATTGTTTTGTTAGCTTTGACTTTATAGCAACCGTAGTTTAAAAAGAAATTAGATGCAAAGATCTACTGAAAATTTTTTGCTTGACTTAAAGATTTTTTTCTGATAGGTCTGCTTTCTCACCAAGTATTTTATTTCAATGTATTTTCTTTAGTCAAAAAATACATCTTATAACAATTGAGACTTAAAATATATGATATTTTTATATAGTAAGAGAGGTAACACCGTTTCAGTTAATGTCATATTCGATTATAAAGAGCTCACAGATCTCTAATAAAAATTTGAAACTGATCAAATACAATCAAGTTTACTATTAATATTAATGATTCTGAGAAAACACCAATAGGAACAAACTGCAAAAAAATTTCTGATAACAAACAGGTAGCTTTGTTTGAAATGATTTAGGATTAACATTATATTCAAAACCTCTCATAGTATAAAAATAGATTTTTATGGATTTACTGATTTGAAATGCAAGAAGTCCTTACTTTAGGTTCCCTATTAAGACAAGGGAAGAAAGGAAACTTAGTTAAACCAAAGGGGATGTTAAAAACCATGACTGGATAAGTTTTATTTTGAAGACTTTTATAAAATATTTACCCACAAATAAATACAATGAAGAGATCACAGAGTTACAACACTCAGATCCTTCAGGTGCCAATCTCCCTCAGAGTTGCCTTCAGCCTCTCAAGAGAAAGTTACACTTCAAAGGAAAGGTGATGAAGTTCTCATCAAACAGTTAAAAACTCCTGCAACTCTCCTTGACTTTCATTTCTCAAGATGGTTTAGTAGTGATTGAAGTATGTAACATTCTGTCAAAATAGTGTTATCTGAAAGGAATTTCTTAAGAAAACCTAGCTGCTACACATAATTTTCCCACATAGTTTCCATCAGCCTTTGTACGTAGCACTATTTATTCAAGTAGGATTTACTGAACTATGAACATGTTTAATCGGCAAGGTTCTCTGTGAGTTATAATTAAAAAAAACTATAGTAGTTCTAATAAAAAAAAAAAAAACCTTTCTGAGACCAAACCAGATCCATGTTAAATTTGAGATTTTTTAAAATATGTAATTTTCAATAATTGTCAGGTAATTATTATTCATTATTTGCCTTCAAGAGTTTAGCATTAAGAAAAGAAACAAATGCTTCAACATTTCAATTTTAATTTTTTGATATTTTCAAAAGGCTGAAAAATGATATATATTACATGGTTGACTGGCTATTTTATTCAAACACTCAAGGTATTTGTTTATCATACACGCCTCCTCTATTAATTGAAATAAATTCATACAGCTTTTCTCTTCCTGGAGAAAGGTGTCAGGAGACTGTTGATTATGACAGAAACATAATTGTGTGGGAAATTAGGTATTACTCTTCTAGTGAAAATTATTTTTTTTCTCCCCCAAATCTAGCTAAGTATTGATTTCTAAGATAGGGTTATTGTTGCTCTTGAGTTTGGAATAGAAACTATAAGAGACTTAAAACTTTAAGCTTCACCATTGTAATCCTTTGAACCTAGCTATCATACTATTTCTATAGGATAAATAAGAGAAGCAAAACAGTCTATTACACTTTTACAGCACCTTTTTTCAAACATATTAGTTCTTTTTATTATTATATCGAATGCTTTAGCATCATCTTTTTAAATAAAATCATCTACAGTGGCTCTTGGAAGAGAAACTCCATACACTTGGATTTTAGACTAGAATTTAAAATACATTCAGAATTCCCTGAATTACATTTTAAATAGCATGTACTAATATACTCACTGCTGGTCTGAGTGCTATCCCAAAGAGAAATGCCTCTTTGAGAAGTCAATTTTCATGGTAGCAAACCCACATGTTTACTTTGGACAACTGTGAATCTGAAAATGGTAATTTTATTCATGTTGCAGTTCAGGAACAGATAAATAAAGACTCAATTTAATTTCTGATATAAATAGTTTAAGATGTAAAAATAATTATACAACACCTTTAACAATTTTAGGAAGATGACATCAATTAATAATGGGTTCAATTCTTTTAGCTGACATGTAGAGGCATGGGCAAGACTTCTACTAGGAAACCACAGGGGGGAAAAAAAGGTGTATTTCCATCCACCACTCAACAGATTTACTTAGCTGCTGCCAATACTTTGTTCTAGGCTGTGTTGGCCGCTAATGAAAGCAGCTCTTTCTGTATATTGAAATTCAATGTGTTACCTGGGCCTCTTATTGCTAGTCAATGGTTGTTAGAGGCTTGCAAGCATCTTGTATATTAGGAGCAAAGAAAGCTGAAGGCTAAGTCAAAATAAAGGTGGTCCTTCTATTCATCTATCATGAAGACAATGGGGTCTCAGATGTTTTATTAACTCGGGGCTATTCCTATCACTCCTTCCTTCTCCATCTCAATGGCTCAGTAGCTAATAGCAGCACTGCAGACAATGGAGGGGCCTGACCTCTTTTGGAGCTTCCCTAAAAAGGCACCACAAGCAGAATACAGTTAATATTTTGTCCAAACTTGCAACTTCCTGAAAAACCTCTATTCTCTATCAATGATGATTTTTTTAAAAACTTAACTCAGAGAGTTGTGCTCAGCTGTGGGATGGGGGCTGAGAATAGACCATTCAACAATAATAACTGGAGACTTCAATTCTCCACTTTTAATAATGGAAGGAATAACTAGGGAGAAGACCAACAAGGAAATAGAAGAACATTATAAGCCAACTATACCTAAGAGATATATATAGAACTTTCCAGGCTACAACAGCAGAGTATATAGCCTTCTCAAGAATACAAACGTACTACAAACTGTGATAATCAAGGCTGTGTAGTACTGGTATATGAAGAGACTGATAATTTTTTTTTTACTTTATACTATTAACTGTGGTGTTGAATTTGATATATAATTTAAAATGCCATGCATTCATTTATTTTTCAGTATGCTTGTTCTTTTTTCTTTTTACTTAACTTTATTTCTGCCTTGATTATTATTTTATCAGGCTGCAAACCGGTACTGTTACTGGGCCTTATTTTATTATCACTATATATAAAAAAATCATATACATAAAATTAACAAAACTAAGAAACCAACTTAAAAATAATGATCATTGGTTCGTGCATCTATCCGTTTGTAGTATTGGAGGAACAAAATTTTTCACATCACTATGTGCTTTTTTATATCCCCTATTCTACTCCATTTTCTATGCCATACAAACCTTGTTTTTGACTAAATATGAAAAATATTTCATATTTGTTTTTGACTAAATATGAAAAATATTTCCAAACATTTCCCAAAAAGTACTTGCTTATTCTTTTTCATATATGCAACAGGTTTACAGTGATGCTTAGAGAATGTTATATGATATAAATTGTATTCTTTCTGAATTAAATGATCCCCTAAGCTTTACTTTTTTGTTATCTATAAAACGTGTATTCTTCCAGAAACTTTAAAGGATAAAAGTTCCAGGTTATACCTGAAGTGTTCTCTGTCCAGCTTGATTGATTCTACATGAGACTTCTGATCTACTGTCCCGCTACAGCAAGCTATTTAAATCAATAAACTTAATTTTATATACAACTCTAAAATCCCACATATGCGGAAAGGAGTTCTGTCGTTCTCCTTTTAAGTGTGTAAACTGTGGGACAAACAGCACCTTACCAAGCCACTTTCCCTTATTTCTGGCCATGTACCTGAGCTCTAAATACCAAGTTTAAAGGCAATCTTGTTTTTGGTGAAGTGGAAGGAACTACTTTTTTTAATTAGCAAAAATAAAATAATACCCAAAAGGCATTTGAAATATGTAAATTATTACGATTTTGGAGAAGAAAATTATGTCAGTACTCGGATGTTTTTCTAATAATTTAATCCTTGTGAAAATTCATGTCTTTGAGAACTCTGAATGAATAAAATACAGAAATTCAAAATAATATAAATCAGATTCACATAAAATAGATACAGAATATTATCCTAACAAAAACTATTAAAAATTGTAAAGAATAAATTGCTTTTAAGGTATTGCTATGGATAATGGTCTTAAGATTTTTTTTAAATATATGATTCTTGTATGAAATAAGACTACTAATTTTTATTTTAAAAAGTTTTTAGGGGATTCATTGTACCCTCCAAACTAAAGGGAATCATCTTAGAATAACTTGACACAAGGAATCACACTAGGAGTATTCATGGTTACAGCAGTTTTCAAATTTATGTAACTAAGATCTTCTCCTTCTTAGGTATACAGTTTTTTTGGTTTATTTTAGGTTTAAAATAGTTTATCTTAAACACAGTGCTGATTCCAAGAAGTTCTTGTTTACATGCTTATAACAAGCTATATATTTTTTTCTGTGTTTACATTTGTTTTTTGGCTTTTTTTCCTCAAGCAGAAATGTTTTTTCACTTCTACAAATGGGAGACGTGAGAATTTTTAAGAGTAAAATTATATTCATTCTTAGTGAAATGTTTAACAATCAAATTATAGTTCTATATTCTAATTTATCATTAACCTTATGTTTAGGAGAGTGACAACTTTAGCAGATGTTAGAATAACAAAGAATATCATGCAAATATTTTAACTGTAAATGGAAAAAAAATGTTGAACATGGGAAATATTCATTGGTGTACAGCTTTCTTTTTTTTTAATTCGTTTTTATTTTATTTTTTAAAAGACTTTATTTATTTATTTGACAGAGAGAGACAGCTAGAGAGGGAACACAAAGAGGGGCAGTGGGAGAGGGAGAGAGAAGCAGGCTCCCTACTGAGCAGGGCTAGGGGCTAGACCTCAGGACCCTGGGATCATGACCTGAGTGGAAGGCAGAAGCTTAATTGACTGAACCACCCAGGTGCCCCGGTGTACAGCTTTCACTGAATGGTATACAACTTTCGTTTTAATGGCATACAGAGACTGATGCCAGGACTTGAGAACAAAGTGGATCATCCCCTAAAGTTCTTTAATGAATTCATAATGTTGATATTAAAGACAATTCTTCCCTAATATATGTCACTTAGCATATGTTTATATGATGTTAGTTTATGAATCTTGAAATGCTAATTCTCTTTCCTATGTATATATATAACAAAACTAACTTGATTCTAAACTCTCATTTAGATGGGCATACATACACTACTGTTTTAAAGAATTTCTATTTTCCTAGGGGACTTGCCATTTGCCATCACCTATAAAATCAGGCTATTGCCATCATTGATTACTAGGGTTCATTCAAGTTCTTAACTTTTCTTGATATACCAAACCTTCCTGAAATTTAAGTCAATTTTTGTCTTTCTGCCATTTTTCTTTGTCTTTTATATTTTTGTTCTGTTATCAGTGAAGATGAAGAACAGCTGCCACAATCCTTTCCTTAAAATGTATTTATAGCCTGAGAAGGGCCTTGAGAGATCATCGATCCTTTCCATTTACAGAGAAGGTGCAGGGTAACAGTGAAGGTCACCCAGCAAATCCATGGTGAGGCTGGGACTGAAGGAGCAGTCTTGTGAAGAGCCTGTGTTCTCTTCAGTCTTCAAAGCTTAAGCAATTATCAGGTTACCACAGAGCTTTTTTCTTTCTAGCCTTAAGACAAAAACATATTTTATGATTTTCCTTAAAGCTAATTTATAGAACCATTGGGCAGACACACAGAAAATAAGTCAATGTAGTCAAACTTCTTAAATTGGTAAAAAGAAAAGCTAACCACTCCAAGCCGTTAAGCTTTAAATCTAATAGGGAATTATCATTAAATACAGTATGAGTATCTCTTTCTTTTGATTAATACTGTAGCTCATGTATATAAGGCTTAATGAAATAAAGCCATTATAAAATAAATGATCAGGAAATTAGTGAATCATTTGTGGACTTGGTGTGGGTTGGTGTTAGTAATGGATGAGAAATAGCATTATTTGTAAACATTTTCTCCTTTTTTACTGAAGAAAATTAGATAATTCAGATAAGTCTGACCACCAATAAAAGTATTAATTACTATTATTTAAGCAGAGTTTCTAGAGTTAAAGAGATAAACATAATAAATTCATTTTTAGTAAGTGGGTATACTTAGAACCCTATATTTATAATGATTACTAGATAGCAAGTAATTATGCTAACAATAAAAATCACTAGTTTTATATATGGGCATATCTTGGAGATAATTGTGGGTTCAGTTCCAGACCACCATAATAAAGCAAATATCACAATAAAGTAAGTCAAATGAATTTTTCGGTGGTCCACTCCATATAAAAGTTTTGTTTACACTATACCATAGTCTGTTAAGTTTGCAACAGCATTATGTCTAAAAAAATAATATGCGGGGCGCCTGGGTGGCACAGCGGTTAAGCGTCTGCCTTTGGCTCAGGGCGTGATCCCAGCATTATGGGATCGAGCCCCACATCAGGCTCCCCTGCTATGAGCCTGCTTCTTCCTCTCCCACTCCCCCTGCTTGTGTTCCCTCTCTTGCTGGCTGTCTCTATCTCTGTCAAATAAATAAATAAAATCTTAAAAATAAATAAATAAAAATAAATAAATAAATAATATGCATACCTTAATTAAAAAATGCTTTATTGCTAAAAAAAGCTAATCATCATCTAGGCTTTCAGGGAGTCATAATCTTTTTGCTAGTGGAGGGTCTTGCCTCATTGTTGATGCCTGCTGACTAATCAGGGCGGTGGTTCAGATGGCTGTGGGTAATTTCTTATAATAAGACAATGAAGTTTTCTGGGGCCCTTGGATGGCTCAGTCGGTTAAGTGTCTGCCTTCAGCTCAGGTCATAATCTCAGGATCCTGGGATCGAGCCCCACATCAGGCTCTCTGCTCAGCAAGGAGTCTGCTTCTCCCTTTCTCTCTCCCCCTCCTACCCACTCATGCTCTCTTGCTCACTCTCAAATAAATAAATAAAAAATAAAACCTGTTTAAAAAAAGACAAGGAAGTTTTCCACATTGACTGACTCTTGCTTTCATGAATAAGTTCTCTGCAGCATATGATGCTGTTTGATAGTATTTTAACCACAATAGAACCTCTTTCAAAATTGAAGTCAGTCCTCTCAAACCCTGCCACTGCTTTATCAACTAAATTTATATATTATTCTAATCCTAGATTGTCATTTCAACAACCTTCCCAGCATCTTCACCAGTAGTAGATTCCACCTTAAGAAAGCACTTTCTTTGCTTATCCATAAGCAACTTCTCATCCACTAGTTTTATCATGAGATTGTAGAAATTCACTCACATCTTCAGGCTCCACTTCCAACTCTAGTTCTCTTGTTAATTCCATATCTGCGGTGACTTCCTCCACTGAAATCTTGAATCTCAGTAAGTCATCCTTGAGGTCTGGAATCAACTTCTTCCAAACTCCTATTAATGTTGATGTTTGACTGCTTCCCATGAATCACATATTTTCATAATGTCACCTAGAACAGTGAATCCTTTCCATAAAGATTTCAATAGATCATCAGAGGAATCACTATCTATGGCAGTTACAGCCTTACAAAATGTATTTCTTAAATAATAAGACTTGAAAGTCAAATTAATCCTTCACCTATAAGCTGCAGAACAGATATTATGTTAGTGGGCATGAAAACAACAATAATCTCATTGTACATCTTCATCAGAGCTCTCAGGTGACCAGATGTATTGTCAGTAAACAGTAATGTTTTGAAAGCAATCTATTTTCTGAGCAGATTTCAACAGTGGGCTTAAAATATTCAGTAAACCACACTGTAAACAGATATGCTGTCATCCAGGTTTTGTTATTCCCTGTATAGTGCACAGGCAGGGTAGATTTAGCATAATTTCTAAGGGCCCAAGGATTTTTTAAATGGTCAATGAGCACCGGCTTCAACTTAAATGCAACAACAGCATACTTCCTAATGAGAAAGTCAGCCTGTCCTTCGAAGTTTTTAAGCCAGGCGTCATCTTCTCTACAGCTGTGAAAGTCCTGGATGACATATTTTTCCAACAGAAGGCTATTTTACTTACACTAAAAACCTGTTGTTTAGTGTAGCCACTTTAATTAGTTATCTTAGCTACATTTTCTGGATAACTTGCTGCAGCTTCTACATTAGTACTTGCTGATTCACCTTGCACTTTTATATTATGGAAAGGGCTTCTTTTCTTAAAATTCATGAACCAACCTCTACTAGCTTCAAATTTTTCTTCTGTAGCTTCCTCATCTCTCTCAGCCTTCACAGAACTGAAGAGAGTTAGGGCCTTGCTCTGGATTTGGCTTTGGCCTAAGGGAATATTATGGCTGGTTTGCTCTCCTCCCCAGACCACTGAAACGTTCTCCGTATCAGCAATAAGGTCATTTCACTTACTTATCATTCATGTGTACAATACAGTAGCACTTTATATTTCCTTCAAGAACTATCTTTTGATTCACAACTAGGCTAACTGGCTCAAGTGGCCTAGCTTTCAGCTTATCTCAGCTTTTGTTTGACATGCCTTCTTCAGTAAATTTAATCATTTCTAGCTTTTGATTTAAAGTGAGAGACATGTAACTATTCCTTTCAGTTGAATACTTGGAGGCCTTTTATAAGGTTATTAATATGTCTTAATTTCAATATTGTTGTGTCTTAGGGAATTGGGAGGCCTGAGGAGAGGGAAAGAGTTGGAAGAATTGTTGATCAGTAGAACAGTCCAAACAGTCCATTTATTGATTAAGTTTGCTGTGCTATATGGGGACAGTTCGTGGTGTCCCAAAACAATTACGATAGTAATGTCAGAGACCACTGATCACAGATTACCATGAAAAATATGAAAAAGTTAGAAATACTCCAAGAATTAATAAAACATGACACAAACACATGGAATGAGCATATTCTGTTAGAAAAACAGCACTGATAGACTTACTCAACACAGGGATGGCACAAACTTTTAATTTATAAAAAGCACAATATCTGAGAAGTGGAATAAAGTGAAGTGCAATAAAATAAGGTAGACTTTTTTTTCCCTTATACTAAGATATATGTATTAAATCTGATTACTTAACATATTTTCTGGTTAGGAATTTTTTCAATGCTATGCACAATGCAGTATTTTTAAATAAATTTTTATTCATAATTCATTTTTCCATAATTATGATAGCATCACATTATATACACTTGAGGTGATTTACCTGTAAATATTGTAATTACATCAGACACCTGAGCCTTTCAGAAGTTAATAACTATAAACCATAAGGAGGATATACCACCATCTAGATTTTCTTAAAGCGGAACAATAAAAAGGATGCCAAGATTCATTGTGTTTTTTAATTAAAATAATAATCGGTTAAATTTTGAAAGTCTACTAATAGAAACCTACAAAAGAATCGTAATAAGATGAATAAATAATAACACTTTGCTACAGGTAAAGAGCAGATTTAATTTTGTTAATTCTGTTGTTTTTAAATTTATGAAATTTCAGATTTCCATACCGCTCTCCTTCCGTCCTTCCTCTCTCTCTCCTGACACATAAATTTTAAATATGCATATATAATTATACACATACACACATATATAAATATATATATACACACATATACATATATATTACTTTAAAATATTTTTAAATGCCCTGCTTGTAAGGTTTTCTTCTGTGTCCTAAGACTTATATCCTAGAAGAAACCAATCTGAACTGTGAAAATACTCATTTCCACTGGGAATTTTATTTTTAGATTTTCACTCTCCATCCATCTGCCTTTGAGCAATTTTCTGTGCTTCAAGCATGAGCAAGCAGTATTAATCCAATTTCTAGTTTCTGTGAAGCACATTATGTTAGATCATATGCACTTCAGTGCTTCTTCTTAGAAACTTTGTGTTTACTTAACTATTTCACTGTCAACCTTTATAGATGAGAGGAGCAGAGAAATACAAAATCTAGGTAAAAATGTTATTAATTTTACCTTCCTTCTAAAAAAGAATTCACTGATTCAAAAACAATGGCATCTTCTGATAAAACAAAATACTGTCTGACAGCAAAATTACACATTGATATTTCAGCAAATATCAATAAAATTAACAAAAATAGTTTATTGTTCTAATGGTCAGATACTTCAATTATGTTTGAGGAAGCATATGAAAATTTCTTCGGTATTTATAAGACAACATCATCTTATACAAACTCATTATGATTTATATGAATTTATTTCCTTGCTTCCAAAGATATGTTGAGATATTTAAAAATGCAATATATCCACCCAATGTATAAAATTATCATAGAAATTAGGTAATGTGAATGTAAAAGCTATATCAACTCTTAAAAGTCAAATGAAAACATTGTGCAAGTTATCCTTTATTTTCCAAATATAGTCACTGCCCTTCAAAACAGATGTATTATGTATGATACAAAGTTTTGAATAAATATTGAAAATTTGATTAAACATTAGATTGCATTGATGATGATAAATTTGAAATGGATGAACCTTTCAATATTCCTCAAAATTCCTGGGTAATTCCAAAGATATTAACAAGGTTTATTGTATAATCTAAAGGGAATACCATTTGAGCATATGGCATCAATCTATCAATATATTTAGTAGTGCTATAAGTAAACAGTTGGTCCTTAGAATTTCATGTTAGAAAGGATTTAGAACATATGTTCTTCAACTGAAAACAAGTTGTAGAAAATTTAATTCAATTTCACACATTCTAGGTAAAAACTAAGTAATAGACACTCTAGTATAATCTGTATTAGTCAACACTCTCAAAATTAAAAACAAACACAAAACATTGCATTGTAATAAAAAGATATTTTTAAAAATTAAAGCCTAACACGGAAGAGAATAAAACAAAATCAAATGCTCTTTTTTCCCTACTTTATTGTTCTTTACACACAAAAAAATTGTATATATCTAGGAGTGCATCTCGTGTTTTGATATACATATATACTGTGAAATGAATACCACAAACTAATTAACATCTATCATCTCATATAGTTATTTTTGCCCTCTGTGGCAAGGGTTCTTAAGATCTACCCTTCTAGCAAATGTGAAGTATACAATACAGTATTATTAACTATAGTTCAAGTCCCTATATATTAGATCTCCAAAACATATTCATCCTGCATAAATGAAACACCATACCATTTGACCCCATCTCTCCCACCCCCAGAACCTGGTAACCACCTTTTTAGCCTCTGCTTCTACGAATTTGACTATTTAAGAGCCCATATATGAGTGAGATCATACAGTATTTGGCTTATTTTACTGAACATAATGTCCTCCAGGTTCATTCATGTTGTTGTAAAAGGCAAAATTTCCTTCATTTTAAGACTGAATAATATTCCATTGTGTACATATTTGTCTACCATGTTTTCTTTATAAATTCATCTGTTATCAAACATCTAGTTGTGTCCACATCTTGGCTATTGTGAATAATACTAAACATGGGAGTGCAGATATATGAGATATTGATTTCATTTCCTTTGGGTATAAACCAAGATCTGGAGCTACCCAATCACATGGAACTTCTATTTAAATTTTTTGAGGAACTTCCGTACTGTTTTCCATAATGGCTATCCACATTCTTACCAATTGTGTACAAGGATTCCCTTTCCTCCACATTCTTACTAGCACTTGTTATCGCTTGTCTTTTTGATAACAGCCATTCTAACTTGTGTGCAGTAATATCATTATTTTGATTTGCATTTCCCTGATGATTAGTAATAGTGGGCATCTTTTCATATACCTGTTGGCTCTGTATGTCTTCTTTTGAGAAATACCTATTCAGGTCCATTACTCATTTTTTAACGCAGTTAGTTGTTTTTCATCTTGCTATTGAGTTGTGTGAGTTCCTTATATGTTTTGGATATAATGCCCTTATCAAATGTATGGCTTCAAAACATTTTCTCTCATTCCATAAGCTGCTTTTCACTCTTGATTTTTTTTCTTGCTGTGCATAAATGTTTTAGTTTGATACAGTCCCATCTGTCTATTTTTGTTTTTCTTGCCTGTGTTTTTGGGGGTCATAACCAAAAACTTGTTGCCCAGACCAATGTCAAAAAGCCCCTAGTGCTGTTATGATTTCAGGTCTTGCATTAAAGTCTTTAATCCATTTTGAGTTGATGTTTTTTACATGTTAGAGAGGGATCTGATTTCATTCTTTTGTATGTGAATATTCAATTCTCCAGCACCATAAGTTGAAGAGATTATCCTTTCCCCATTGTGTGTTCTTGACACACTTCTTGAAGATCAGTTGAAAGTAAATGTATAGATTTATTTCCGGGCTCTCTATTCTGTTCAACTGGTCTTTATGACTGTTCTGTTTTCTCAGTACCATACTGTTTTTATCACTTACCTTTGTAATATACTTTGAAATCAGGAAGTGTGATGCCTCCTGCTTTGTTCTCCTTGCTCAAGATTGCTTTGGCTACATGGAGTTGTTTGTGGTTCCATATGAATTTAGGATTGTTTTCTCTATTTCTGTAAAGAATACCATTGAGATTTTGATAGAGATTGCACTGAATCTGTAGATAGTTTTATGTGGCACAGATGTTTTAACGATATTAATTCTTCCAATCCATGAACTTGGGGTGTCTTCCATTTACCTATGTCTTTTTAATTCTTTCATCAATGTCTGTAATTTTCAGTTACAAGTCTTTCGCTTTCAATAATTCTATTTCTATGTATTTTATTATTTTTGTTGCTAATGTGAATATAATTTTTATTTGCCTTTTCAGATTCTTCATTGTTTGTATATAAAGATGCCAAGTTTTTATATGTTGATTTTGTTTCCTGCAACTTCACTGAATTCATTTATTAGTTCTAACAGTTTTGTTGTTATTGTTGAGTCTTCAGGACTTTCTAAAAATGCTCTTTACTGATTAGAAACTATTTGCTTTATCTTCACAACATCCTTATTCTGCTATGTATTATCCATTCAAAGTATACTCTGAATTAATGTGATTAATCATTTTTGATGTCTTGGATCAATAAGTGCCTGTACTTAACATAAAATAGGCATTTACAAGATCTTTGCAATATGAAATAATTAAGGCCAGAGCTTAGCTCAGGTACTGATCTTCCTTAAATTGCAGGCCTCTTCCCAGCACATCGCCACTACTCAGTAGAAATATGAGAATATTACCTGGGAGGGAGTACTTCATCAATTATCAGCTATTGTCACTCACTTTAACCCTGTGGTGTATTAATAAAACAAGTAAGATTAAAATAATTTCTATAGAAAACCACTTTTAAAGTGGAAGAAGGAAGAAGGAGGAGATGACACACAAACTAGACAGAGTGTCCTTGACAACCAAGGATATCATATGGACTAGAGATGCAAATCCAGCATTAAAACAAACACATTTATAAGCATAAAAAAGAAAAACACTACCAAAAACAAGGACACAATTTGGATTGGTGACTCCTGGAAGGAAATAAAATTTGTTCCATATGGCTAATATGAAGAGATTGCTGAGGACTTGTAAGCAGGACTAATGGAGCAAATAACGTTTAGTGAGGCATCCAAACACTAGTAATGTTAGGGAGCCATTACTATCTGTACACTTGAAGAAAAAAAAGACAGAAATATTTGTAAATTCCTCAGTGATACGAAATAGTGAGTAAGGACTATCCAGCTCCTCATTGTGAAGAGAAGCAGCTGTAGACAAAAATGCATCCCAAAGCAAAGGAGAATAGAGAATCTCTCTTTATTCCTGCCCTCTAATCTCATGTTGGTGAGATTAGGTTCTTAAACCTAATCCAGCCAGCATGGGGTTTCTGGTAATACTTTCCATAGAGATTGACCCCTGATGCTCAAGCGGATTAGGAAATGAAAAATGGATAGGGTAGGCAACTAAAAAAGAACCACCACATAATCCATCTACTGCTCACATTCTGAAGGTTCACCCTGAAGAAAAAGACTAGTTGGCCTTTTATATTTTTATAAATTCACTTAAGTAACTACAAGTGGTCTAAAATGTCCATTTCCAGTTTGGCAAATCACTAGCACAAATGTCCAGTCTTTGGAAGACAGAATCAGAGCATCAAAGACATTGTTGGCTTAAAACCAAAAGATACTATAATTTGGGGAATATACATTGCCCTGCTTTCCTCAATTCATTTGTATTTAATTTCATCTTTTAGTTATTTGGTAATTTTTAGGCCCAACTTAACTTAGTAACTTTGTAGTAAATACATTTTATTTTGTAAAACCTTTGCTTATAGATGGAAATTTTAAAGTAATCAAATACTTTTTTTTTTCCTTTTGGGGAAACTTACAAATAACTTGAATTTTTAAAGGTATAACAACTGCCTGAAAGGGAAAGACCATCTGAACTCAGGAACAGATATTTTATTTTCTTGGCTATGTAGTGGTACTATGTCAAAATGTTTATATATATTATCCTCAAGCTTACAAAGACCTTTAGATATGAAAATGGTAAACTATGTCTTGAGAATGGAGAAAGCAGAGGAGTGACTCCTTTCCAATTTCTGTTCTACTGTTAATACATTTTAATTGGTATTATTTATTTAAGAGACTTTTAATTTAAACTGTTTCTTAAATCTCTTCTTTTAGTGGCATCTGGCATTAATACATTCATCAAAAACATGTATTGATTTTTTTCAGATTTTAAAGTTAAATTAAGCGTGTCATGGAAATAGCATTATATTTGAGAATAAGACGTATCTGAGCTCAAATCCCAACCATCCCCCTCTTTCAACTCTCTCCCCACACTCACAAATAAACATATCCACATACTTTCATTTTTCCATTCAGACTTTGGATTTGTGCAATGATAATAATACTTGGCAGTGAACACCCTCATCTCCCTTCTGAGATTAAAGCAAATATTGCTAATCCATGAGGATTCTTTCTTATTGAATAGAGATATAGCCAAGGGTGTCTTTTCATCATTTCTTTGCAGCCAGAATAAATTGATAGGTAGTTGCAAGAAAGTTGAAACTTACTTGTCTTCCCTGAGCTACTTATTCAACATTTTCAAATTTTGGATTCTTTAGTGGTATACTGAAATTAACATACCTATATCTCAGATCATTTATTTATGTTTCATATGATGGTGTATATAAAGTGTCTGACATTTTACAGGTACTTGTAATAAACATTAGCTTAGGTCCTACTTTTCCCATCTACTACCACCAACACCATCAAAAATAGCTACTTATTACAACTCAATGGCAAAAAAATGCCAAACTGTCTGATTAAAAAATGGGCAGAAGATCTGAATAGATTTTTCCAAAGAAGACTTACAGATGGCCAATAAGTACATGAAAAGATACTCTATGTCATTAATATCAGGGAAATGCAAATAACAACCACCATGAGATATCACCCCACACCTGTTAGAATGACTATTATCAAAAAGACTAGAAATAAGTGTTGGTGAGGAGGTGGAGAAAAAAGAACACTTGTGCACTGTTGAGGAAAATATAAATTGGTGCAGCCACTATGAAAAACAGTATGGACATTTCTCAAAAATTTAAAAATAAAACTACCATATGATCCAGCAAATCCACTTCTGGGTATTTATCTAAAGAAAATAAAAACACTAACTCATCCCCATGTTCACTGGAGCATTACTTACAGTAGTCAACATATGGAAATAATGTAAGTGTTCACTGATGGATGAATAGATAAAGAAGATGTGGTATATACATATACAATGGAATATTATTCAGCCATAAAAACAGAATGAAATTTTATCATTTGTGACAACATGGATATACTCTGAAGGTATAATGCTAAGTGAAATAAATCCGAGAGACAGATACAATCTAATGAAATCTCTCATAAGTACAGTCTATAACTAACTAACTAAATAGCCATGGCCATAGATATAGAGAAAAGAGTAGTGGTTGACAGAGGTAGAAGATGAGGGTTTGGAGAAGTGAGTGACTTGTTCTTGTTTTTGTTTTAGTTAAATAAATGGAATAAAAAAATAGCTACTAAAAAAAGATAGCTACTTACACTATTTCATTATCTCCTTACCAGGTTACTACATGATTTTTGTTAACTTTTATATGTTTAATATTGATGAATTCCATACTATCCACTTTTCACATTTCTTTCAATTTACATAATTAAATTTATCTAAGTAAATATAAAATTTGGTGAATGACTAATTAACTGCATATACATGTATGTTTAGTTCAACAATTCAATTCTAAAATGTTTATTGAATACTAACCATATAAACAATACCAGACCTCCCTGGAAGAGATGATGATATTAAAAGAGGACTAAGGCAAAATCTTTGCATTCCAAGAGTTCAAAAATTGAAAGAGAAAAGAGACAAACACCTAAATTAAATATACTTTGCATCTTTATTGATGTACCCATTGTTTTTTAGACTGGTTTTAACAGAATTTTCTCCTTCTACAGTCAACCTATAGAGATTGATCTCATATCAGCTTAAATGTCACTACCTTAGTCATATTCAAGCTAGAATAACATGTGGGCCTTAATAGAATTCTCAAGAATTGCCTATTTATCAGAGTTCCTTCACGCAACCCAGGAGGGGCCCTGAGGACTTCATTGTACCCTTCAGTTGTTTCCCAAAGGTCACAAGGCATCACAAACATTCTGTTCTTCCAATTTTCCAATTGTAATATATTGAAAATCTCTGTGTATCTCTCTCTCTCATGTGCACCCACATGCATGCATAACAGACTTCTACAACAGTGCCAAATCTGATCAGAAAAAAATAAACAATTTTCCACTTTCCTCCTAACTCACAAGTTCACATAACTGTAATGGAGTTAGCATGGTCTCATTATTATGCAGTGCCATCATGCTCCCTTTCCTTCATCTTCCCACCCCCCCCCTTTTTAAATGCACTATTTCAGGTCTACCTGGAATAATAAATGAGCTAATGCTGACCCATATATCTCTTACAGCCTGCTACCTTTGCTACACTAAGACCAGGTGGAGCCTTTGAAATTACTTCTTATAAGTACTTGATTAAATTCTTAGCCAAGGGCCATTTTTCTCCTAAATCTCTCTATGGGGAAGAAATAGTCATTTTCTTCTTCCAGTTGTAAGAGCTTTTCAAGAAGGAACAAGTGGTCTGTAATTTTGATTGCCGTGGAGAGGTCTAGTTGAGTAAGGACTTAGAAGAGACCATTGAATTTGTTAATTAGTAGGTCGTTGGTGAATTGAGCTCTCAAAGACAGTAGTTTCAGCAAATTGGTAGGAAGAATAACAAAGAGTAAGTTGAGGCTGGAAGAAAAGGTAGTGGAGGCAACAGTACTATTTTAAGAATTTTGACAGTGAACAAATTAAAAGAGAGAGAATGGAGATTGGAAAAATACTGGTTTCAAAAGATAACATTTTAAGTTTCAAATTTGAGGACGTTTAGTATTCATAACTAATGAGACATTATAGTTTTTTTAAAGCCTAAACTTCTAGAAAAATATTAAAAACAGAAACAATTTGTGCAGAAACCAACTCCTCTTCTGGGATGGTTAGATAATTGGCATATTTTTGTTGGAGGGTGTATACAAAGTATTTTGAATGTTGGCCCGATTTTTTCTTAGGATTTGTTCACATGTCAAAACCATAATCAAACTCCTGGAACTGCTTGGGATATCTGCCATACCATTATCCCTTCACTCTTAGGATTGGAAGAAGTACTCCTTAAGTCTCTGTGAGTGTACTAGGGTAGCCCTGAAGAGGAGATGGAAAAATTAGAATGTTCATAGTTCTGGCACTATCCCAACAGCCTGAGAGCTGAGGCTATTAAAAGACCACCCCAAATCTCATAGAATGGGGAGTCTGTGTTCATCTTATCTCTACTCTAGCTCCACTCCACATAACAAGAATTCCTCATGGACAGGACATGGAAGCAAACTGGCAACTGAGGAGAGCTTCCTTTCCTCACATCAAGGATGGTGGCAGTGAACTGGGCAACAGGCATCCTCTCTCATCTCTTCAATGGTTTTCCACTAGACTTGAACCTCTCTAAACCCTAACTCACTACTGAGGTCCTAAATCAATCACTCTTGACTCTAAGCAGGGCTGATGTTAAGCAAACCAGCCACTGTTCACCAGGGAATGTGGGCCAGGGTCAAATTCACATGAGTTCCAGTTCTGCTCTGTTGCTTGCTAGGAAGCCACAGTAAAATCACCTAATCTATAGAATTTCAAGTCTCCTCATCTGTGATATGGAGGTAATGGTGGCATCTTAGCCCAGGGTTCTTATCAAGAATAAATAAGATCATATAAGTGATTCACTTAACATGGCCAATAACACAGAATAAACACTCAACAAATAAAAGCTATTACTATTAACTGTACTCTTCGTTTTTTCCTATCTTCTATCTACATTAAAAAGAAATTCAAATACATTTTCCTAATGTTCAGCAAAACGAAATTTATATTTGATCACCAAACAATTGTGAGTTCATTGCTCAGATCACATGAAAATCAACTCCAGAAGTCTTTGGGCAAATCTATAGAAAAATTAGCCTCGCTAAAATTAGTAATAACCAAGTGAACAATGGAAAAATATGTATGTGCATGTAAAGTGCTATACATCATATTTATCCTTCTAGTTGTATTTCTCAAAACAAAAATTGTACAAGATGAAACAATGAGAGGAAATCAGCAGTATTATATACTAAAAAATGAGATAGTTTTCTCTGTTTCAAAACAAAATTATATGGGTAGACTATTATTTCTTATTACATTCTATAAAATGTTTGTCTGGAACTGTTTCTTAAGAAGAGTCACATCATCAAACAGGACTGAAAAATGGAGTTGTGCTCTTTCCTCCTTTGGAAAGAAAGCGCATCATATCAAGTAGTCTAAAAAAAATTTTTTTAAGAGGCTCCTTAATTTTATCTAAAATTTCCCCCAAAATACTGAAATCTTACAACACTGCTTTATACAATGCCAACATAATTTGAAATAGTAGTTATTTCATCTTTGACCAAACAGTCTGATAAATTTCTAAGTATACAAAACCTGTACTCCTGCTGATAGCTAGCAAGGATGAAGATCTTGATTATATAGCAAAAATAACAAAGAAAAGGCCAAAGAGAACAAAATCAGTCAAACTGTGCATTGTGCAGGACAGTGGTCATACCTATGGTGAAAAGCCAACTTGTTAGAAAGTCTAGTTTGTTTGTTTGTTTCTTTCTCTTTCTTTTTTTTAAATAAAACATAAATATGCTCTGCCATTCTGCCTCAGAAAATATTTCATTTTCTGTAAAATCTGTTTATACTTTTCACTCTTTCCACAACCTTTAAGAGAAATGGGTTAGGATGAGGTAAAACCATCAACTAGCTCTTACAGCTCTGACTCCACAACCTTGGTGAAATTCACCATCAGAGATGTCTCTATGCTGTGTTATTACACTGCAATTTGATACTACTTTGTTGAAAAAGAAAAATAAATCATTTGACTGTACTGTTTAGAAAATAGTATTTCCAGATAAAATCTCCTTTGATGTCTTCTATTCCATAGTGATAGAAATATTTACTATATCCATTTTAAGCCAAAAGCTATTGGTCATGGTTTGGCACCAATTACAACCTTGAACTCCATATATGTTCTTCTTTCATCATTATGATTTTTAAAGACTGAAAGTACTTTTAAGACCTCAAAAAATTTAGGTTAACATTTATTTTTCTACTAGTATGTCATCTTATAAAGGAGACTTTTATTCTCCAACAAAAGGTAGATCTAGATGGTTCTTTTTAAAAAGTAAGAGAAATTGGTTTATTTGCACCATTATATTACTCATTCTTTTATTGCTTTGTGGTAGTGTTAGCAAACTGAGTTTCAAAGACAAAAGATATAAGTTTCTTATCTTCTGAAATCTTACAGATTACTAAAGGAAACAGACTTTTAATCAAAATAATTCCAGTGAAGCATTTATATAGTATCAAAATGTGCCAAGTGCCAAATATTGTGGTAGCACAAAGGTTGAAATAAGCCATTTCTTTTAGTGTGGAAGAGGGTAAGAGTACAGTACACTAGAGCTGACCTACGACAACCTTCACAAACGAGATTACTGAGATGAGGCATTATTTATTTATTTAGGTTGATATATTTAGATATGCAGACTTAGAGGAATTACTACATAATTGCTTCTATTTAATCTGAGAAACAGAAGACAAAGTCACATCTTGAGATTAAGGAGGTAGAGTCAGCACAGTTTGAGACAAGTACAGAAAATTAAAACAGATACTGTGAAAACTATGATAGCGAGCCAACAAGGAAAAATATGAATAATGTGACATTGCTGAGATCCAGTTGAGGTTGGTGATGATTATGGATCCTATGCGGCAAGTTATATTAATTACTCCTACCACTGCCAACCTGCCTGGGTACTATCATAATAGCAGCTGATATCCAGATACATATGATTTAGGAATTCCACCAAAGAGATATAACATAAGGAATATCGGAAAGAAAACAGTTGAAATGATTCATTGTGGGTCTCAACATTTTAGAGAACGAAGTGACGTTAGAAGTGTTGTTCAATAAGGAGAAAATAGAGAGATCCGTACGTTAATGGGGCTGATAAGGTTAAAGGACAGGTGAAAAGGGATTCAGCAAACAGGCTGGTCACAGAAATAATTTATGAATTAGTGAATTAAAGATATAGGAGTTTCTGATGAAAAGAGGAAGTTTACTGATTTCAGTAACCACTCCCATTCTGCAACTCACTAGCTACACAGAACTGGGCCAGTTGCTTAGTACTTCTGACCCTTTTCCTTAACAGTACTATGATAAAAACTAGTGTTTCTCAAATCACCTGGATAACTTGTTAAGCCACATATTCCAGAGATTCCAGTTTTTGTTTTATTTCGCTTTTTGTTTTTGTTTTTTGTTTTGTTTTGTTTAATCTAGGATGTGGTCTGAGAATATGCATTTTCTACCAGTTTACAAAAACAATTCAGTCCACAATTTGAGTAACGCTGTAAAGAGCAATGTGATCTCACAGAGATAATGAGATAATGTATATAAATGCTACTTGGTATACAGTAAGCTGGCAATCAAGTATCAGTTACTCTTCCCATCTCAATGTATATTTGCTTGTTGCTGACATCTGAACAAGTGTAAAAGTGTAAGGCACTGTACTAGAATTTTAGAAGGAATTTCAATTACTTGAGTAAGTTGTCTTTGAGTCATTTTCAAGTTCTAACATTTAACATTCCCTCTCCCTTCGTCAAGTAATGAGAACCCAGACTAAGACAACATGCAAAAGGAGACTTCACAAACATTTCTGAGGAATTTTGACCTAAGCACTGATTTTGCATATCACTGAAATGAGATGGCTTTTGTAATTATTCTCCTCTGTTAATACTTAACAATTCATCTTGTGATTCCTTTACCAAATACCTATTCAGTCTGATAATTCCTATATAACCATTTTCACCAACAGTTACATAATCCTTGTTCTGCTACTATGATCTCTATAGACTCAATTCAAAATTCTTTAGAGTTCATAAACTACTTCAACAAATATGAGCTAGGCTTTAAAGAAGCAAAAAAAGACTTTGACTAGTCCTTGTTTTCATTGAGCTAAGTGTATTTGCTTCTATGTGGCTTCCTTCCAAAAAGATCTTGAGTGATGTTTAAAAATATGTTCAAACAATAAAACTGCTAATACAGAATGTTTATAAATAACACTACGTAAATAATGAGGAACTATATATAACATCATATATATGAGTCATATATATATATGATACTATATATATATATAGTCACTGTAATTGAAGAGTCAGTTTAGCTCTCAGTTTAGGTACATATAAAATGATAATGGTTTTGGGGCGCCTGGGTGGCTCAGTCCTTAAGTGTCTGCCTTTGGCTCAGGTCATGATCCCAGCCTTAGGATGGAGCACTGCATAGGACTCTCTGCTCAGTGGGAAGCCTTCTTCTCCCTCTCCCACTCCCCCTGCTTGTGTTCCCTCTCTCGCTGCCTCTCTCTCTGTCAAATAAATAAATNGCTCTCTGCTCAGTGGGAAGCCTTCTTCTCCCTCTCCCACTCCCCCTGCTTGTGTTCCCTCTCTCACTGCCTCTCTCTCTGTCAAATAAATAAATAAAATCTTTAAAAAAAAGATAATGGCTTTACACAATTTTTATTGTGTAATAAAAGACAAAAATCAATTCCTCAGGATAATTAGTATTATTTCTTAGAAATGACTTTTGAAAGGAATTAATCACTTGGGACCTTATTCAGTAGATATTGAACAAAACAATAGACAACTCAGTTAAAGGTACTTTTGCAGTTAAATAGAGATTTAGTGGTCATATAAAGTGCCGAATGTTGAATTTAACTTGGGCTGTATGCTCCCAGAGATTAGTGACGGTTAAGAATAATCTCTCCCAGGGGTGCCTGGGTGGCACAGCGGTTGGGCGTCTGCCTTTGGCTCAGGGCGTGATCCTGGCGTTATGGGATCGAGCCCCACATCAGGCTCTTCTGCTATGAGCCTGCTTCTTCCTCTCCCGCTTCCCCCTGCTTGTGTTCCCTCTCTCGCTGGCTGTCTCTATCTCTGTCGAATAAATAAAATAAAATCTTAAAAAAAAAAATAACCCCTCCCACACTTTTGTGTTCCAAAATGAGCTAGCCTCAAAAGAACCACCCTTCTCCATATAACTTACTGTCCATGGACTCCCATAAGATTTGAAGATAACTCCCTTGTTTATCTGTCTCTATAACACCCCAGCCTCCTTTCTTTTCTTTGAGGCCTTCCTCATTAAAGACCATTCTTTCTATGCAATAAGGCTGAATAAAATGATCGTCTTAATCATGCAGGGCATTTTGTCTTTCACATTATCTTGATGCTGCATAGGAATTGAGGGGGACAACATTAAAGTATTTTTCTTTTCAAGGTCTCAACCTTGTTCACTTGGCTAACTTCTTTTCCCTATTAAAGAAAGTTCAGAAAATAGGTCAGACACCTCATTGTTGCGGAAAAATAAAAGTCAGACGAGAAAATAAAAATCAGACAGGCGAGAGACCAAGTGACACTCAGAGAAGTGGGAGAACTAGGATTTATTTTGCACCGTCGGACCCAGATGAGCTCCTGCTCCAAATTCTGGGCCCCAGGCAATGGGGTTATAGGGCTTTTACAGGGGATGCTGACTGCTGGTAGGTAGGTTTAAACTGGGGGAGTGGGGCTGCTTTAGGCAGGAACAGTAGTGCCGGGAGCCTGTGGCAGGAAGCCTGTTTCCAGAAGCAGAGAGGGCTAGTTATCTTCTGCTACCAGTAGGGCTTCTGGTTATCTCTAGCTTATTGTTAGTAACTTTACATCTTCTGGGGCCTCCTGGCCTGGGCCTGCTCTGAGTAATTTCCCCCTCACCATTACTTTTTTAAAAGTTTAATTTTTATACATTTATTTTGTGAGTCTCAGGGCTTTAAGCATTCCCAAGTCCTAATGGTTCTATCCGTACATACTTAGTGTTCTAAATCAGAGAGAATAGCAAAGTAATTTCTGTAAAGGTGAAGAGATAATGATGTAAAATTGAAGAAAGAAAAAAAAGAAAAAGAGTAAAAGGATAGTTTCAGGTTTTTGTTCTCTTCTGGTCTTTAGTCTTGACTTGCTAATTTTTTTCAGAATCTTCCATCTATGAGCTAAACATTTTGTGGTGGCCATTTCCATAGAAAAGAGTTCATTGTGACCCTTATACTTGCATATTCTGGTTTACTGCCTGTACTATCTGTCCTTTTCTGGTGATAATGAACCAAGAAGTTCTGCTTTTAACATTTATAAACTGAGTGTTGGCACTTTCTGTCCCTAGGTTTAATTTTGAATTCCCTTCTTTACTTCATTGTTCAACTTACATATTTTAAACACTTTTCTTCCCTTCAGAAAATAAAGATTTTCTTCACTCTATTTTCCTTTCAATCTGGGCTATTCTAGAAAAGAGGCAGTACTCTACTAACAGGAGAAACACTTTAGCCTATAGTCCTAGCTGGAATTCTACTCAGGTACCTTAATTAGGACCTCTGCAGACTCAACCCTAAATAGTCCCCATGTTTTCTCCAAATTCAGCCTTCAATCCAAGTATTAAATATTTTATAAATCATGCATAAAAGTTTACATAACAACCATGTAAGCTAAGAGAATGTGACACCCATACGATATGAACTATTCTGGGACAAACTGCATGGCTCAGTCAGTTAAGCATCTGCCCTAGGCTCAGGTCTTGATCTCAAGGTCCTGGGAATCCCTGCTCAGTGGGGAGTCTGCTTCTGCCTTTCCTTCTGCCCCTACCCCCACTCAATCTCTCTCTCTCAAATAAATAAAATCTTAAAAAAAAAAAAAAAGAATATGACCTACTCCACTTGCTTACTGATACAGAAATTAATTTGTCACCAACACATAAAACTGGTTGGTATAGCAGTCAGAACTTTTGTTTTTACTTCCTATGTTTACTGTTAATCACTATGATACACTCTTATTCTCATAACTTGTTGCATGACAGCAGGTTTATTTCTTATAACAGCTGGTGAATTGTATTTGCTGAGATCAAAGGAGACCTGGCCTCCATTTCATCCTAACACAGTCATTCTTTATCTTCTGTAATGACTATAGTAAGTGTACCTTCAACAGCATTGAAACAAACAAAAAAATGTGCATTACCTTTTGAAATGTTGTTTCCATTCATATTACAAGTAGACCTCAAAAATACCATTCTCATATTGCTTAATACATCATGAATGAATGCAGAAAAATAAAAATTTTAGTAAAATATTTCAAATCAAGCATTTACAATACTGCATGCAAATATCCTCATGAATATCGCTATATTTCATATAAATTTTTCATTAAAATGCTGGAAGAAATGTGAAAATATTTCCTCCATTCTAACTGCAGGCATTTTTATTAGCCACTTTACCATAAACAGATGTTCATTTTAGGTCTAATATTTACTTGTCAAGTTGATAACAAGTAGAAATTACTCTGGGTAAAATACATCATCATCTTACAAAAATTTAGTTATGTTTGAGTTTATCATAGTCTTGATATTCACACTGATGCAGGAAGAAGCATTTGAAACATCAGATAGTTGCCCATTATAGGTATTCTTTAGAATGTGAGTTTTTACTACAGTCAAATTAAATGTTTGTGCTAAGAACATATTGTTCAAAGTGTTCACAGTTAATCTCTTTAGAAAGTGTTATTTAGGCTGCTAATAATTTAAATAAAAAAAACAGATATGTAATTAGCAAATTGACCTGGAGGAAAGAAAGACTATTGTGAATAGAAATCTATCATTAGGGAACCCTATTGATGGGCTTATTAGTAGCCTTAACTTTAGAACTCAAGAAAAAAAGACCAAAAAATTAAAACACAGCACAGTATATAAAAATATAAACAGTTCCCCTTATTTGACCTAAAATTAAAAATAATTTTCTCCATATATAACTTGGTTTAGATTTCATATAGGTAATTTTTAACTACAGAAAAATTAGTAAAAATGAATATTCTCAATAAAATTTGGAAAACAATCATTGCTTGTTTATTGAATCTAGTAGACTATCTGATACTCGTGAATGCATGCTCCCTTTGATCAGTAATCCACTTTTCCTACAGAAATAAAAGGAGCAGTTAGTAAACATCTCACAATATTGTTTGTGGTAATAAAAATAGAAAATGCTCCTAATACCCATCACTAGGGAGATTGTAAGATAAAATATATTGTATCTATGTTATAAAATACTTAGAAGCATTTAAAAAGAATGTTGTAGATCTATATGTACTAAAATGGAAATGGGAACATGATGATTTACATGAAAAAAACACAAATGATATAAAAACTATATTCAATATTTATAAGAAAAACAAGTGTGTGTGTACTGTGTAGTGTGGCTACAAATCACTACTTCTAACTCAAGTGTCCAAAAATATAACTTTTAAAATCTTTTCTATAATTCAATTTAATCCTTTAAATTGTCAGTTGGTGGAAATTTAATCTCAATGAATTTAGGAGCTCAGCGGTCAATTTAGCCTAACCTTTCTCTCCCCAGGGGTTCCACGTAATCCTGGGATCTCCCATAGTGCTAAGGCACTAAAGGAGTGAATATCTAACCCTTGTTCCTTGGCATATATATATGTTGGCATCTGCCAGGATTTATTCAACATTTATTTGATCTTCTGTTGTCACTACACACAGCTGGAATTCATGGTTCCCTTGACTAACAAGAGCAAAGCTCTTATGAATAAACAAATTTTGAGTAAGAAAGTTTAGAAATGCCTGTGTAGCAAAGTTAACCATGAAGGATGTGTCCAGGTAGTCACTCTTCTCCCAGGACTAAAGAACAAAACCAGAGTAGGGAGAGAGATATAAAATTACTCTACTCCCCGCAATTTAACATCAGCCAAAACTGGTTCAAGCCAACACAGGTTCAGGATAAAAATATAAACTATTCCAACTAAATTTGCTACTGAAAAGCCTTGGTAATGAATACACCTTTTAACACAGGGCAGGATTTTTTTTTTTTTCATTTAGAGCTCAAGAGAAAATGTGAAAGGAATTCTTTCAAAGCATTTGCCAAATTTAAGTGGGAGCTGGAAAATCCAGCAGAAAGTAGCTGATAATGGGTAAGAAGCTGAGCACAAATTTTGGCTGTCACAGATTATGGACTATGGAGACAAAAATTAGCAAACATTCCAACCAGATTAAATAACAGAAAAACTGAATAGTCCTGTATCTACTAAACTATAAACTATAGTTTTAACTAAATACTTCTAAATTATCAAATCCCAGATGTCTTCTCTTCCAAATTATACACACACACACATTTCATTTTCCCACTTGGTTTTATGAGGTCAGCAAATTCTTGAATCCAAAATCTGACCAGGATATCAAGACAATGACAATCAGCAGGAACCTCTATCATAATCACAAATAAAAAGATCCTAACCAATAAATTAGCAAACTAAATCAAGCTATATATAGAAAGAATAATGTATGTGCCAGGACCAAGTGAAGTTTATTCCAAGAAAATGCAAGAGTCAAAATAATTTAATTCACCACATAAACAGAAAACAAAAGATTATCTAAATAGATACAGAAAACTAATTTGATAAAATTTAACACTCATTAGTGATAAAATCTGTTAGGAAACTAGACTAAAACTAAGTTAGGACTCTTTAAAACAAAAGGGGAGAAGTGTATGTGCCAGATATCATGGACCATTTTAGAATTCTGCTTACCACAGGTAACTATAAAAAACTGTCAGCATTCAATATACTCAATGGTAAAGTACTTTTTCCCTAAGACTGGAAAGGAAACATAAACGTCCATTCTCACAACTTCTATTCAAAACTAACTCATAGAATGCAATAATGCAAGACTAAGAAATGGAGAACACAAAGATTAAAAAAGAAGATATAAAAATGTCATTTTTGCAGACTCAAGATATTACATATAAAAATTTCAAACTAATTTGCCTGAAACAATTAGTATCAATAACTGAATTTCTGAAATGTGCTAAATGAAATATCAATACTCCAAATTCAAATGTAGCTCAAAATATCATTAAACATAATTAAAAATGAAATTAATAAATGAAACCATTTACTATAGTTTCAAAAAACTTCAATACCTAGAAATAAACCTAGTGAACACTGTTCAAGCACTCAATTCAGAAAACTACAAAATACTGAAAATGAATGAAGCCTAAGTGCTTTCACTATCCATGTTCATATATTGGAATACTGAATGTTTATTAAGTGTCAATTCTCCCAAAATTTCTCTATAGGCATTCTCAAGATCTCAGAATTTTGTTTTGTTTTGTTTTGGAGTCTGGCATGTAGATTCTAAAGTTCATGTGGAAATCCAAACATTTTGAAATCCAAGAAGCTATAGAATCAGCAACAAAGGCAATGTGAAATTGGCACCACGTGAGAAAAAAAGAATATGTAAATAGCCCTGAGACTTGAAAAAGCTGATCAAACTCATTAACCATCCTGAAAAATCAGTTTAAATCCCAATGATAAACCACACCAACAGAAATTACTAAAATTAAGAAGCCTAACAAATAATATGTTATGGAGATAATGGTACTACTTATGCCAAATCTGGTGGGATTCTGTATTTATACAATCATATGAAAAACTATTTAGCAGTGTCGACCTTAAATAAAATGAATGGCAATTTAACTAAACAAAGGTAAGTTTATTTAGGAATAGCAGAGGAACTGGACTTTGGGACAACTATGGCAAACCATAGGCAAGTCCAAAGAGACAAAGGGGAGGCTAGATTTTATTAGGTTCTCAGAGGAAAGTATGGAGGGTTGTTTTGAATGTAAGTTCATTGGAGGAGAATAGAAGTTTAAGGTTATGGCAGCTTCTCACTGGCTGCAAGTGGTGGGCAGTTTGCTGTTACTGAGGCATGTCATGTAGAAACCTTCCTTCTTCTTGCTGGTCATGTAAGTTGAAACAAATGGTAACTGCCTAAGACCTCTACCTTCATGGCTTCCTGATTCCATTTTAAACCAAGTCTCCTTTACTCATTTTTACAGCAGTATTTTATAAATTAGATGATTTGTATCTTCTAGAACCAGCAGTTCTACCCCCTGGCATGTATAAATCATATATGAATATAAATGTGACAAAATGATATATATGTATGTTTATAGAAGCATTATTTGTTATAGCCCCAAAGTGGATATGAGCAACTCTCCTGCAACAGAACACATACACTTTGGTATGAGGATATAATGCAGTATTATATAATAATATAAAGGAAAAAAAGAAAACAAAACATGTTCTATACAGTAATGTGGTTGAATCACACACACATAATATTGCCTGAAAGAAGCCAGACAAAAGTAAATACTGTAAAATTCCAATTATGTAAGTTTCAAAAACAGTAAAAACTAACCCATGTTCTAGAAATTAGGATAGTGATTACCTTTGGACATGAGTGTGAATAGGACTGGGACAGGCCCTGAGGGCTGCCACTGATGTCCTGGGATTCTTGATCACGTGTTGATTACATAGACACGTTTACTTGGGAAAAATAAACTCCACTCTTAAGATTTCTTTAATTTTTAATGTATTGTGTTTTTCAATTAAAAACTTAAAATTCAGGTTACAGTTAACTAGACATCATTAGAATACTCTTTCTACTTTTGAGGGTAAAGTTCAGGTTTGACATACTAGCATTATTCGGCTATATCATGTTATTAAAAAAAAATAGGCATCTGCCATTGAACACCTCCTACACCTGTATGACACCCAACCATACATCTTCCCTGGCACCCCAATTAGGAGGAACTGTATTCCAGCTGTTCTTTGCCTATCTGAAATCTATTGCTGAATAACTTCCAGCTGGCTTAAATCCAAATCTCATTTTACAGAGGTGACGCTTAGAAGCAAACATTAAAGTCTTAAAATAGTGGCTAGTAATGAGACCCAACAAACAGAAACTTACTTTACACATCATCCACACTTAAATTAGTGCACAATCTGGTCATATATGACAACAAATTGTCTCCAAGAGATTACAGTGCTGTATCCCAGATGCTTGTAGTCAAATCTGCACTGTGATCAAAGTCAAAAGTCCTACACCTGTATTACATTGTTTGACATATTCAAAATGACTCTCGTATAGTAATAAATTAAGGGCAGCAAAAATGTTTGCAGAGATGGTGGCAATATACTCTGGAAGGAAGAATGTGGATATCAAAATTTCAGAGCAATCTGCCAGGGAGTATATTCACAGATGATTCCACCTTACCCCACCCTCCACACACATTTGTCCAGTATTCCTATCTGTATTGATTTTGTATATAAATCCCTCTCCTTAATAAGCAATTATTTCACTGGTTTCAAGTTGGTAGATGTTGTTTTATCTCTAGGGTCAATTCGGTCTACCCACAGCAAACAAACCCTAAGGCCACAGAGTTAATAACAGTTGACTGTAAATAGGCTTTTCATCTTTAACAGTGTATTACATGACAGAGCAGGTAGCTTAAGTATATAGATGATTAAAATAATTAAATACAGTTGATATAAGTGCTAATGTCTTCTTATAGTTTTTACTTTCCCCCTGTCCTTCCCAAATGGGTAAAGGACAGCCTGTATTTCTCTGAGTTTTACTGTAAAAATCATTGATCCAACATCATTCCTCCACATTTGATTATGTCATCTCGGTGTAGTACCTTCTCCAAACTTGTATCTTTGATCCACTATTCTCAGCTTAAGGAAAACGATTCATTCCTTTTCTAGTTGAAGATTTTCTTTGTGACTCACTTTCCTTTGGCTATTCCCTGGTATTCCATCCACTATTCTGTAAAGCAAACTTGTAGTAAACCAGGAGCCACAAACTGTCCTCCAGATAAATATTTTTAAATATGTTTTAAAAATATTTATTTTATTTGATATTTACAAACACATGCCCCTGAAATCTCCTAAAAAGATGAAAAACCAAGTCCAGAGCTGACTCAATTCCAAATAGCAACTGCTGGCCATAGACTAGGCAGAAGCTACCTTTTTCAGTAGGGTACACACCCCTAGTTAGCACCATTATGACTGCATAAGCATTTACTCTGGCCACACCTCATTTATTTATATTACCTCATGGCCATAATGGGCATTTGAACTGATAATTACCATTAAAATTCCTAACAGGCTACCCAATAGCTCTTGTAATTTCCCTTGAAATTTAGAAATTTCTCTTGCCTCTTAAACTAACTCCTTACCAGGATAAATAATCATTATTTGTCAATTAGCTATTAAAATCTGCTTCCAGTTTATTCTCCTTGTGGGGCTGAAGATGTGTCATCTCTCCCAGGTTTATTTTCCACGATACTCTTATAGAGAGTAATTTGATAGGAACTAAGCCGTTGATTACTTTTCCTTCACTGAAACCTGTTAGTAAGCATATTAGCTACAAAATACTTTAGAAAGTTATCATTTCATTTCTAGCCTGAAGTCATATATATTAGTTTTCTACTGTGGCATAAAAATTACCAAAAATTTAGCAACTTAAAACAGCAGACACATCTCGTCTTACCATTCCTGCAGGTCAGTAGTCTGGGCAGGGCTTACCTGTTGTCCTCTGCTTAGGGTCTCACAAAGCTGTAATCAAGGTGTCCCCTGACTGTGGCTTGACTGGAGAGGGTCCAGCCCAGGTTCACGGACAGAGGCTGCTGGCAGAATTACTTCCTCACAGTTGGTGGACTGAGGGCCCCGGTTTCTTGCTGGCTACTCACTAGGGCCATTCTCAGCTCCTGGAGGCCACCAGCTTCCTGTAGTTCCTCAAGACTGTCCCCAGTTCTCGGGCTCATGGTCCTTCCCAACATGGCCACCTGCTTCACTAAGCCAGCAAAGATCTTCTAGAGTGATCCGCTAGCAAAGTGGAGTCTCATATATCACATGTCGTCAGAGCGGAGTCCGTCACTCTGGTATGTCGCCTTGGAGAGAAAAGAGCCAGGCAGCCATGAGGAACTACTTCAAGCCCTTGCTGGACCGGCTCCTCACTGAGAATGGAAGGCTCCTGCCCAGGCACCGGCAGGGTCAGCTTTCTGGGCCTGAACCCTGAGGAGCAGCAGGCCCGAGCGGCCAATGGGTGCTGCTCTTCCCGGGCTTCGCCTGCTGGCGGCCACCTCGGACCTCACCCCACGGCTCTTCAGCATCTGCCACCACAGACTCCGCCAGCCGTGGTGGACACAGCTTGGCTCTGAGGCGGGGCTGAGACACTCCTGGGACAAGCAGGCTGGTAGGCCGTGCGTGAAGCGTAAGCCTGAGAGACTGAGACCCGGCCGCCTCGTGCTGGGCCAGCTGGGCCAAGGACCCGACGTGGCTCCCGCGCTCCGCCAGCTGCGCGCCACCTGGCGGCTCCGGCCCCGCCCCTCCTCCGCAGCCTCTGAGTAGAACCGGTGCTCCAGTCCCAGGCTGGCGGGGCCACTTGGCCTAGTGACGCGTCGTGGGGCCCAGTGTTCTCACAGGCACCCAAAATTTGTTGTCATCTCTTACAGACTTGAGAACTGCACACAAAAACTTTATATAAAGTAAAAAAAATTGAATAATGGGTAGGGAGTACATGCAAACCACCAACCGAGGCAAAGTAACAACCTACCGTGTCATGGCGGGAAAATGCCGCCTAAGAAAGCAAACTGTATCCCCAGTCTCGCATATAAGCGAGTGGACCCAGGAACCTGGGAAGTCCCTGTAAGGGCTTGTCATAGAACATGGGGGTTTTCCCCAGCTTATTGAGGTACAGTCAATAAATAAATTGTATATGTTTAAGGGGTACAATGTGATGTTTTCATATATGTATCCATTGTGAACTGATTACCACAATCAACCTAATTAACATGTCTGTCACTTCACATAGGGGTGGGTGTGTGTGTGCTGAGAACACTTAAGATGAACTCTCAATAAATTTCAAGTATACAATACAGTATTATTAACTNTTGGGTGTGTGTGTGTGTGCTGAGAACACTTAAGATGAACTCTCAATAAATTTCAAGTATACAATACAGTATTATTAACTGCACTCAATATGTTTCTTGATTTCTTCCTTTCTTGCTTTAAAATAAACTGCTACTGCATTACTTAGGCTTCCCACAATGTTGAAGCAGCAAAATTAATGAGCTTTAAAATATCTATTTGATGTAAACTATGACATTTCTTAAATGCTTTTTTTTTTTTTTAAATGAAAGACAGAGATCCCAATTTAGGGTATGATCTTCTAGATAAATTAACTGGCAAACNTGACATTTCTTAAATGCTTTTTTTTTTTTAAATGAAAGACAGAGATCCCAATTTAGGGTATGATCTTCTAGATAAATTAACTGGCAAACTATTTTCCACATATAATATGCCAACATTTACTTGTGTAAATAGTAAAAACAGCGCCATTGAAAATAATGACTGACTTAGACACCATTACAGAAGAAACAAAATGCCTACCAGTCTTTCACACAGATGACTAAATGTAAATACAGAATTTATAATTAGTAGAGTCAGGAGAGTGAAATAAGGGAAAACTGAAGCTTTAAGATAGATTCACTGGAAAATAAAGAATTGGGTGATGTACATCCAGTCTAGATTTATGCATAGAAATTCAGAAAGCTTCAAAGAAGTAATTTTTGATGGTAGATTTTTATCATTGAATTTTTGTAAGTAACCAAAATATATAACAATAAACAATATATAAAAACCACAAGTGTAAATACTTTCAAGTACATAAAACAGTCTTTAAGATTCCAAAAGAATACTGTTTCATGAGTGTAAGAATTTGGGGGTAGGGTGGGTGTGGGAGGAGTTGCCAATGCCTCTATAGGAGCTACAATTCAGCCTGAGTTTTCACTTAGTGACTAATTTATTCAAATCTGGGTTTTTTTCTGTCAACCCATTGAAGTTAATAAAATACAGTGTAGTGGATAATGATGTGGCCTCTCAATTCAAACTTAACAACTCTAAATCTTCACCTTAAAATATACTATATGATGGTTTGATAATTAATGAGATAATATACCTATCAGGCTATATAACAATACCTGGAAAAAAACAAACTGCCCAATACATCATGGATATTTTTATTGGGGAAAAATGCACACTTATATAAATGCATATGGATGTGTGTGTATTATATACATGCAGGTCGGTGTACACAAAACATACATGCTATCATATATATATGCAAATATATAATATGGAAACATACTAATTTTCTTCCACATAAAAATTAATGAAAAACTATAGGCCAATATACAGTTACTCTTCAGCATTTCATAGTAACTAAAAACACAAAATGTTGAATTGAATTAAATATTTAAACAACAGTGGGACTTGACAGCTTCCAAAACTCAGAGTAGAAGAGAAAAATATCACTGGGGGAAACTGTACTGTGGACTGCTTATGACTATTAGTTAAAGAATTCTTAAATTTTCAAAGACGAATAATTGCCAAATGCTTACTTCACTTTGTTGTTTAGATAGCGCTACAACTCCCCTAGCCCATCAAATTCGTAATTTACTTTAGTATTAGCTCCTAGCTTGGTAGTCTTCAATTTTTGAGACTATTAAATTGTACTATAAACTTTGCAAATAAAGCAATTTTATTTATTCTAATGCAATTTTGCAAAATGGGTCTGTGTACTGTCAAATATGTTAAAAGCATACACGGCAACACATAATCTGAAGACTAACACATTCTTCTATCTCACTTTATATTTTATTCGCAAATTTTGATGTTTTAAACTTATCATTTATATAAATATCAACTCTAATAGTATTTTGTAAATGCACTGTTAATACGACCTAACTCACAGAATGAGGTTAATTACTCCATCATAAACTGCCATTTGTCACCAAATGTTGGCACAAATACAGAGAAATTATTTCTCATCAACTGGCGGTGAGAATGTAAAAAGACACAACCACTCTGGAATTTTTTTTTTTCAGTTTCTTAGGAAACAACAACAATGAAATTAAAAATACCCTTACCATATGACTCAGCAATCTTGCCACCAGCCATATATCCCAGAGAAAAGGTAACTTATGTTGATACAAAAACAGCCATGTGATATTTTATTTGTGATAGTCCCAAATCAAGAACACCCCAAATGTCTTTCAATAGGTTAATGGTTCAACAAGCTGTGATGCATCCATTTCATGCTCAAAAATGGACAATTTATGAATGCAACAATTTGAATTAATCTCAAGGGAATTATGCTGAATGAAAAAAGCCTATCTCACAAGAAAACATACGGCATAATGACATTTACCTACATTCTTTAAATGACAAAACTACAGGGATGGTGTTGGGAAGAAGTATGGGGAAAAGGTGTAACTCTATAGAGGCAGCAAGAGGGATCTTATGGTAAAGGGAAAGTTAGGTATCTTTTTTTTTTGTGGTAGTGATTATGTGGCTCTAGATGTGATTAAATTGCATAAACACACACACACACACACACAAGTGCCAATAAAACTGGTAAAATCTGAATAAGGCCTGTGGATTGTACCAATGTCATTATCCTGGCTTCGATACTGACCATGTCAAAGATGAATTCAGACACAGTTAAGGACAGATTTTAATTATTATGTACTATTGCAATGGGGAAAAAAGTCCAGCATAAACTGAACTGAACTGACCTTCAGTTTTTTCAGAGGTGACTGGGTGTTTTAAAGGAAGAATGACAAATTAGTGAAGGAGATAAACAGGGGCTCAGTAGAGTCAAAAAAGTAAAAAACTATAAAAAGCTGGGGAGGGGTGATCTATCAGAAACCCATCTGGGTTTGCTAAGTGGGCATTTATCAAAGTTAGGCTCCTACTCCTACCCCCACTACCACAAGATTAGGAGACAAAGGCCCTATCTTCAAGTGTTGGCTGGAACAAATAGTAAATTCTTTTGGCAACCTTGAGTTTTCCCAGGCAGGCACTTTCAAGGAGGCTAGCTTCCTCCTAGGGATGATGCCTTTATCTGTTAGAAACTATGCCAGTGTTTGTTCAAGTCTTTAAAGGCTAAGGTTGAGGCCTAGTCCAGAAGAAAGCTCAGAGGAGCCTTGAAAGATTTTGGTCAAGGATAATCTTTGTTTATAGTTATACAAGGGAAAAGTGAGTTAATGGTACATACGACTTGTCTGTACTACCTTTGCAACTTCCTGTGACTATATAATTATTTCAAAATAAAAAGTTAAAAATATGCAATGTTTTGTATTGTTGCGGAAAAATAAGAATCAGACTGGCAAGACACCAAATGACACTCGAGAAGTAGGAGAACTCAGATTTATTTTACACTGGCGGACCCAGAGGAGCTCCTGCTCCAAATTCAGGGCCCCGGGCAATGGGGTTACAGAGCGTTTATAGGGGACTGCAGGCAGTCAGGGTCCAAGGGCTATGCTGACTGCTGGTAGGTGGGTTTGAACTGGGGGAGTGGGGGCTGCTTTAGGCGGGAACAGTAGTGCAGAGAGCCTGTGGCAGGAAGCTTGTTTCCAGAAGCAGAAACGGCTGGTTATCTCTTGCTCCCAGTAGGGCTTCCGGTTATCTCTAGCTTATTGCTAGTAACTTTCCATCTTCTGGGGCCTCCTGGCCTGGGCCTGCTCTGGTCAATTTCCCTCTTCAATATTATCATAATTTAAGGTCGTTATTTTTGAGATGTTTAGAATTTACCATAATCATTAGCAGTATATGGGGTAGAGAATTTTCTAATCAACCAATATTCATTTTGGGATCCATAAAAAGTCTTTTTTTCATCAGTATATTCTCAGTACTAAGCAGTGTGCCTTCCACATCTTAGATGCTTAGTTAATTTTGTATAATAAATGAGTATATGAATGGTCAGCTTCTATGTATTTACTAGGACTGTCCAATTCTCTTTAATCTGACTCAATATTCACCAAAATATCATATTCGATTTACTTGGTAAGAAGCAGAGATGCTGTCTTGTACCTTTTAAGAGTAGATTTTTTAAAATCATATTCTAGGAAAATAATGTTCCCCACCCTGGATTTGTTATTTTTCAAACATATATATTGATTCATTTATTTTTTCACTATAAATCAATAAATTCATATTTGGTGTCATTCAGTGGCCACCTTTGAATTATTATACAGCAAATTTGTTTTCTAGATTGGGTTCCTACGTTAATGGAATCCGCATTCCAGCAAGAAAGTTAAAATTCATATTTTAGGCTAATGGTAATCCTTTGAAGACGTGCAAGAAACTCCTTACATTTTCCAAATCCTATTTTTGAAAACTGAATGTATATCATTTTTATTAAAAACATTTTTTAAATTAAACAATCTTATTTTAAGAAATTAATGGGAGAACAGAAGCAATGTTGCCTAAAAAATAAGTGCTCAATAGTCAGTATCTTGATATGTAAAGCCAATAATAAGTTAAAAAAAAGTGGTTCTTCCCCAAAATACAAACTCTTTTTTGACTTCCTTTAAGCTCTAGAAATGCAACCCAGTAAATGAAAGGAATTTAAGAAATTTTGAAACTTAAGAAAAATCTTAAAAATATTTTTTTCCTATTTGAATCTTATGATTCCTACGGACTGATGAGCTAAGGCCTAGTTTTTATCATATCCCATCATAAGCAATTCCAAAATAAAAGTTTTTAAATTATTCTGTAGTATCTTCCCAGACATTAAGTAATAATCAATAGAAGCATTTAAGCAAAATATTTTGAAACTGATAACCAGTATATGGACATATTAATAATTAGTAATATACGTTTCCTTCTCAATGTCAGAGAATCACATAATTTATTACTTCTGGAGTGAAATAATGATTAGTGACATTGGATTTCCTACCCAATGTCAACTAATCTGGCATTGAAGTATCAGAGATTGAACAAATATATTGGGGGAAGAAAGTGATATTATGGGGGCCTGGGTGGTTCAGTCGGTTAAGCACCTGACTTTGGCTCAGGTCATGACCTCAGGGTCCTGGAATCAAGCCCTGCATAGGGCTCCCTGCTCAGCAGGGAGTCTATTTGTCCCTCTTCCTCTGCCCCCCCTCCCCCTGCTCATGCTCACACTCTCTCTCTCTCTCTCCTTCTCTCAAATAAATAAATAATCTTTAAAGAAAAAAGGGTGACATTAGTACATTTAAGCTATTTAAATGTGGCACACTTCGTTACCTTCTACAGCAGCGGTTCTCAACCAAGTTTGATTTTGTCTTCAGGGAGCATTTGACATCTGGGTGCATTTTTGATTGATACATTTTGGTTTTCAATGCTGCTGAAATCTAGTACAAGAGGCCAAGGATTCTGCTAAACATCCTACTATGTCCAGGACAGTCCCTAAAACAAAGAATCCTTTGACTCAAAGTATCAGTAGTGTCAAGATTGAGAACCCTATTCCACAGCCAACTGCATGGATTTAATACTTCTTTTTTTCTTTTTAAAGACTTTATTTATTTATTCGACAGAGATAGAGACAGCCAGCGAGAGAGGGAACACAAGCAGGGGGAGTGGGAGAGGAAGAAGCAGGCTCATAGCGGAGGAGCCTGATGTGGGGCCCGATCCCACAACGCTGGGATCACGCCCTGAGCTGAAGGCAGACGCTTAACCGCTGTGCCACCCAGGCACCCCTAATACTTCTAATCAAGATAGCCAAATACTTAAAGTTGACTGAGACAGAATAGATATGAAAAAGAAGGTCGCTTGTCACAATTCATTTAATCCAAACTCTCTATACTGGGAATTTAGATTACATTTGGTTATGATAATTTGCCCAAGGTCATTAAGCCCATTCTGATTATCTGTAGGCTAATCACTAGACAAGAACTTAGATCTGATTTTTAGTCTACCACACAGTGTTTGAAAAGAAAATATTTCAGAATTCAGGTCACTGCACCCAGAGTTCAAATCCCTATGTAAAAAAATAATAATCAAACTGTATTCTGAAATTCTTGATTTCAATGATGGTAGCCGCTTCAGTAACTATTTTTTAAATCACATTTTGAAATGGAATTCAATTTTGAAGGGATGAGCATTGTCACTTTGATAAGATTAAACACTGTCAAAAGAAGTTGTTTTAAAAGTAGTTAGATTAAATAAAGCCACTTTGCATGATGCTTTTCAAAGTAGATATTTATTACATATTTTTATAGTGCAAGTCCTAGCATATTTTAAAATAATTTGACATTAATTACACCTAAATATGTACAGTTAGCATGACTTTTACCCTTTAGTTTTTGCCAAGCTAATCTTTATTGCCAGTAAGGATCCCAGTAATCTTTATTGTTAGGCTGGCAAATTTGTCCTTTTTAAAAATTTCATCTTTAAGCTCATTACAATTTTGGATAGCGAAAATGTGTTTGTTATAGACCAGAAACTGTGATGACCATAGTAAAAAGTGAGATGTTTCTGAAGAGTTTTAAATCAATCTTTCTCTGGCTTAATAATTGAGCATTTAAGGTGGATTGCTGTGGGAAGTAGCATCCAGTCTGAAAGCTGATGAAGTTGGGCAGGCAGTCAAAGTGAGCCAACCAGGAGAGGGGAAGAGGGAGAGGAAAGTAAAACTCTGTTATTCATGATATACATCTCACTAGGAATTGTACTGAGGTTACACTTGACCTCACGTCATTCAAACAGGAGACTCACATACTATCAAATCTCTAGGCTGCTGTGAAAAATTCCTGAATAAAGCTTACAACATATTTGATCTTCTCTATTGCATTTTTTTTTTCTTTTGTGAGGCACACACACAATGGCATAGAGTCCCAGCCCTTCACATGTATAGCCCAAGATTTGTACCTTGGCTCAACTCCATGTCAGCACACTGTCAAAATAAGTAACAATGTAGAAATATATACACTGTGCCAACTACGGCATATAAACTACCTGGAGTTCATCCAGCTCTGCATAGAGGGCACCTTTATGGAGCAAGCCCAGAATATTCTTATGATGTCATGTTAGTGAAGGACACTATCAAGGGTAGAGATTTGTGGAATTTTTTTCAGTGATATTTGGCAAATTCTTCCAATTGTTTATATTCTTATATGTCTCTTGTGTTACAAAAATAAATATTTGGGGTTTGTTCTATAGTTGATTCGTATGACTGAATTTAATACAATTTAAAATCATAATGGCATGTAGATATATTATGGAATATGTCAGAGATAGTAAAAAGCACTTGATGTAGGTGAAAGCCAGGCTTATGTACATGGAAACAGATGATCACAATGAGAATTTTAAGTAAATAAAGAAGAACTTGAGAGGTGGACAAAAGATTGAAACAGGTTCAGGTGCTTCCTAGTTTTGCAGCGCACAGAATGAATATAGCTACAGTCCTGGGTTACTAGAAACTATCATTTCAGAAATTTCTACTCCTTACTTGAAAGTATTTCATTAAAAAAAATAAATTGATGTAACCGTGAGAAGATGAGTTCTCTATTAAGGATTGGGTTTGCTAGCAAATGAGAATTGATAGCAACTCAAATATCACAGAAAGCCAGATAGAGAAGTTAATGATACAGCTGATGAGAGCTGACCTCTGTAACTATGGTTGTGACTTGAGATTTTCCACACTGCAATAAAACTTGATACCATTTCTGTGTACAACAGGTAGCTACTTGCCTCAGCAGTGATCTCTGGGGTGGGGTGGGGTGTGAGAGTGGGGGAGGAAGGTGAATGGAAGTGCATGCAAGGAGCAAAAGTCAAGGTTTATACTCAAAAAGATAGGAAAAACTTTCTGGGGCACCTGGGTGGCTCAATGGCTTAAGCATCTGCCTTTGGCTCTGGTCATGATCTCAGGGTCCTGGGACTGAGCCCTATATCAGCGTCTCTGCTCAGCGGGAAGTCTGCTGTTTCCTCTCACTCTCCCTCTGTGCTTTCCCTCTCTCTCTCTCTCTCTCAAATAAATAAATAAAATCTTTTAAAAATTAAAAAAAAAAGAAAAAACTTTAATAGTGAATTGCTACTGTTGATAAGGAAATTAGGAGAGAGCTTCCTGTCTGGAATGTCCCGTCTTTTCCTCATAACCACTTCCTCTGAAACTGAGGCTGAGACAAGTTCAAAATACTAGAGCTGCTGATTCCTTAAAACCATTTTTTAAAAAATGAACAATAATACTGGGTTATTTTGACCTTATTCATAATGTCTAGAAGCATTTTCCTTTTTGATATTTTAAGAATGGAACTTAAAAGGAGGCAGGTTTGCATATATTTTGAATGTGAAAAAAGGGAGATGCCATATGTCTAAAAATACATGCTTTATAACATACAGTAGAATGTCACACCCCATGCTTTATTCCGTTTCCAATTATATGATCACTAATAGGAATGAATAGAGCAACTGTACCACTTCAGTCATGGCCATTAGAATAGAAGTTTTTCAGATCCGTTCTGTGTCTGATATAAAAAGTACTCAACACTTCATCCTAACTTAGGAAAACTCCATTCACTGTTGTGCTATGTATATAGAACCATACCAGATAAAGTGTCCTTTTTGGATTTAACTTTAAAAACTTCCTGTGTAGATTTTTAAAGTTAAAATTGGCTTTAGAGCACTGTGATTCATATCAGAAAGGGATGTTTACTTTATGTCCCTATTGTTTCACAGAAAAAGAGAGTTCTATAATAAAACCTGAGCTTATTTATTTATTTACTATGGGGACCCTACTGTTAGAGTATTAACTGCAACAAGATGATTTTATAGCTGATGGAATTTGATGCCAAGCTTTTAGCTTGATGCCTCTGGCTAGATTTATACACCATACAATTTTATTCAGTAAGCATAGTGATTCATTTCTAAAACTACCTTTCAAAAGTTCCTTTACTAAGGAAAATTAAGCATGTTCCTTTGCATCAGCTATTACCATGTCTCTATCACTGAAATAGTTTTATCTAATTTGCCATATCCTAATAAAGACATATTAGCTTTCCTATGCTTAGTTTTATGTAAGTCTGTCTCCATCAGTTAATCTTTAAACTGTGTCTTTATACTTATTTCACTGTTTCATCTTTTATATTTTTATTTTGAAACAATCTCAAACTTATGAGAAAATTGCAAATACATTGTAAGGAAGTTGTTTCCCTTAGCCATGTTTTCAGGCCTGAACAAGGGCTTTTGTCCTTCTTGCTACCAAGTCGCTCTTACAACGACCTTGCAGTGCGATCACGCGAGCAACCTTGCATCCAAGAGCCAAATGCCCTTCAGTTCTTTCCTGTATACAGTCCTTCTACAGATCCTTCACAGAGTAATTTTTGCATCATGTTTGGGATTTCTTTACTATGAGAGGACCATTCCAGTAAAACCTACTGTGTTTTTACTAGAACCGGATAAATTTCATTTTAAAACCAACCATCTTAAAAGCAAATAAATAATTCTAATACAGAAGTCAAGTTCTACACATTTATCACCCTTAATGAGAAAGTTAGAAGTTGATAGCTTAGCTTTCTGTGTGAAAATAATTTGATTCAATGAGTATATGAGAATTTAGGCAAAAAATGACAATTTCAAATATTGAAACAGTTTACATATAGAAGAGTCAGTGAAAGCGAGCAGAGAAGGAAAAAGGCCAGGTAGGGAGAGATGAGTATCATTACCTTTTACATTTTTGCTCTACAAAGGGAAGAAAAGGAAATGTCTTCCAAAAATATTTATCCCACACTGGTGCTTTATATCTTATACGTTATTTTAATTAATCCTTAAGACAGCTAAGATGTCTTTAAAATAATTACTACCATTGCATAGATTCTATAGAAAAAACCAATCCGAGTTTCAGAGAGATGAAATGACTGATTTGAGATTTCAAACTTACTTATTCAAGGGAATAGGATTTGAATCCTAATTTTGCTAAGTCCAGTGGCCACAATGCCTTAAGACCTAATTTGTTAGTATTATCTGCCCTATAGACAAAAGAGATAAATTCCCTTTTGATTGGAGGAGGGGAAGGTTTAATAATTTTCAGTGGAAAATATGTCCCCATATATCCTTCAAAAAGTATGAAATTATTTTTCACCAATTTACTTTTATTCATTCATTTCCTTAAGACTTTCTTCCTAAAATGATGCTTAGCTAAAGGCATATAGCTGTACTGAGACATGATTTCTGTAGTGTACAATTACTAGCATTCAGCATTTTTTGAGTGAAAGTTGGTAACTCAAAACTAAAAATAGATTATTTTTCACATTATCAGCTTTGTCACAGTGACTATAGAAATATTAAAAAACCCAGTGACAAAAAGAAAAAAAATGAAAACATCCATGATCTCACCATGCAGAGGCAGTAATAGGTAATAATTTTTCTATAGCCTCCCTTCAACTAATGTCTTTACATTTTTAACTCTTTCAGAAACACACTTCTGTTATAACATGAAAGCATAATGTACAATGTCAACAATAATTAAGGCCTATTATTTTGGGGGTTTTTTGTGTGTGTGTTTTTAAAGATTTTATTTATTTGACAGAGAGAGACACAGCGAGAGGGGGAACACAAGCAGGGGGAGTGGGAGAGGGAGAAGCAGGCTTCCCACTGAGCAGGGAACCCGATGTGGGTCTTGATCCCAGGACCCTGGGATCATGACCTTAGCCAAAGGCAGACGCTTAACTGACTGAGCCACCCAGGAGCCCCAAGGCCTATTATTTTTTGAAGTTGTTTATGATTATTTTTTTAGTCTTTTAGTTATATGATTCTAATGAATGTACCTTTGTTAGCAAAATGAATAATACATGATCCATTATAGTTGGGGAGTTTCTGCTTTTTTAAAAAAATTTATTTATCTTAGAGAGTGAGAGAGAGAGAGAGGAACAGAGGGAGAGAGAGAAAATCCTGAAACAGACTCCCTGCTGAGCAGAAAGCCCCACACAGGGCTTGATCCCAGGACCCTGAAATCATGACCTGAGCCGAAATCAAGAACCAGCCACTTAACCAACTGAGCTACCCAGGTGCCCCAAGAATTTCTGATTTGCAAGCAGCTTTTTGGTGCCTCTTGGTGAAAAACGTATAGAAACTAGAGTATTGTGTAGAGGTTTAATAGTGTTTTTCCTTGTATTTATTTTATTTTAATTTTTAAAAAATATTTATTTATTTTAGAGAGAGAGCATGCACACAAGTGGGAGAGGCAGAGGGAGAAGGAGAAAGAATCTCCAGCAGACTCCGCACTGAGAGCAGAGCCTGATGTGGGGGTCCATCTCACCACCCTGAGAATAGGACCTGAGCCAAAACCAAGAGTCGGATGCTCAACCAACTTCACCACCCAGGTGCCCCTATTTTATTTTAATTTTTTTTAACAATCCTCTTTTACTACGCCTTGCTGTTTAGCTCATTAATTATTGATCCAAGGTGATGAGGTACTACAATTAAGAGGCTAAGCAGATGATTTTCTTTTGGTTGGGTCCAATTTTCATAAATTTGTTATGGATAGACATAATATTATCAAAATGAAGGCAGATGTTACTATCATCACAGTAGGTAAGGAAATATTTATTATTATATTTCATTGTTTTTACTTTTCATAATATTTGGTTTTGTACTCATTTCAAATTCTTTGCACTAACTGATATTTTTGACAAATTTAAATGAATCACAAAGTAAAATGTGTTGAAAAGCATTGGAATACTTCCATATTATGTAGGGAGTTTTGATAGCATGTCTTCCAAATTTGGGACATAACTAGAGTTACAGAAAAATATATACATGAACGCTAATATGCACTATTTCTGTAAAGTTTTGCAAAATACCACTATTGTTATTTTAATAAAAAATGAGCATTGGAGTTCCTGGGTGGCTCAGTCAGTTAAGGGTCAGACTCTTGATTACGGCTCAGGTCATAATTTCAGGGTCATGAGATGGAGCCCCGAGTTGAGCCCCACATCGAGCCCTGCCTTGGGCTCTGCTCTCAGCACAGAGTCTGCTTGAGATCCTCTCTCCCTCTCCCTTCACCCCTCCTCCAGCTTGCACACTCTCTCTCTAAATAAATAAAAACTTCAAAAAAAAAAAAACTGAAAAAGTAAGTATTAATATTAATAGAGGAGGGCCCTGCATGCATATGAACAATTTAAAAAGCCTCTAGAAAATTAATGAGACTTAATTTCTCAAAATCTTTTCATTTAACTTTATCAGATTATAAGTACTACATGAAGGAAAATATATAAAATGCCATAACCATACTACCTTTATATAGCTATTTTCTTTACAGCTATAGAAGTGTATACCTCAGTAATAAATTACGAAGTCTATGATTTTAGACTCATAACATCTCAGTTGTCCAATGAAAATAATTTAATCTCATCAGTTTACAGATGAAAAGAGAAAAAAAGATCAAAAACAATTTCTATAGAATAAAGTAACTTGCTTACACAGCTAAACTTAGTGAACTCAAAGTCTATAGAAAGATAGATGATTGATAGATTTTCTAAAATTCATTTCCTTTTTATTCTTTATATGTGTAATAGTGGGATAAAGTATTTCAACAAGCCAAATAAAATTCTAAATGGCAAAAACTCAATTTAATGTATCCAGTTGCATCATTTAGAAAATATTCCTCTAATGAAATGTTTGTAAGAAAGAAAGGCAACTAAACGATGGTTCATTTTGATCTGTCCCTGGTACTTTTTTAGAAAAGGAAATAAAGAACAATTTAGTGCCATTATGTATTTTGTTTATCTATTCATTTTTGTTATTCTATTTTCTACATAATCATGAATTATGGTATATTAAAAAACTTTAAAGACTAAGTATCACAGTGTATGCTATTTATAAAATTACAGTTTAAAATCTTATAACAATATTATACTTTAAAAACTTTCATGTTTAAAATTCTTATATCCTATCAATTTTGAAGACAAAGAGCTATTATATATACTGTTTCAAAGAAGTTACTTTTTCTATTTTTCAGAACTAAAATTGAAAAGAATAATCTGCCTTATAAATTGAAATTTCTTTTTCTTTGAGTTCAAATGAGGCTTCTTCCACAATCTAGATTTTGAGTTCTGTAAAACACTTTGATGTGTTACTTGAAAAACATTTTTAACTTAAAAAGAGCTACTGAACTGTTTAGTTCATAAACAAGCAATTTGTACATTTACTTTAAATATTTAAAAACCAACTTATGTATTAATCATAAAATGAAGAGAGAGGTGCAATCTCATTACATGCTTGAAAAAATACTGATCATCTACCTCAAGAAAATTTACGTTTAAATTGTATTTTTATCCATGCAATTCAAATAGATGGTCTTCTTAAATTTCACAAAAGTATTTATATATATTCTTAAAATCTACATTAAGCAAACAAAAAATTCGTCCTGTTTTTATTCCATGGCTATTGAACTGTAAGGAACAAATAACAAACTCATTATCCCACTTCAGTTTGTTTTGGAGAACTATTATAACCTAGTGGAGTAAAGACTATCAGTAGAAGAATAATGTGTAACCACCAAATGTAACATAGAATATTTAGGTTGTAAGCAGAAGAATATAAATGATAGGTTACCACTGTTCTTTTCAATTTATTCTTCTCAAGAAAACTTTTGTGTGCAATTTCAAACTCTGTAAGTTCCCACAATTTATTACTTATGGATTTGGCCCAGAAAATGTGCCACATTTTGTTAAATCATTAGGCATTTCCTTCTAAGAACTATTAAGTACACAATACCATGCTTTTGCAGTTAGATGAACTAAATAAAGATTTATTGTTATGTTTACTTTGCCTGAGGCTAAAAACTGGGCCTGGACAAAAGGAAATTATTCTCCTAGTGTAAAATTTTACTGCTCTGATTAAAATTGTTTCTTCTCTTCATTACAGTAGCATATAGTAAGAGAAGGGGCCTTTATTGAGCACCAATTCTTTTCCAGATCGTCTGCTAGGCATTTTTTATACATGTCTTTTCAATTTCTATTAATGAAAACAACCATTTCTTATAAACATTGTATGTTCGTTTCTATTTTCTTTGCTCAATATAATATAGCTAATAGGAAGCATAGGATTCACAGTTTTACTTCAGAAAGGAGATTCTGTTCAATATAACAGAGTATGCTTTGGGACATATTTATACAATCTAGAAAAATCTAAACATTGCAGGAAGTTAATCCTAGTATAGCAAATTAGTAGAGATTATACTCTTTAAATACATTTTTAATTTTTTAATTAGAATGAAGGAATTTTAAGTGCAATAGGAAATACACAATAAAGTCCCCAAATCAAGCATCATTTCTATAAACTTCATTGTAAACTTCAAATGTCATTTTGCATGTATTAAGTAAATTTTAAGCATTTTTTGGCACTAGCTTTAGGTATATTCTTACTTTTAACTTAAGTAGAAATAGAAAAGCAAAAAATTCTTTTTTGTAGGAAATGCTGTATTATTTTATCTAGTTGTACATTACCATTAGAAGGATGGGCCACAACTGGCCTTACGAAATCTTCATGATAAAGGATCTCATCTACAACTATTTACCTCATACCAGAGAATAATAATCCCCATGAAAATTGAAGATATGCACCATAGTTGGTATAAATCAAAAACATTTTTAAAAATGGAAATATTTTAAAATGGGGATGTAGTGTGTGGTTAGCAGCCCTCAACAAGTTTTTTGCAAATTCCGCTAATATATTTATGACAACTCAGAAAAAAGCTGTATCTCATGAAACAGATTTAAGAGTCACCCTAACAATAAATAAAACTATTGCCAGAACCTGAGAGTTTTCTGAGCAATACTCAGAAATGACTACAGCTATTCTCAAAATTTTAAATATTAGCTCCTAAAATGTTGGCCCTTAATACAGTTGTCATTTTTTTATTCAGAAAATTAGTTATAAAGAGATTCTAACACCTCTAAGGGGCTCACTTTCTATGCCAATCAGGACACTGGGCAGGGGGTCCTCTCCTACAAACATAGTTCTATTCAGATGCCCTGGTCCCCTTCTCCCTTGGATAACTAGGCTTGTTGTTTGAGGACTAATTCTAGAACATACATGGTGTCTGTCATTCAGCTTTACAAAGTTAACATTCAGCCCATCCTCTCGTCCTTCATGATCTCGTGCCTAATTCTCCAGGGAGAAAAAAAAGACAACAAATTAACAAAACAATTTAAAAAATAAGTAAACACACAACCAAACAAACCTATAGAGATCTCTTCCACAATTTACGTTGAAGAAACAATGGATCTCACCCAAGTGTATCTTCACAACAAATCATTGGATAGCATTTTGCAACTGATCTGCAGTGCAATCAATCTAAAATCCCTGTTTAATAATTAGTAGAATAAAATGAGGAGACTTGATGATCTCAGAGATGTGGCAAAGAAAGGCTTATATTCTTCCAACAACAACAGAAATGAAAAGTTTTATGGAAAAAAAAATTGGCTATGTAATTTATGGTCCCAATATGAAGGAAACGAAAAGATGACATGACTTTATGCAGTTACTAGAGTATTAAAGATTGATTCCAATAGTCTTGTCTGTTGGATTTATCTCCCAAGAAAGAGCAAGTTTTAGAGTAAGCTGATTTTGCATACTCTACAGGTCCAATAATACGGTTGTTCTGGAGGTAATATTTGCATTACTATACTGTAATAGAAAGTGTTTATGACCTTTTGTTTTTCAGAATCAATCAAAGAGCATGAAAAAGTATAGCTATATAATGAGATGCAAATGTGATAAATATCGATGTTGTACACAGAATGATGAGGCTGGTGAGCAGAGAGGAAGTGGGAAGGAAATGTAGAGATAAGGCAGTACTAGTTTCATCATTTTGTATAAAGAGAATTCAAAGTATACTGTCCAAATATGATGGACCAAGATTACATTTCAACACAGTAGTAGGATTTATAAGAGTGATTAAAAAAGAAAAACAAAACAAAAATTAATCTCACAATGATTGGAAGGAATGGGAAAGTGGAAAAAACAAATGTGTAAGTCAGGCATCTGTCTCAGAATAGTAGAGAGAGTAAAAAGATAGTTTATGTTGATAAATAGGAAATAATGTACAAACTTATTGCTTGCAATTATATAGGTAACCACCAGAAGAAATAAGAACAAAAATCATCAAATATCATTTACAAGATACATATTTAAGGAAAAGATTCAAGGGTAGTCTTTCAACACTGTTCCTTTTTTTTCTTCTAATTTTTAAACACTTCTATCAATTTTAGAATTTACAAAAGAAAGGGGAAATGAGTAAGCACTGAGTTAATAACAAATCCATAAGAAACTGAGATGAATAAATGTTAAATTAGTGCTTTCATTGAATTTATGTACTCTATCCCTTAAGTGATAAAATAGAGTATGTAAATTGTGAATAGCCAGTTTTTAAAAACTGTAACATTTGGCTCATGTTGTTTATTTATATCTCTAAGCATTAGCTATTGAAGCTGCTAAATGGGGTTAAATATGACATAGTGTGCCTCTCTAGGCCAGGATTATATTTGTAAAAATACAGAGCCATGATGGACAGCCGTACAGAGAGTGTGCCGGGACACCCAGGTGGCTGCAGTCAGCAGGGGCGTCAGATTCTGGGACAAAATAATTACGCATAGATAGAATAAATGTCTTCTGCACTTTGGGAAACACTTTCCAGGCATGACTCAGTCTAGATGTTGTTTTCTTTCCCCTAAATCTAGGTCAATCTTTATATCCCCAGCCCCTCTCCCTGGCATTGGAGCACACAGATGAAATCATTGCTTTGAGGTCAAAGGCAATTGTGACAGACATAGTTTTATCAAAACTGAAGGAGGGAAATAGTCCTCTGTAAGTTTCCAGACAGGATGAAAATGTGCAGCAGATAATAGGGGGAAAAGGATATAATCAGAGCTCTAGAAGATCAGATGATGAAGAACTGATACTTAACACTTGAATTTCTTGTAATTACAGTAATAGATTGAGAAAGCTTGGTAAAAAATTTTTTTTGCTATAATAAGGAAGTGATTCCTGATAAAGACTGATTTGAGATAAATAAATGTTTCAAAATTTAGAACCAGGTAATAAAAGAGAACAATAAACAGCAGATGGGAATAGCACAGTGAAGTTTCCCTTGATCACAACTCCCAGGAAAAAAAACATCAATTCCCAGGTGAGGCTGATTAAAATTAAAATCACATTGTATTTAGATCTGCATATTAATTTCAGACATGGACGGACGGATGTGAATATGTGTGTGTTTGTATGTGTGTACATCTGTGTGTGTGTGCATGTGTATTCTGTTCCTAAATTACATATTGTTCGTTGTTTAGTGTTAATGCAGTCAATGTCCTGTAATGCTTCTGTGTACTTGATTCTAAAAACTAAGTGGAATACATACTATTAGAGACACAGAAAGTTAGAAAATAGTCTAAACTGATATTTTGTCAGATTCTCTATGTAAAAGGTGTACAGCATTCTTAAAAAATGTTGTCTGTGGCAGGCAGAGGATGTCTACAGTCTCATCCCCAGAACCTGAAAATATATTAATATACATAACAAAAATGGGACCTTACACATGGAATTAAGGTTACAGACACTACAACACACAGAATATTGTGAATTATCCAGGTGCGCCCAAAGTAATCATATAGGCCTTTACAAGTGGGAGAGGAAGGCAGGAGAGTGGGTCCAGGGATGTCACAGAAGAGGCAGGAGAGATTCAAAGTGTGAGAGGGACTGAACCCTTGCTGCAGTTCTGAAGATGGAGAAAAGGACCATGAACCAGGGAATGTGGGCAACTTCTAGAAGCAGAGAGCAGCCCTCAAGTGACAAAGAAATGGGACCTCTGTCCTATTAAAAGAAGGAATTGAATTCTGCCAATAACTCAAATAAGTAAGGAAAGAGATCCTCCCCTGGAGCCCCTAGAAAAAACCTTCCCAACTATATTTTAGCCCAGAGAAACCTGTGTTGAGCTTCTGACATACAGAACACTCAATGTGTGATAATTGGCTTGGCATCAACAGAAACCTAATCACTTCCAAACTGTTATTCTGCTCTAATTATGTGCCTGATTATAAGCTTACTAAAAATTTACTATGTGACCAGTGCTAGTAAAGGACATCACTTAAGTCTGATCTTCACAAAATTCTATGCTTTAGATGTTATTATTTCCATTTAACAGATGAGACAAACTGAAGTCTAAAAAAAAAAGGAACTTCCTAAAAGCAACAGGGCTGGCAAACTCTGTGACTAGTAGTCAAAAACAGGGCTTCAAATCAGATTCTGTTTTAAACCACTATGACCTATATTTATAGATTTACGTACACACATCTCCATGCATACCCACACGTACCTACTGCATCTCCATGAATACATTAAAAAAATCTTTGTTTTATGAAATATGGATCAACTATTTTATTAGTGTTCTCTATTGGAATAAAAACTTATCTTGCAATATATATTCAAATAAATGTAATTTACTCTGGTTAATCCCTTTGAATACATTGCTTTATTAAAAAGTTAGTAAACAAGTAAAAAAAAGTAAACACGTTTACTGAATTTAAGGCTAAATCTTTATTTATATAAATTGTAGAACTACCTTAGATTAAAAGCAATTGTAGCAATGTATATAAAATACGTGCATTTAAATACATGTAACATAAAATCAGACCCAAAATTAAATGAACTATGACAACCAGTTATAGAAGCTATAAATTAATTCTGGGTCACAAAATCATAGAAATTACAGGGAGAATTAGACAACTTTCATATAACTATTTGAGGCTTAGTTTGCATCTTAAAATGCTCCATTGTAATTCATTTTCTACTTTTTCCTGGCCTATCTTAGTATCACCACAGTAGCACTGCCATCATTGCCCCTTTCCCCTCAAAGGATTAGATAGTTCAACTCATGCCAGGGGGATAGTCTAAATATGGATTGAAGTCTTGAGAGGCAGAGTGGAAGAAAACACTAGCTCCTTAAGATGAGGCAGGACACCAGGGTAGAGGGTGCAGGAGTGAACTGAGCCCTTCTGTAGGAATAGAAACAACATCTAGAAGTTAAGGGCACACAGACAAGAATAATTTTTTTTTTAAAGATTTTATTTATTTATTTCACAGAGATAGAGACAGCCAGCGAGAGAGGGAACACAAGCAGGGGGAGTGGGAGAGGAAGAAGCAGGCTCATAGTAGAGGAGCCTGATGTGGGGCTCGATCCCATAACGCCGGGATCACGCCCTGAGCCGAAGGCAGACGTTTAACCGCTGTGCCACCCAGGCGCCCCAAGAATAATTTTTTTTTTTTTGAAGTAAACGAGATAAACATTGGTCGGCTGGATAAGAAAGAGATTACAATTCAGATAAAATGGTCAGGGAATGCACTGAAGAGATAGTCATACTAACAAGGTAATAAGTCTCAAATGTAAAGAAAAAGGAAGTGTAATAATCTTAATGCAAAAATGAAAACTGTGGCTAGAAATGGGTGAATGAGTTGGGTGGAGAGAGTAATAAGAGATGATATTGGGTATAATGTAAGTAGGGAACGGACCATGTAGAAACTTATAGAACATGATAGTTTGAATTTTATTCTGTTTAATAGTCTGTCACTAGAAATTTTAAAATTTTTCTTTATTTAATGATCTGATTATATTTGAAGATATATCTAATGCATTTTCAGAAGATACTGCTGGTAGATTGTAAGGAGTCAAGAGTAGAAGAGGTAGAACTTCCGGCTACTGCTGTTGTCATGACAGTTGAGCTGGTTGGATTAAGTGCTGAAGATGGGGTCTGTTAATTGATTACATTGTGGATATGAGGAAAAGAGAGGGATTGGGAATGACTTTTTGATACTGTCCAATAAGGTGGACAGCACTATTTGCTTGTTTGAAAATGATGTGAGAAGAGAACAGACAATACATATCAATAATATTGACTTTATAGCAGGATTCCCACCAATGGGAACAGTAACACCCCTGGAAGGCAGGATGCTAACAACTGCTGCTATATCCACCTGTGGTAGGAAAAATTCCCATTGCCAATGTACACACTCTATATAATTCCCTCTCCGTCAGTGTGGGGTTGACGGCAATGAATATGACAGGATATCACTTTCATGATTAGTTTGCCAAGCATTTGACTTGGAGGGTGGCCCTGATCTAACCAGGTGAGATCTTTGAAAGAAAGTGAAGTAGCACTGAAAAGTTTCCCTGAGGGCCTGAAAGAGAGTAAACGATGATTTTTTGTTGTAAACTACCTATGGAGGCAGACACAAAGCTTCTAAAGGAAGCCTCTAGAAGTCTCTAGGAGCCAAAAGCCAGCAAGGAAATAGGGATCTCAGTCCAGCAACCATCAGGAATTGTATTCTACCCAGCATCTGAATGAGATTAGATGAGGACCCTGAGCTCTAGATCAGAAAGTGCCCTAGCTGGCACTTAATGAATCACACATAGAAGCCTCATCCACATCTAATTTAGATGATTTAGGTGATGAGAATTTAGGCTTTGAACTGATGCTATAATGGAATGAAACTCTTGGGAGTGTTGGAAGGGCGTGGGGCTGGGTGAATGTAATTTACTTTGTGGCAGGGACATGAATCATTGTGGACCAGGAAATAGACCCAGGTAGGCAGAATTCTAGGATGACCCCTAAGATTCCCAGCCCGATGTACATGTTCTGAATGTCCTCCCTTTCAGTGTGGGTAGCACCAATGAACATTACAGTGATCACTCCTGTGATTAATCTATAGAATATGGAAAAGGGTTTTTTTAATCAAGATTCCTACAGAGTTGAGATAATCAAATGGGAGATTATCCTAGGTACGCCTAATTTAATCCACTGAATTCCTAAAAAGAATATTAAGCATCATCAAAATATTCTCCTGCTACCCTGGAAACAAGCAAACGATCACATTATGAACTGTCTATGAGGGAGGCCACACAGCCAGGACCTAATGGTGGCCTCTAGAGGTGAAGAACGACCCCTGGCCGAAACTAGCTAGCAAGAAAACATTCCAACACATGCAAGAAACTACATTCTGGAAAACAGACAGAGATTGGAAGAGGACCCTGAACTCCAAGCACAAATTTAGCCTCAACTGGCATTTTAGCTGACACTTTGCTTTCAGTCTTGTAAGACCCTGAGCAGTGCCTGGGCTTCTGACCTACAGAGACTGCACGATAATGAATTTGTGTTTTTTAAGCACCAAGCTTGTAGGCCACTGTTACACAATTAGCAGAAACTAATACACTATCAATGAATGTTTTGAATAGGAATTGCAATTTTCCTACATTTCCACATCATGGGCCATTGACCCACACTAGGCCACTGATCAAACTCATCCTGAGGCAGAGTGATTGCTGAAGGTCATATACCTCAATCAGGCTGGATACCTGGCATCTTTTATGTGGATTTCTTGCAATGGAATAGATGTCTCTTTTCCACATAGTGACCATGTTTCCTGCTGGATGAACAAGGCTATCACAGAGAAAGAGTAAATGGAGTCAACAGCTAGAGAGAAGCATAAATAAATGACACAGAGAATATGAAGATGGATGGTGGTTATGTTCATGTTCTAATCCTTGTTGGCTTGTGATTTTCCCTGGATCATAAGTTGCCACGACCTGACTACCTTCCCTTTTAACTTTATAAGTTACTCCGATACACACCCATTAAATTCATCTTTTATCATTCTTTTTTGATCCAATTGGGCCTTTGTTACCTAAAACCAAAAGTGTCCTGGCTAATACAATTTCAACTATTAAAATTGTGTTTATTGATGGCCATGGTCGGTAGTCCAAATTTACTACTCTTTCAAATTCCTATCTTTTATTCATTTTGGCAGATGTTCACCACCTTCTTCAATGAGAATTAAATTTCTCAATTTCTCTTTTACCCTTGTGTTTTCTTTTCTCCCTTGAAAACTTCCCTATAACATTAAACTGCTTTTTACCTGTTCCATTTTCTTTTCTGCTTGTAGAAAAGATGTCACTTTCCTCCGTTTTCAAACTAATAACATCTCCTTTATCCATTAAACTAAATGACTTCTATTGCCTCTGGGACCTTCAGCCTCATTCATTCCCTCCATCTCATCAGTTCTCAAGCTTTCTCATTCCATTAGCATTTCCCTGCTGTCCCCAAACATCCTCAGATCTTCCATATGCCTTGCATCAATTCTTTAAGCCATGCCTGTCTCTCTTTTCTTTATTGCCAAGTCACTTCTATCAAACTATATTCAGTCTTTACTTATTTCCTCCATACATGCTCCCCTTCATATCAGCTAGGGCCCAGTCAGACAGCAGAATCCATCTAGTTACTGGAACAGAGAGAATTTGATAGAATAATTTTTACTTAGGTATGAGGGTGTTAGTTTTTAAAAAGGTAAACAGAAAACTCCAATGTAGTATGGAGGTAGCAGCTGTAGAAAGTAACTATCACCCGTAGGGCTGGGGAAACTAAGAAAAGATGTGGGAATTATAAAAACTTAAAAGAGAAGGTCTGCTGAGGTGAGAGTAAGAACCCAGAGAAGGGAGTAGCTGTCCAGCTGCTGATAGACCTGAGCTTGGAGGACCACCCTGTGGAAGTGGGTGCTGCTTAGTTGTTGAGAGGCAGTTACCATGAGCTGGTGTGGCACATTTTGGGAAAACTGGCATGTGGATTCAGCTGCTGCTACAAAAAGGCCTGCTTGGTTCAAGTGTGAACAGGCTATATTAGGGTGATATTCATAGCAATTGTAAACCTAGGAAAGCCCCCCATATGAAGATAGAAAGCAAATCCCTTCTTCCTATTCTTGCTGTGCAACCACCTTCCAGCATCCCTTGTTGGCAGATCCTAATATGTGAGATCCCAGCTCAGAAGGCTGAGTTTGGTGCTGAAAGACAATACCTTAAGCCCATTATACCTTGGCTTCAGTGATGACATTTCATAGCAATACTTTTCAATTACAATTGCACTATTTTTAGAGATCATGTATAAGCTCATAAGGCATATATCCAAAGACATTTTATCTGAATTTTCTCTTATGTGATTAGTCTTCTTGAAAGGGCCCACAATTGTCATCTCTGATATTTGACTCATAGTTTACCTAATATATATCCAGGTATTAACTTTCTAGATTCTTAATTGAGTCATCATTATCTCTTATCACTTTTATATATAATATATATTTATTCTTTCAACAAATAGTCACATTAACAAATATTAGTTCAAAGCTCATCATGGGCCAGCCACTGTGCTTTTTGCCAAATGGAAAATGATCAAGATTAATAAAGTTCGTCCTCTGTGGGCTTTATCTGGAAAAATAATTAAACCAGTAATTATTCAACTGCAATTTTCAACAAGGACTAAAAAACTAAAGCACACTGTAAAAGATGACAGACACACACATCTATATGTATATGTATGTTTATATACATGCACACATGTACTATGTATATATGTGTACATATCTTCTTTCTGTGTATTATGTGTGTATATTTCCGTATAGATGCTCATTTACATATATTTTAGGACAGTGCGCGTGTGTTCATATGTTGTGATAAAATTACCTGACTTTTATTTGAGGATCAGGCAGGGCTTTCCTGTAGTAATTTTATTTTTAACTTTAAGAAGAATTAACTCTGTGAAATAGTGTATGGAATTGAGAAGGGTTTCCAAGAAGTGGGTAAAGCAACAAGAAGCAGGGTACTTAATGTTTTAAATACCCTGAGTATTTAGACCATGATCTTACTTTTCAGTCAGTTGCCTGCATTCTAGATCTAGTTCTAGATCATTTTTCCTTTCCTTTCTTTCTCTTTTTTCTTTCTTGTACCCACCTTAATGTTGTCCACCCCTTTCTTTCTTCAGAATCTTTGATTTTCTGTTATAACAATTCTAAAGGACAGAAAAATATCTGTGCCCAGCCAGCTAATTACACCTAGAACATTCATTTTGATAATCTATGTGTTTATCCTTAAACATATGTCTATTCTAGCATTTTCAGGTTTCTTATTTCCCCCTAATTTTGAAATAATTTTGTGAGTGTTTTTTCATATAAGAGAAAATTTTTAGAAAATTTTATTAATTTTTTTTTACATTTCTTAATGTGTAGTAAAGAACTGACACTTGCCCGGAGACAGTTCTGCCCTTTGCCCATGACTCCTGGGAAGTGATCTACACCCTTGGAATGTCTTCTGTGAAGTCCCTGTTAGGGTGTTTACACTATGCCAGCTAGTCTAACAGTGTGGTTTATGGTAGGTTGCTTTGAGGAGCGAGGTATCAATACCTCCTGAGGGACTGGGGACAGAGGTTAGTCATGTGCACAGTCAGCACGGCTACCTGACAGAACTTAGTAGAGACCCTGAACTTGAAAGAGCTTCCCCGACTGGCAGTCCTTCAAACATGCCATCATGCATTATTCTAGGAGGAATTAATGCCGTCTATGACTCAATGGAAAGAATAAGACTGGATGTTGTACATCTGTAATCTCTAGCACTTTGTCCCATGCATCTCTTCCCTTGACTGATTTTGATCTGTGCATTTTCAGTGTAGTAAACTGTAACCATGAATATAACAGCTTTCAGTGAGTTCTGTGAGTTCTTCCAGAAAATTGCTGAAACTGAGGGTGATATTTGGGAAACCCAAACTTGCTATTGATGACAAGTGAGAGTGTCTTAGGGACCATTCCCTAACTCATGCTCAGTTTATGAAAAAAAATATCTGGGGGCGCCTGGGTGGCGCAGTAGTTAAGCATCTGCCTTCAGCTCAGGGCATGATCCCAGCATCCTGAGATCGAGCCCCACATCAGGCTCCTCTGCTAGGAGCCTGCTTCTCCCTCTTCCACTCCCCCTGCTTGTGTTGCCTCTCTTGCTGGCTGTCTCTGTCAAATAAATAAATAAAATCTTTAAAAAAAAAATATCTGAAATAGTTTTAAAACACAGGAAAAAATAACATTCAACTGTTATTGTTAGTGTGGAAATACTTTAAGGTAGCAATATTTTAGCATGGTAATATTTTAGTATTTGTTCTGATAAAGGAATTGGAGAAGAAAATATTATATGTCTCTATTGATATCATTTCAGATATTATCTATGAATTATTAAAATATAACTGTAAAAGGAACATTGCTATTTTTAGACACCCAGAAATTTTCCAAACAGTTCAGAATTATGATATTGCTAATACAAGGTAGAAAATAAAAAATGGAATCAATGAGAAATGAACCGCACAATACCAAAGAAAGGCATGAGATTTTCAGACCTAGCTTTTCTCCAAATGAACTCATAGGGCCTTCAGCATATCACTTAAACTTTTTCTATATATATGTGTGTGTGTATATATATATATATATATATATATATATATAGCCTTGTCTATGTATATGACAATACATAGGCATAAGGCATAAGAAAACTATTTTCTTCAGGGACATTTTTATCATAATACTTTCACTTCTATGAATTTATCTTTTTAAACCAAATTAAATTATGTAGAAAAACATTAAGTAGAAATGACTATCATAAAAGTCTAGAAAGAAAATTGTAGTTGCCTATATAATACATGAAATAACTCAAAAGCATCTAAGAATGGATTGTTATTCTTATAGAAACATCTACTTATATTTTGAATGTTTTTTCTGAGCCAGGAAATCATTTGCATTATTTTCAAACACTACTACAATATTTCACTCAGACTATATATCCTGTTTATAGGAAATAAACCACTACTACACTCTTCTCCTAGTGTTTTGGCCATTGCTAATTGGAAATATTTTTAATATGTTTTCCTTGTAATAGAGCGGATCTCGATTCCGTTCCAAACTGCTCCTCACTGAGGGTTTAGAAGGCAAAGGACCCTCTTCATCCCTACTGTTAGAATGGGGAGAAATTGGATAATCCAGTTTACAATGATTATTGAACTTTAGTGCTATGAATGGAGACCGTTCTTAAACAAAATTCCTTGTTCAGCTCATTAGCTAAGCCATATCCTGAAGCTAATTACAAATTTTTGTAGTTGGACCCAATAGCGCCATTGTCAACACTCTGAACCAGCATGAAGAATTCCAATTCTAACAATGATTTCCCTATTAATTTATTACATGCATTAAGACCAAGTCCCTTCACTTAAGTTATACTGAATAAAGTTCCTCCACATGCCCTGGTCCACAGTGGTGTCCTGATTCTGCATTCTGATTCTAGTCACCTGTCCAGGTCAACAGTCTTTTCCCAGAACTGGTTTTCTCCAGTTCATTCTCTAGAAATTGAAGTTTATTGCCAAATACTAACTTGTATTTATCTGTAGGAAAACAAAATAAATGGCAATTGACAGCATTTCTGCACTTACAATTACATATCTCATGTTCTACTTGCCTGATAGGATACCATTACCTAGTCTCAGATTGTTTGATGTTGAACATTTTTCACGTCAGGTCCTCTGTTATATTACACTCTGTTCCCCAAATATGTACAACCTACCCTTACCACCTGAAATTTACATGGCTTCCCTACCATTTTTCTTGCTCTTTTAGGCAGTATGTCTCAACAATGTTCTTAAGACATCATTAACATACTCCCCCATCCCATCTATATAGATTAACTGCAACATGTAATTGATACATCCTAGTTTATGGCTATTCTTCATCAAAGGTGTAAGTTGGTCTATCCATCACAATAATAAATAAAATTTAATGTAATACTCTTTCAGTACTCAATAAAATCTATGCATGTATTGTATCATAACAATTCTTTAAGAACTTTTTTTTACTTTGATTTCACTCTCAGCAGTACTGATCAGTGTGAAATCTCAATTCTCCTAGAAATAACTAAAAATTCAATTTAAGACATGGAATTTAGCTAGATCAAACTCAACAGAGATTATAACACTTACACTGAACATGGGGGAAAATCAATCAAAAAAGATGTAATGCTTATATATAGAGATACAAATCTCTAGGAACATCAAAGGAAGGTGAGATGATGAATTAGTTTGATTAAAGTAACAGGAAAAAGTTTGAGTAGGAAGATAACAATGAAAATGATAGATAAGGTGCTATCATGCTCACTGGCAAATATGTTTCAAAAACACTGATACCGAATCAAGTAAAAACAAATAAAATGATCTCAATCAGATGTAGACTCTCCCTCATTTGCAATGAAAGTGCCCCTGAACATATGTTTGAAAGCCAAATGTGGAAAGTGTAAAAGTAATATTACATAGTAACTGAGGTCCTCTTCCAAGGAAGCCAAGAAATAATTATTTAAAAGTAATGTAATATTTTCCTTTCCTGTTGTAAGCAAATTTAGCAGATGGGGGATAAAATTTATGAGAACTCAGATATCATGAAAACAGATATGATGTGAGGAGAATGGCATTTTAACTCTGTGATCTTCTTTCCCAAAACCCATAACCATAGTCTTAGTATGAGAAAAACATTAGACCAATTCCAAATGAGGATATTCTACAAGATGTCGGACTAGTATTACTGAAAATTGTCAAGGTCATCAAAAACCAGGAAATATCTTTATTTGAGACATTGTCACAACAAAGAGGAACCAACCTAAGGAGATGTGACTGCTAAAAGTAATGTGGTAACCTAGATGGGGTTCTGGATCACATAAAGACATCAAGGGGAAAAGCTGAGGAAATATGAATAAAGCATTGACTTTAGGTAATAAGAATGTATCAATATCAGTTCACTAATTGTGACAAATGTACCAAAGTAATGTTAACAATGAGAGAAATGAGGTGTGACACATATAGAATTTTCTCTAGAATGCTTGTAACATTTTTGTAAATCTAAAATTATTCTTAAAAATGAGGCTTATTAAACGTTTAAATAATACATGAAATAAAATGCAAGATAAAATGGTTAAAATCAATACAATAAATTCATTTCGTATTCTACTAGATGAAGTGCAAGAGCCATATTCTGTCAAATGTCTGCAAGTGCTTATTATGATATAATGCACACAATGTCAGAAAGATGCTATGAAGAAAGTAATATCAAGGAATAACAATGACAACTACACTAGATAAGGGTTTTGGTTTATAAGCAACAGAGCATCAACTCGGGATGCCTTAAGCCAAATGTTGAATTAATTAGATAGCATAGCCAAACCACAGCCAGAACAGGGATGGAATACAGCCTTAGAAATTACTACAGTCAGTGATTCTAGTACCATCAGCACTCAATCTCTCACCTCTGTTGTTTTCAAGATACCGATCTTACTATTTTAATCATTCTCTAAGGACTTTGGCATCTTCATGCATATCTACATAGCTCCAGGACAAGAACAAAGAGGACTTTTTCCTGCCAAGCTTAATTGAAAGATCTTAGGCAAGATCACTGGTTGGCAAGTCTTGAGTCATAGGTCTAGTAGAACCACTCACTATATCCAGAGTGGTGGACATGTATCTCTATACATCAGCCTGTCGCTGAAGCCAGGGAATAAATTCATGAACAAGAAGGCAGCTGCTATTCAGACAACTGTGGCTACTGTGAAGGGAGAAGGTTGTGAAGGGACAGTTTCCCCAAGGAAGTAAGTGGTGATGCAAACAAATGGCTACAGCAGAAGCCAAACTTTTGAACCAGATAGTCAACATAAGTTACATTTATGCTATAATTTGTGTAATTTATTCATTTTTTCCCAGGTGCCAGGAAGTTCAGAGTGAAATTTGAAAAAAAAAAAGAAAAGAAAAGAAAATTAAATTGTTTTTTAAATACTCTTTTTATATGTTTTCCATTTAAAATATTTTACTTGGTATGCAATTGCATATTAGCCAGAGTCTCCTTGATCCATATACTTTCAGATCTGTTTCTCACATTTTCTTTTTTAAACCTTATTTTGTATGTGTTTATGTTTTTCTTCCTTTTTCAATGAGCCATATCAACTGCTTCTTAGGATTAGGAAATCCATCAGTTGGAATTCACCAAGAAGCAGATGCTAAATCAGGATTAGAAATGCAGGCAACTTACTGGAGGAAGAGTCTGTGAAGGAGAGAGTGGAGGAGGAAGCAGGCGTCAGCAGAGAAAGCCTGCAGAGCGCAATACAGGACTGGTCTGTGATGTGACAGGGCAGAGAAAAGGATTATGCAGTTTCAGGGTCTCAGTATAGTTTTATGAAGGTTTCTGTTGGGATGGTGGGGAATCCGCAGCACACATCGCCTATTAGAACTGTTCCTGGTCCATGAACTACAGGAACAGGCCAGCACCAGCGCTGAAAACATTCCCAGGCATTGGCTAGCAATAATCTGGGGAAATGGGACACCAAGAGAAACGCAGTGCTGGATTCCCAGGGGTGACAGCTGTTACTGTCAATCAACCACACCCCTTCCCACTTGGGATCTGACTGGCACATTTTTATGGTCACCCTGTGGAGGGGAAAAATTATAGACAAACTATGAAGTCCTCCAAATACAATAATAGTAAAAATAAAAGTCATTAAGCAAAGGGGGAAGATAAATATCTGTGAGTGGATTAGGGGACAGGCTGGGACTCTCACAGAGCAATAAGCAGTCAGGTGAAGGGGTATTCACAGGGACAGAGCTTGGGTCTCAGTGGGTCCAAGGTCAAGAGTATCTGTCTTAGGGCTCCTTAGGGCTCCTGGCTGGCTCATAGAGCATGCAAATCTTTATCCAGCCCCATGTTGGATGTGGAGATTACTTGAAAAGAAAGAAAAAAGAGTACCCATCTTGCTTGGTTTGGAGGAGATCGTCTCTCCTCTTCTTAGCAACTGGACAGCCTATCATAAAGAGTCTCTGCATTGTGCACTAGGCATCATCTTTCTCTTCTCCGGTGTGATTCCTTAAAACTTCTAACCACAGAATTAAGACAAGTAAAAGGAAGTATATTATTCCCACAATAACAAATGTTAATCCAGAGCTTGATAGAAAGCAAATTTTAAGAGTTTCTGAGTATAAGAACAGAACACAGAATTCAATACAGCAGAATTCATGTTTGTAACTGATAATGTCCTGTGCCCTCCTGGAGAACAGATTATCCATTTTCTTTTTCTTTTCTTTTCTTTTTTTTTTTTTTTAAGATTTTATTTATTTGACAAAGAGAGACAGCCGGCGAGAGAGGGAACACAAGCAGGGGGAGTGGGAAAGGAAGAAGCAGGCTCCCAGCAGAGCAGGGAGCCTGATGCGGGGCCCAATCCCAGGACCCTGGGATCACGCCCTGACCGAAGGCAGATGCTTAATGACTGAGCCACCTAGGTACCCCTAGACTATCCATTTTCAACATCCCATTATCAAGAAGCTGATTATATGACTTTAAAATGTGAGCTTCTTAATAACCTGATTGCATTAGACAGGTTTCTCCAGAGAAACAGAACCAATAGGCAATAGATAGATGATAGATATAGATAGATATAGATAGATATAGATATAGATATAGATAGATATAGATATATAAGAGAGAGATTGAGAGAGAGATATTTGTTATAGGAATTGGCTTAGGCAGTTATGGATCTCAAGAAGTCCCATAATCTACCATCTGCAGGGTTGGAACTAGGAAACATGATGGTATAAATCAGTCCAAGTCCAAAGGCTTAAGAACTAGGGGTTCCTGGTTTAAATCCAGAAGTCTGAGGGTCAGAACCAGGAGCTCAGATATCCAAGGGCAAGAGAAGATACAAGTTCCAGCTCATGAAGAGAGAAATTTCATCCTTCCTCTTCCCCTTTGCATTATTCATCCCCCAGCAGATTGATTGATACTCACCCACCACATCAGTGAGAGAGGATCTCTTTACTCAGTCTACTTATTCAAATGCTGATTTTTTCCAGAAACACACTGCTACCTGGACATCGCATAGCCCACTCAAGGTGACATAAAATTAATCAACACTGATTATGATATATCTATAGTTTTCAGTAGTGGAAGAGGCAGTAATGAATGATTAGAGGAATCATCTCATGAAGGACCAAATGCCAATCATGGGTTCTTGGGCTCTACACAACAAAGAATAATAATAGCAGGCAGTGTACGCCTTGCAAGCATGTTATTAACATCATAATAAAATAACATTCTAATCTTTCATCCCAGTTTTGCAAATCATCTTTTTATGGCCCTGTGTTTTTCGAAGAGGATGGCAAATGCAGGGGAGTAGTGGTGGGGGGTGGTTTATTTCCTTCTGTACCTGTAGACAAAATGATAACATCAGAGCCATTTCACAATAAGCAAAAAAATATATAGTACAGACAGCAGGTGGTATCACATGTGCCAGATTAACTCTGTCAAAATAAATCTTTTCTGTATCATCCCCAGCTGTGTAGAAAAGTAGAAACCTATGAGAGTCTCCCCATGACAACATTTAAAAGGAAGATGCTATTGGTGGTGTCTTGAGTCAAGCAATAAGTTGTCTGTTTGAGTGTTAGGGAACTTTTCCTTTTTTTTCTTGCTTTCATTTCTGTCACAGCATCTGTTGTGATTTCTTTCATCTTTATTATTAAAATTCAATGCTGGTAGTTACAGTATAATCAGGATCAATGATGGATAATTTCCTCCCTTCTCTGCCTTCCTTGTTATTATTTTTTAGGATGGAATAGGAGCAGAAATATATTTAAAAAATCAAATGTTAAGAATTGCTGAATTGGAAAAGACATTAAAATTTATATATGCAAAAAAGTTTGTATATGTAGTAATCTCTGAGGGCCTTTATGGATTGGCCAAAGTGACAGCTATTAGAAGCCAGGGCTGGATCTAGTATCTTCATATTTTCTGCTCAGCAGATCCATTCCTCTACCAAATATACGCGTCTTCACTTTTTCTGTTATATCTTCATTAATTTTTTCAGTAACTCCCTTTTCCCTTGAATATTCTGACCTCTTATAGAGGCAAGATCGACTTCTCCATGTGGGCCTGGCTATTAAGACAGATATTAGGGAACACTTTTTCCACTAAGGGTAAGCTAGTTTCTGACTAATTATCTTGGTCCCTGACATCTAAATAGGATGATCTCAATGACTTTGCAGTCATAATTTACATGGAAACTGTTATCTTGAATGTCTAAATCCAAAAAAAAAAGATAAGAAATGAAGATATATGTTTGGGTCTGAAAGAGAAATGTTTAAAAATGTGTGTAAATGGTAGGTATAAAGTGAATTAAGTGAATCAAATGTTGAGGCTTTTCCAAGATACCTCTCCGATCAGACAAAATAGGTAGTTGCCTATTTGACCCAAGCCTAAAGCCATCCACAGTTAGGAGGTAAAAATGATCTAAAATAGGATTGAGGTTCCCTAAAGCTGGAAAAATCAATTTATTCCAATATCCAATTTGTGTTTTTTTTTCTCTAGGTAAACATCATTAAAATGTGTCAAGGGAGCCAATTTAGTACAATTGAGAAGTTGAAGAAAATGAATATAAATTCTAGAAAACAGCATAAAATTGTAAGCCAGTACAAGACATCTTTTATATTCTAAAAAAAATCAAATAATCCAATACATTACCTTTAAATAATTACTTGCAGAATATTAAGGTGACAGTCAGACATATTTCTTTGAGTTCATTATTTAGGTGGGCAAAAACAAAGGTGCAATCATGCCTCTCTTTGAACGCAGGAAGCACTCTGTAGATTTGTTAGACTGGATTACATTGAATGAATAAATACTGTGAGTTAAAGGTAGAATGCCTTGTTGGTAATAACTAATACATTCTGGAGATAGTTTCTAGTCCTATTTTCCCCTTTTTCCCTAAGAAATGAGAAACAAGACAAAGGCAACTATCTGTACAAATGCAAACTTCCAGCCATCACAAGAATATCATGACAACCATTAAGGAGTCCAAATAATTTTATGTTTCACTTGGAATGAAAAAGGGGAATATAGTTCAGCAAAGCCACTATGCTCTCAGCAAAAAAACACATATATACATGCATATGAACACACAGGTATAGTTAGAATTAGTGAAATTTGGCCTAGTATCCATTCTAGTTGTCCATTCTTTGTTCCTAAAACTTCTACAGGAGCTAATGAGATTCCTGAGGATCATGAAATTGTGGTAATAAAGATTTTTTCCTCCTATCATAAATCTCAGTGCAATTCTAATAATTGTAATATTTTTAGTATACGTATTTTTAAAAGGATTTATTTATATATTTGAGGTGGGGAGGGGCGGAGGGAAAGGGAGAGAGAGAATCTCAAGTAGACTCCCTACTGAACACAGAGTCAAACCTGGGGCTTGATCTCAGGACCCTGAGATCATGACCTGAGCTAAAATCAAGAGTTGGATGCTTAACTGACTGAGCCACCCAGGCATCCCATGAGTATATATATTTTAAATTCTGTTCTGTGGGGAAAAAAATTGCCCAAATATCTTTACCAGGTAATTAAATAGAGATACAGTTCCTTTTTTTGAATCCTTTTCCTACTCTTCAAACCCCAGATCTTCCTTTTGTTTCACTTATACAGATAAAGACAACATTACACTCAATAAAATTTAATTAAAGGATCTGAATTACACAAGTTCATTGCACTATGGCAGACTTCAAAATTTTAATTGAGGATAAAATGATTTATATCACATAAAGAAAGATGTTGATTCATTTTTTTCTGTTATGCTTATATAGAAACAGAAATGTTTGTATAGGTTAATATATTTGCTTTTTAAAATTAAATGACATAGATAAGTCATCCAAGAACACAGCAGAAAGAGCAGACATTTTCACTCTGACACTTCAAATGGCATTTGCAAGTGTGACTGATCATAATGTGATAAAATGGCTTCCTTCTGTCAGTCTCTATGTGAGAAGTGCAATTGGAAATAGTGTGAAAAATTTCTCCCATGTTATTTATGTTTCCATTCAAAATCAGAGAACAATGGAACACATTTTCTATGCATGAAAATGTGCTGAAAGAAAAAAGAAAGCAGTCCCTGAGAATTGGTATTATTAGCTAATATTCAGTAGAACATAGGCAAGAACTTTACATTTATAGTCAGATGACCTGAGTCCCACCACCGCCTGACCACTTTCCAGCTATGCCACCTCCATCAAGTTACCTACCTTTTTAAGGCTCGGTTTTGCGATGTAGGAAAGTGGGATAATAATTGCTTCTCAGAAATCTGTTATGAACAGTGTAATAGGTTTAGCACTGGACTTGGCATATATTAATGAATTAACACTAGTTTTAACTTGCTCTCGAGAAATTAGAGGACAGAATATTTGTGTTTTTATCCAACAATAATCATTGCTAGCTACGGCTGTTATTTGTATGAGCTTTTTTAATGCTTATATGGATACTGTTTAGGAATATCTATATCCAATAGCTCTTACCAAAAAATGATGCATAATTATCAATTCACATAATTCTACCTTTCCCTCAAGAAAGAGTCAGGCACTACTGGAAAATCTAATGCAATTTTTACACAGAACATTGCAAAATATAGAAATTTGAGCAGCAAAATCATTCCCTTTCATTAACAATATTGTTTATATGTAAAACCATTTCCTCATTTTAAGGTCAAGTATCAGTATGTCATACTATGTAACTGTTATCAAAGAAATACTAAATTATGTAAAAAAAAAGAAAAAGAAAAGGGAAGAGAGGCATAGAAAAATTCTCTACTTTCTAGGAGCTTATCTCTTAATTTCTGAACATGCTAAAGCAAACAAATAGGTGATTTACAAGAAACAGGGAAAGAGAAAAAACTCACCTAATAAGGTGAGTACTTCAGATATTATTAAAAATATATATATATATTTAAGATTCCTTTATATGAGTTAAGAATACACTACTTGAAATCAACTTAAAAATATATTGAACATGTTTTGTTTGTTTTCGACACAATTATTACCACACAGGGACCTTAACAAGTCAAATACACTATTCTAATCTGAATCCCATTATACACCTATCAGGGCTTTGTAGGTCTGTTGTGATTTCTATTACAGTAATACAAAATCTCCTTGCATTAGGACCAAAACAGTTCACAAAACCACCATATGTGTTTGGTTTTACTAGATGTTTGCTGCGTGAAGAGATTTCATATGTATTTAAACATTCATAGCACAGATGTTCTATGGCTTATACATCACACTCCTGGAAAATCCAGTACTGTTTATTTTGTCTAGCTGTTCAGACATTTATAATCATTTTTATAATTTTCACAAAGGTCATAAGGAACTTTCAGCATCTGCAAATATATACTTATGGGTGCTCAGCAATATTAAAATGCCTTTGACTACATATTAACAGAATGTTCAGATGACTGACTAGATTACATAAAGATTTTTGAAAGTATAAGGCATAACATGATTGAAATCTTCACTATATTGTTAATCAATTGCAAAACAAGAGTAAAAAGTATTTAGATTTCCCTAAACTCAAAGATAAAAATAAATATAAGAAAAATGCTGTAATCTATGCAGAAATATTTACTAATGAGATTGCTTTTGGACTACCTCAAATATCAAAGCAATGTTCAGATTGTTAAAAATAATCAATTTCTTCAAGTCTTAAAACAATAAAAGCAAAATTTTATTAAAATAACCTCATGGACTATGGAAGTATATAGTTGAGAGATGAGCAATTACATAGAGTAATACAAATAATTAGTAATTTTGAATCCTCTCTGAAATTTCTTTAGTATCTGGAATAATATATTCTCCAAACAATCCATGTTATCTTTCTTCCACATACTCTTTTTTTTTTTTTGAAGATTTATTTACTTATTTTGGAGAAAGAGAAAGAGCACAAGAGTGAATACAGGGGGGTGGGGCAAAGAGAGAGAGGGAGAATCTCAAGCAGACTCCCACTGAGCATGGAGCCCAACATGGGGCTCAATCTCATGACCCTGAGCCAAAATCAAGAATTGGATGCTTATGGGCCTGAGCCACCCAAGTACCCCTATTCCACATATTCTTAAAGCTAATGATATAGTCTAAGCTTTTAGAAAATTCAAGAGCTCCAAATATAAATTTAAATATGAATATATATGTACATATATGTATTTCCAGATACATGTGTGTGTATAAATATTTATCTCCAGAGTGCAATGCACAAGAGATTGCTTTGCCATTGATGAATGGACATGAAAAAAATATACAGAGTATCTACACTCTGAAAAGACTTACCAGTTCAATCCTAGGTGAAATCCTATTGAAAATATTTAGTCCCTTAAATAATATATTTTAAAATTTATCTTGTTCATTTTATGCATAAGTCCCATATATTCTTTTTTTTTTAAGATTTTATTTATTTATTTAGAGAGGGAGACCACGAAAGGGGAAGGGGCAGAGGCAGAGGAGAGAGAACCTCAAGCAGAATCCACAATGAGCATGGAAACCCATTCAGGGCTCAATCTCATCATGCTGAGATCATGGCCTCAGGCACCCCACAGACATTCTTAATTATGGGCTTTTTTTGGTATTTATCCTTCTGTGTTTAATATATCATGAAAGCAAAGATAAATACTTTAAATGCAAACTCAGAATTTGCAGTATTTGTTTTTGCTGGAATTGTTAGAAAATAATATTCCTTGTCACTCCTTACACTGCAATAAAGTTTAAGAGTAACTTTCCCAAGGTTTGGGTGCCACAGACACAAAAGGCTATGGTCACTTCCAATCTACAGCAGAAGATGGATTAAAATGGTCCTGGAAGGTTCTTCTTAGACATAAGAGTAAACCCACAGTGAACTCTGATGACTGCATAGAAGTCTTATCAACCTCGGCCTGAAGATAGGGACTGATGCTAAAAAAGCTGCATGAGCTCCTGAAAGAAAATAATTCTAACCACAAAGGCAAGACTTCGACAGCACCCTCCCTATTTTGTTTAATTACAAAATCGTAAATCCATAAAAATGGAATACATCAAGATATTAAAGTGGAATCTAAAAAACAAAAAAAATGAACCAACAGAAAACAGAAAAGACTCATAAATAAGAGAGCAAACTGGCAGTTACCAGAGGGGTGGGGGTATGAGAATGGGTGAAACAGGTATAGAAGATTAAGAGGTAATAACTTCCAGTTATAAAATAAGTAAGTCACTGGGTTGAACAGTATAGCATAGGGAATATAGTCAATAATATTGTAATAATGTATGGTGATGGTGACTGATGGTAACTACATTTATTGTGGTGAGCACTGAATAATGTATAGAATTGGTAAATCACTGTGTCGTACACCTGAAACTAATAAAACATGGCATGTCAACTATACTAAAAGTCATATGCTAAGTGTGGTTCTATTTCCAGAAATTTTGCAATATAGAAACAAACTATAAGCTTCGATATTATACCAACAATGCTTTAGCGTTTATTTTAATGCTCTTTATAGAATTCAATGTCATTTCTTTAATTTCATTATTTTTCTTCACAGCTGAATTAATAGTTAACTAATTTAATTCCAAAAATTGTCCATTTGAGGCTAACAATTTCAGATATGCCAAATGAATTTCAATTTTGCTCTACTGTGAAAAGATAAATAAACCAGGGCTGTTTAAAAACTGACATTAGAATTTATTTGTTATTTTACACTTCTTTTATAAAGTTATATGAAAAGAATAAAATAAATCATTCAAAACCACACATATACTGATATGCAAAGTTAGTGACTTTGACAAAACTGATTTGTCAGAGCCAGCAGGCAGCAGCATCATGTAATAGTTCAAAATATTCTTTCACTAGCTGAGGTATGAAAATCTGAATCTGGCACACATAAGGGGCGCCAATGTGCAATGCATGAGAGTTGTGTGAATGTTGGAAAGATGGAAAAAAAGAATATTTTACTAGACAAGCTCATCCCATCTCTTAAAGTAGAGGAAATCGTATTCACTCTTATAAAGAAAGAAATATTCATCTAAATTACTAGATGTTAGAATACAATATGCCATGGAAGAAATAATTCTAAATAGTTTAAAATGCATTTTCCTCTCCATGTTTTCTTGCCCTCTATGTTCATTGTATATGTTTACTATTTAGAAATGTTTATAAATTAATATTTAACTCTGATATATATTATAGTTGTCATCCCCTTGCTATTGTTTCATCAAATACCATAGAACTGGACTGTAATTTGCATATAGATATTTGACTCTAGTTGAAAATGAAATTCTTCCCTATCCATTATTATCTTTTATATATTTCTGATTTTTTGCAGTTCCTTATACTGTGTGAAAATCATTTTCATATGAGAGATATCCCAATACTTTGAGATACACTATATTTCTGGAACAGGAGACAAACTTCAAATTTTAACTTTAAAGCCATTTTTGCGTTCTTAGAATTGTTTGCACCATAGGACCATTCCTTTAATTCTTTCCTGGAATAAAAATTGAAGCTAAAAGCTAGGAAATTATAATGCATGTTTGAAGGACAAACACCAGTCAGATGACCAAGAATGTAGAATTTATATGAATAAAGAGAGATCAGATAATGTTAAAAGGGAAAGCTGAGGGGCGTATTATGACAAATCTTAACTATAAAACAAAGGAGCTTGATTTAGTTCAGTAAGCAATAATCACTGAAAGTTTCTTGGGCAAGAGTTGATATGATTATGGAAGCTGAATATGACACAAATGATTGAGAGTCAAGAATATGTAAGTTAGAAGCATTTTTAGTAATTCTGAAAAAAATGAAATGTGTATGAATTAAGTTGATACAATTATGAATATATAAGATGAAAAAAAGAAAATAGAGTGCTTTTTGCACAGATTGATGACAAGTCCAGTGACATTCATTTAAGGCTCAAAATGTTTACTTTTTCTATGGAAGTAAAGGAGATTCTGTATTTTCCTAAATTCCCAGAAGATGATGATGATAATAGCTCAAGAAACACACTTTGATTAACATAGCTTTAAACTCTACCATGTGAACATATAATTGACATGGGAAGCAAAGGCAAAAGAAAAAAATTAAATTTCCTTACAACTCCCAGCCCATTGACAAGTCCTTGAGCTGGGCCGAGTGACCTAGGAACTCAGCCACCTCGAGGTTGATACTTTGCTAAGGACCAAAGGCCATCTTAGCTTAAACATTATCTCAACCTCCAGGATCCTGTAAGTCTCCTTTAACATATAAAAATTCTTTTGAAAACTTCCTTTATCTCTACCCCCCAAGATATATGTTAGCAATCATCATCCAAGCATATGGCCCATTGATCTACATCTGAAGGGTCTCATAACTAAGGTTTTTTTTTTATTAGACAGTAATTAATGACATTTTCCTAACAATAGCTAGCCACCTCAAGGTCCTAGAAACCCGCTTCCAAATTCCTTAGGGACTTAGCTATCCCTAACCCCCTTCCAACTTGAAAGTATATGATCACTCACCCATCATGACTCCGGTGCAGCTCTTTCTGCCCATGGGTCCAGCCCCTGTGCTTTAATAAAACCATCTTTTTTGCACTGAGGACATCTCAAGAATTCTTTCCTCACAGTTCATTCCAAAACCTAACATTTCCACATCATAATCATGTGTTTCACTTACTAAGAAAAATAAAACAAAATTCAAAGCATTTTAACCAGATCTCTTGATGATTTGTTTGCACATTAAACAGGAATATTTTCAAAAAAAACCAAAAGCCCTTCTCTTAAGAAAGGAAATTTGTACTTGTTCTTAAAAACATGGTAATAGCTTGTTTGATTTAAAAATTGAGGATTCATTTCTCTATCCATCCATCTTCATCATTTGTCTGTCTATCCCTGTTTTCTATTTCATTTCAAATTTAGGACTTTTTAAACTTTTTTCTTTACTGATAATTGAGTGGAGGTTTGGAAAAAAAAGTAATAAAACAATCAGTAAGTTAATCATCTGTTCTAAACTGGATGGAATGTAATCATGGAAGTTAAAAAATAGACATCTCACTGAAAAAGGCTGAAAATTGAGTATAAGCTGTGAAATAAGGCAAACAAAATTGCTCATGAGAACAAAGACAACATTCAAATGTAGCAGTGAAAAAAGTAGTCCCAAAGGTATTTATTTGAATGAAAAGAGAAGGCAATTTGGTTCAGAAGAAAATTTCATTGTTAAAACTTTAGAATTTTAAAAAGTTTAAACTACTTGAAGGTGATTACAAACATGGAAGTCATTAAACTGAGAAACTGGTTCTAATAATCCAATCTGACACTTTAAAAACTACATTGTTTACGTAGCAGAACATTTTCTATCTGCCTTTCTCATAAAATCAAGGTAGTATCTAACATGATCTCCTTTCAAGGAACTGATCAATCTAACTCGGGAAAGAAAAATCACAAATATGAAGGGGCGCCTGGGTGGCACAGCGGTTAAGCATCTGCCTTCGGCTCAGCGTGATCCTGGCGTTATGGGATCGAGCCCCACATCAGGCTCCTCTGCTATGAGCCTGCTTCTTCCTCTCCCACTCCCCCTGCTTGTGTTCCCTCTCTAGCTGGCTGTCTCTATCTCTGTCAAATAAATAAATAATCTTTAAAAAAAATCACAAATATGAAATACAGAAGCATTAAGAGTAATTCACAGAGTATACTCCAGAGTGTTTGTAAAAGTCAGTTTAGTCCTTTAAATTCCTCATATTTGAGGACCCAAATTCTGTTTGTCAAAGAATGCTTCTTCTTCTGTTTCAGATATTTGTTCTTAAAAAAGAAATGATTGGAGATTAAAAAATAGAACTAATTTCTTCTGTTTCAGATATTTGTTCTTAAAAAAGAAATGATTGGAGATTAAAAAATAGAACTAATTTCTTCTGTTTCAGATATTTGTTCTTAAAAAAGAAATGATTGGAGATTAAAAAATAGAACTAATTTCTTCTGTTTCAGATATTTGTTCTTAAAAAAGAAATGATTGGAGATTAAAAAATAGAACTAATTTCTTCTGTTTCAGATATTTGTTCTTAAAAAAGAAATGATTGGAGATTAAAAAATAGAACTAATTTCTTCTGTTTCAGATATTTGTTCTTAAAAAAGAAATGATTGGAGATTAAAAAATAGAACTAATTTCTTCTGTTTCAGATATTTGTTCTTAAAAAAGAAATGATTGGAGATTAAAAAATAGAACTAATTTCTTCTGTTTCAGATATTTGTTCTTAAAAAAGAAATGATTGGAGATTAAAAAATAGAACTAATTTCTTCTGTTTCAGATATTTGTTCTTAAAAAAGAAATGATTGGAGATTAAAAAATAGAACTAATTTCTTCTGTTTCAGATATTTGTTCTTAAAAAAGAAATGATTGGAGATTAAAAAATAGAACTAATTTCTTCTGTTTCAGATATTTGTTCTTAAAAAAGAAAATGATTGGAGATTAAAAAATAGAACTAATTTCTTCTGTTTCAGATATTTGTTCTTAAAAAAGAAATGATTGGAGATTAAAAAATAGAACTAATTTGGACTAAGCATTATTTTACTATTATATTTAATTTTTATTATGAATACACATTTATTATGAGCATCAAATTAAACCTATTATTTTTGTTGTCAAGTCTAATTGGATACTTTGAAGTTCAAGATACGAAAATGATTATTTCAAAAAGGGAGACTTTTTAAAATAACGTACTCTAGAGTCCTATGACTCTTTCAAAGATAAATTAGTATATATAAAGAATATTCCAAAATCAATGCAATATTAGTTTCAAAATGTCTTTATATAAAGTAAGAATTTTCTATTTCTTAAATTTTGGAACAACATACTATAAAATTAGGTGGTTTCATAAATATCTTTCCTAATTCATACCTTTAATTGTTTTAAAGTTCAGTGTTTTCCTGCAGGTAGCCAATTTACCTTGAATTAATTCTCAAAATTTATATTTTCCTAGAAAATTGTCTATTTAACTTAGGATTTTAAATTTATTGGTGAAAATATTCTTTTTTGATTTTCTATTTATGTCATATTACCTTACAGTTATTGAATACACATATTAGTGTATTTACATGGGATAAGTACTAAGCATTTAAATGATATAATATTTGCATAAGTTCTCAGAGTTAGGTAATGTTATAAATCCAGTTTATACATGAAGAAGTTAACAGAGTGGCTAAGTTACATATCATACAGGTGTTAAGAGACTAAGTTGAAAGTAAAATCTAGCTGAAAAGCAGGAAAGCAAATCTTTCAGCTCTTCTCACCTGCTTTCCTTCAACTAAACTTGCTGTTTTTACTCCAAATATTGTTTAACTGTGCATTAAATTTAAAAAAATATTTTGAACACACTTTTTAGGTTTTATTTCTCATCAAATAGTATTTTAACCAGTTTTTTATTGTGCTTACCTTGCGTATTCTTTACTGATCACTCATTATTTTTAGCTTGGTTATAATCAGATCTCAATTTCATTAATACTCTACCTTCTATTTTCCTTATTCATTTTACTTTGAGTTAAAAATGTGACTTAATTTCCTCTTTCTTTGTGACAAAACTTAAGTTCTATTTCACAAATTTTAATTATATAATACAGTATCATCAGTTACATTTATTAAGTTATACATTAGGCCTCAGAACTTATTCAACTGGTAACTCAAATTTGGTACTGTTTTACATTCTTCTTTCTATTTCCACCAGACAGCAGCCCCTGGCAACTACTTTTCCACTCTCTCTTTCCACTAGTTCAATTTTTCTATTTTAAGATTCCACACACAAGTGATTACATACCATATTTGTCCTTCTCTGTCATCTTATTTTACTTAGCATAATATCCTCTTGGTTTACCCATGGTGTCAGAGCTGGCAGGATTTCCTTTTTTTTAAGGCTGAATATTACTCACTACAATACATATATTTTCTTTATCAATACATATATCAGATTTTCTTTACCCATTAATCCATTAACAAAGACATAGGATGTTTCCAGACGTGCTATTGTGAATAATGTTGCAATTAACCTAGAAGTACAGATAACTCTTTGAGATAGTGATCTCATTATCTTTAGGTATATGCCCAGAATTGGGATTGCTGTATCAACTTTAATTTCTTGAGAAACCCACATACTCTTCTCCATAGAGGATGTGCCAGTGTACATTCTCACCAACAGGAGAAGGGTTCCCTTTTCTCCACATCCTTGCCGACACTTGCTCTTCATTTCTTTTTCTAATAGTTCATTGTTGTAATTTAGAAACATGATTTATGTATGTTGGTTTTGTATCCTAAAACTTTACTGAATTCATATATTAATTTTAACAGTTTTTGGATGGAGTGTTTAGGAATTTCCTAATGTAATATCATGTTATCTGCAAATAGACAATTGTATTTCTTCTTTTCTAATTTGGATGCCTTTTATTTTTTTTCTTGCCCATTTGCTCCAGTTATGACTTCCAGAACTATGTTAAATAGGACTGGTAAGAGTGGATACCCTTATTTTGATCTGAAAGGAAAAGCTCTGAGCTTTTTAACATTGTGGGTGATATTAGCTTTGTACTTGTCATATATGGACTTTATTATGTTCACTTATGTTTCTCAATACCCAATTTTTTGAGAGTTTTTATCATGTTGAGATGTTGAATTTTGTCAAATGCTTTTTCTGCATCTATTGAGATGATCATATGATTTTATTTTTTATAAGGATATCAGCCTTGTTTTTATTTATTTATTTTTTAATTTTATTTATTTATTTGACAGAGAGAGAGAGAGCCCAAGTAGGGGGAGCAGCAGGCAGAGGGAGAGGGGGAAGCAGGCTCCTTGCTGAGCAGGGAGCCCGATGTGTGGCTCGATCCCAGCACCCTGAGATCATGATGTGAGCTGAAGTCAGACACTTAACCACTGAGCCACCCAGGCGCCCCTGATTTTAAAACCTAAGATATAAAGCAGGCTTTGAGTCACAATTTTTCTCCTGGAGATTTATTTTATCACAACCCAACCCTCCAAAATATAAGAATAGGTTAATAAGAATATTTATTACATCACTATTTTGGATTTTTTAAAAAGACATAAATATTAATGTCCATCAGTTGGAGAATAATTAAATTGTCATTCATTTGTAATACAAAAGTCTACGCTTCTACTTTAAAATGAGTAAGCTCTATATAAATTAACTTAGAAGAATAACCATGACATTTTATCAAATGAGAAAAGCAAGTTGTAAAGTTGGTACTGAATTTCAGGTCTGGAAAATTTATTTAATATGAGCCTATACTTTACCTCTAATAAACCAACACACTATTATACACTAAATCAGATTTCTGTACTCTTCTGAATATTAAAAATCCAAAACCTGAAAATTAGATTATCTACCTCTATCAAAATTGCACAAACTGGCTTTAATAGGTATTGCTGTAGAAATTAAACCATTTTCTTCCAAAGCTTAAGAAAAAGAGGAACGTGGCGATACTAGAAGGTAAGCCTACCAGGCAGGTGTTAGTTCTTCGTCTGACCAGCAATTAAGCAACTACGTGAAATACAAGTCGTACAAATTCAGCCATTGATTATTGCATTATTTATATATTACACAGGCACTGCCCCCATAGAGAGGATAAATGACTTTCACATAAGCATAAAAGCAGCACCTTCTAGAAAATCTGTTTTTAAAACGTTCTGCACAGAAAATGTCCAGAATATATCTAAGGAAGGCATGTTTCTTTCCAATGTACTTTCCACGCCTCCTGAAATGGCTTTCTTATCAGTTCTATTAAGATCTGAATATCCTTTATTGCCCATCTTGCCAATCAGCAGCTCTTAAGGCTTCCTCAGTCATCATGGCACCAAGTTTCCTCTGATCTCTCTCTGAAAACAGAAAGCTTTTCCTTGTGCCCCTTTATCTCATTTTACACTATCCGTTTCTACGTTCTATGCTTTTAGTTGATACAGATATAGGCCTGGGCTTTGGGGATGTCCACATAATATCGTACAAAAGAACATTATGCCGCAGAGCCAGGCACATGTGGATTCAAATTCTGTTTCCATATTTTCACTCCAACAGGAATTTTAAGTAAGTCAAGTACTTTCTCTGAGATTAATTTTTCTCAGGTGTGATTGAAATAATAAGTATCTCATGTGTTTAACATTAGATGAGAACAAGAGGTATAAGATGGTGTTCATTCTGTTCCTGCACTGCCCTACTAGACTCAGTTCATTGAAGTTAGGGACATGTTTTATTCATATTTATATCTACTATACTGTTTATAATCAACTATTTATAAAACTTTTCAATAAATATTTAAGAATAAATTCAATAGTTTATTTCATCTGAAAAATTTAAAGCATTACTTTCTTGAGCTACAAAATGATACCATGCAAGGTAACAATATTGATATTATCCAGGAAAAATGAATTGAATAGAATATATAAACATTCTATAAGCATTCAGTAATATTTTTATAATAGCTATTTGTAATCCGTATGTCATGATGAACTCTATTTGATATCAATTTTTTCAATCTTAGGTATTTTCTGTTCAATGACTTTACTCAGTTTGATACTTAAATGCTGTCATAAATATTAAATGACAAGAACTACAATCAAAGTTTTGGAGAGGCTTATGTATAACCTCTACAACAGTGTGAATTCTAATGTAAACTTAATTTGATAGCCACAGCACATAACATATATTTAAAGATCATTATTAAGCCTTGATATCTGAAATGATTAAGCTCATGTCCATGACTCCATTTTAACTGTTTATATTGACCTAGAAAGGAAATTATTTAAATTGTCATTTTTTACGTCAATGACTTGACTTTTCCTGTTATAGTTTTATTTATTCTACTATTTGTTCAAGTCTTGCATCATTAAAAAAAATCAAATACAGATAATTTCAGTTACAAATTGGTATGTGTAGGGTTTTTTTTTCAATGAGCATAATCAACAATTGCACAAAAATGTCCTAAACTTACTTACGCTCTTCAAAATGAAATGAAGGGGGCGCCTGGGTGGCACAGCGGTTAAGCGTCTGCCTTCAGCTCAGGGCGCGATCCCGGCGTTACGGGATCGAGCCCCACATCAGGCTCCTCTGCTATGAGCCTGCTTGTTCCTCTCCCACTCCCCCTGCTTGTGTTCCCTCTCTCGCTGGCTGTCTCTATCTCTGTCAAATAAATAAATAAAATATTTAAAAAAAAATGAAATGGAGGTTCAAAATAATTTCATGGTTGATTATTATTTTTTATAAGAAAACAACAACTAAAGCCAATGTCCATTTGCATTAGTGGAATAATTCAGTTGAATGTGGCTTGGTATATCTGGTTCACTCAGTTTATCACTCTGGTGTAGTCTTCTCTCCACCAACTAGCTTAATCACCTGTAGTCTGAATCCACAGCCTTCAATCTCCTTCCACATCTCTGTCTTTATTTACCGAGTTTTTAGTGTGCAGAGAATTTTTAGTCTTTCCTAAGGCTTGGTTATCTTAAGCCATTTTCAACCTATATGTAAATCCTTGCTTTTAAAATATGATCTTGTATAAAGACACATTTTATTCTTGTAGGGGTATCTGAAAGAATGTATTTCAGAGAGAAAATGGTAAACTACAGTGAGGGATGGAACAATATTTTTTTTGAATTGGGGAAGATAATTAAGAATGACTTTAAATGATGGAAGAAGAAAAGCTTTAATTGTCACTCTCACATTCCAATGTCATTCTGTTCTACTCCCTGTAAAGACCAGGGTGAAAGTGAACACATCTACTGCTTACTCGAGCCTCCACACAAGGAAAGTCACATATATAACAATTCATATGGATATTTTACTGGTACTTGAGGTTAAGATGGCATAGGTTACTAACTCTTTAATTCTAATTTTATCATCTTTTTGACCTGACTGAGCCCAGAGTGATAGAACCCATGTTTCTGTCCCTATGTAGTAAGCAGCCTCATTGGGAGCTATTCTGCAAGCCATTATGCAAGATTTCTAAAATCTACTGATTCTAGCTCTCTGCCTGCAAGTGGATAGATATGTGAAGCTGACACTAAGTTGTGAATCAAGATATCATTAATTCAAGGTGGGAAAATGAGGACTTCCACACCAATACTATCCACTTACTATATATTCATATTTGGAAAGCTAAAAGGCTATTTCTTGCCTATCTATTGAATCAATGCATTGACACTCACTTAGCAATTAGTTTACTACACAAAGAGCTAAAAACAGATATCAAATATTGTATTCTGAATATGATTACCAAGTTTACGTATTATATCAATAGCTTGACTTTCATGAAATAATCTTTAGCAAGTCTTCCTTAAGGAAGACACTGAACCTCAAATCCAAAATATGGCTGCACATATATAAAAATATATATAAAGATTTTGATTCAGAATAAGTTCACTATGAATAAATACTCAAAGTGTTATCTTAAGTGTTATCATACAAAAATAACTTATAGAATGAATAAAAATACTTTCAAACCACTCTCTTGTGTTTTGGTCATGGTATGCCTAAAATGTTGGGTTTATAAATACGGTTATTAATTTGTGCTTGCATTGAACAAGTCAATGCATTTTTATTGTGATCTTTTATCTAAGAGGCATCAAGGAATAGACATGAACAAGAGAGAAGAGCAGACACTTAATAAGAAAATAGACAAAAGATAATTGAATAAAATGATAATGATTAAAAAGCAATCAATTGAAATAATTGTAGAGTCTGAAAGATACAAACCTAGAGATTTGGGGGACAGTATACTGAAAAGGTGACAATCAGCCAAACAAGTCTGAGAATTATCCAGCTTGGGAAAAACAAGGAAGAACATTTCAGTCTCTGAGTGAAAATTTAGAATTAAGAAAAAATTTAGCAGATTAGAGAAATTAAACAGAGGGTAGGCACTGAGTCTAGAATGCAATGAGTAAGCATATGTGAGAATAAGACCCCAGATTTAGGCTCAGGTCATGACTTAGGGTTGTGAGATCAAGCCCTCCATCAGGCTCCCTGCTCAGCAGGCATTCTGCTTAAGGATTCTCTCTCTCCCTCTCCTCCCGTCCCTGCTCCCTGCTCTCTTGCTCTCTAAAATAAATTAATAAATCTTAAAAAAAAAAACAAACAATCAGAATCAGAAGACGTAGAGTCCAAATCATGCTGTGTCTTTTTCCTTCTGGCAGGAATAATATTGAGTATTTCCTGAGCAATTACTACATACCAGGTACTATTCTAAGTGTCACATATAAATCAATTCATTTATCCCTCACAACAATCTTTTGAGAAAAGAACTCTCCCTATCTATATTTGACAATGAGGGGATGAAACAAAGGGCTAAGTAAATTGTTCAAAACTGTATCACCAGTAAGTCTCTGAGTCAGGATTCTAAACTAAGCAGGCTTACAGAGAGCCTTCTTTCTTAACCACTATGATATGCTTCTTGCAACCAGTTAATTGCTTAGGTTTTATTAAAGGAATAATGTGATATGCTTCAAAAGTCATAAACAGTGGATTAAATAGGACACAAGGATGATGAGAATTTTGACTCTTTTACCTTTAATGTTTACCATAGCTAATATGCAAAAAAATGGTTTAGAGGACAAGAATATAAACAGATCAAAAAAGAAGCTGTCATATTCATTCAGACCTAGAGATTATGGTGGCTTGAACTAGATGCAGTGGGGGCAGTGGGGGGGGGGCTAGTCCATGGCCCTGTAGACAAGAGGAAGGATAGACCTGCCATATTTATTTTGAGACTAGAAATGACAGAACTTAATGTGAGGGAGAGTTGGGTAATCAAGAATATTACTGATGATGATGGCTAGAGCAATTGTATGAATGATGTTTCCACTGACTAAAATAACAAAAACTAGAAGCATTCCAAACTTGTAGAGGGCAACTACTTATAGGGCTTTCAAGTTGTCAGTGGTTCATGAGAATTGTATTCACAAGTGAAGGACTAGTAGTTGAAGGGAAAAGGCACAGCTAAAATAAATTCAGGAGGCTTAAGCTGGAAAAAGAGGCTGAAGGAGAACTAAAATAACAGTATGAAAGCATTTCATATAAAAGAACTATTCCTCCATATATATCAGCACCATTCAATATGGTAGCACTAGCTACATGTGCCTATTGTACAATTGAAAGTAGCCTAGTATGGGTGGCTCAGTTGGTTAAGTGTCTGACTCTTGATTTTGGCTCAGTTATGATCTCATGGGTCATGATATCATGGGTCCTGGGAAGCCCCACATCAGGCTCCCTGGTCAGTGGGAAGTCTGCTTGAGATTTTCCCTTTCTGTCCCTCCCCCCACTTGCAACCATACACACCCTCTCTCTCTCTAAAATATATAAATAAATATTAAAAAAAAATAAAGTAGCCTAGTATGACAAAGGAACTGAATTTTAAATTGTGTTTCATTTTGATTCATTTACATAATTTGTTTATTTTTATTTTTTTATTATGTTATGTTAGTCACCATACAGTACATCATTTGTTTTTGATGTAATGTTCCATGATTATTTGCATATAACACCCAGTCCTCCATGCAATACATGCCCTCCTTAATACCCATCACCTGGCTAACCCATCCCCCCATCCCTCTCCCCTCTGAAACTCTCAGTTTGTTTCCAGTAGCCTACAGTCTCTCATTTACATAATTTAAATAACAACAGGTGGCTAGGGGATAATGTATAAACAATAGAGACATATTTGATCAAAAAAGTATAAATTTAGATACTGGCTGAGCCTGAGGTAGACATTTCTAGGGAACGGGGGTGGAATGTCTGAAAAGATGACAAATAATCTTCCAAGATGAATGTTAAGATTTCTTTACCTGCTGAAATTTGTGTACCATGAGCATTCTTTAACTCTTGAAGATGATATAGCTTCTTGTTGGAACTGCTTCCACTTTTTATAATCTGTTCATTTATCTTCCCACAGTCATTAACCCAATCACAGTAAAATTCTTAAGCAGAAGAATTTAATGGTTGGGTAATTGTTGCTGAGTTATATATCATTGTTATAGGGCAGAGATTAAAATGATTGTGATAAAGAGAGGGGAGTTAGCTATGTATCTACTGTAAAGTCCATTGACACATTACCTTTCATCCTATTCTCTGATACCTGGGTCCACTTTATGCACTAGAAAAGAGCACTGCAAAGTCCATCCAAGTACATGACTGCTCTATGGATACTTATCCCAAACACTCTAAGCAAATTACAAGTACATACGTTAAGTTATTCATTTTGCTTAGTCAAAGTTTAAAACCTAATCTTCAAGGAAGGTCCATACATTATTATTTTAAATGTTTATTTAAATTGATTATTATATATCATTCATTTATTATCTATCATTTGTGTGCATTTATTTAAATGTATTATATTTAACTTTTTAAATTAAAAGGTTGCATATAAATGCAATTTTCTGAATTTCAGCATATTTGAGAGTGGGTTATTTTTTACATTCAAGCTGATTATTAGCACCACACTGAATCTGTAGTGCAAAAAAGTATTACCCACATAAAAGAGAAATTTTTTACCATAGGCTCATTTTCTTAGATGTGATCAGGCTCTTGGTGGCAGAATTGATAAATAGTCCAGAGACAACACAGATGGAAACAAAGACACATTGATTTGTCACCATGTATAAAAAATCCCTGCACTAGGGTCATTTCTAATCATATATATCCTGAATAACATTATCAATCTACCCTGAAAACCATTATTTGTCTTCACACATCCCCTGGTGTTGATAACATCTTTCATTAACCAAAATATATTGATACCATATAAATGTCTGGCCATAGGTCCATAACCTCTTAGGCTCCTTTATCATGATATATTCATACCCCTTAGAACCTCAAGTACTCACATGAATTTTAGGTAAATAATCCATCAGTTTGGTCATAGCAACATCTAATCTTAATAGCACATTCAACTAGGGCTCTTTGAGACCAATTTATAATTCACTAGCTATGTAAAAATATAGAAATGACTCTATATTGACATCAAATAAATATTTTCTATTCTTGGAAATAATGGAGTCATAATATTGAAAGAGTCAACCGAGTGACTGAATCAAAGGATGAAATATAAAAAATAATTCCCAGCAAAGAGAAGCTCTCTAAAAATACAGAAAACAACAAGAACCCATGTAAGGCTATTAAGGTTTGTGCAAGTAGAATGACTCCATGAGATAACGTAAGCCGAGTCAAGTAACAAGGTTATGTTGAGTTCAATGTCAGACTGTGTTCTATGATTCACTTAATCCATTATTTGTTCTTATTACCCAGGTATTATGGAGTAATCTGAACACATGACTAATCATTTTGTGATTAGATAAACCAGTAAGCCTTTACTTTATTTCAAAAGAGGGGGGAAAAAGGCAAAAACAGACAATTTAGCATGTTTTTAGTTTTATGATGAAAATAACAACTTGCTCAAAAGATCAACAGCTAAAAATAAGTATGAACATTCTCTTCAATTTGCACTTAATTAATGCTATAAACTTTTGAACTGTACATTTTTGAATCTATTTTTCTTTTTAAATCAAAAGACAATGGTAGATTTTAATATTAAATAATGTATATTTATAACACTACTAGATTAATAGTAAATTGATAAAAAATGGCACAAGCAAGTATAAGGTTGTAAGCATTAGTCATTCACTTTAGAAATTCAATATATCCAGCTTTGGTAGGGCTTTCAGGGGTTATATTGTCTTCCAAGGAAATAAAAAATAAATTATTTGTTTCTAAATTATAATGCAAGGGAGAGCCCTGCTGGCAGACTTTTATAGATGCACCAAATGGACTCATAATTGAAGCAAACTATCTTAGGAAAAACAACAGTGAAATGTATAATACATTTGATTGTTTTTTGGCTCCATTATCTTCTATATTCTAGAATTCAATCTCATTAGCTTTTAACTCAATGTGCACCTTACTTTTGAAGCAATATAGCACATTCCCTGCAGTTTGCCTCACTTTCTATGGGGATTTTATACAGTTAGGAAAATGGAATACATGGTCTATTTTCAATTATGACAAAGCAATTCTACTGAAATACTGAATTTATTAAAATCTGTTACTCACTAAATGATGTAAAACATCTTGACTTCTTGATTTGCTCTGTTTACTTCCTGTACTTAAAAGCTCCTTGTAACTACCTCTAGAATACATTTTAAAGAGAGAAAACTTTGCATTAGACTAAGAGAAAAGAAGCTTATTTCCTATGCAAAACACATTCACGTAGGTATTGAGTAAAGGAGAGCAAGAGGACACTAGAGGGAGTGCAGTAAATCTATTAGTTCTTCAATGTGGATTACTTTACTTATTATTTATTTGTTTGGAGTGAATATTCAGAAACAGAAAAAATGTACATATTTAGGGGTGCCTGCGTGGCACAGCGGTTAAGCGTCTGCCTTCGGCTCAGGGCGTGATCCCGGCATTGTGGGATCCAGCCCCACATCAGGCTCCTCTGCTATGAGCCTGCTTCTTCCTCTCCCACTCCCTCTGCTTGTTCCCTCTCTCGCTGGCTGTCTCTATCTCTGTCAAATAAATAAATAAAATCTTTAAAAAAAAAAAGAAAAGAAAAGAAAAAAATGTACATACTTAAATATAAATTGAAAAATTTTTAGAGTCAGGATTTTAATATTATCTACCACATCACACTACACACCTTGCTGGTCTTGATATTTGAATGAATATTTGAGAGTTAACTATATATTTAGGAAAATGGTGGTAGCAACATTTCATACTGGAATATATAAAGCTAAATAATTTATTAAAGCCTGAGGCATTGTCCTGAAAAATGGAAAATTGAAAGCTAGCAAATATATTAATACAAAGTCAAAAAGGGAAATAAGAATTTTATCATTAATCAAAACTTTAGAGTTGCTGGTATGGTAACATGGTAAGCAAAATTTCACCACAAAGGAACAGGTGAGCTACCATATTAATTTTTTCTATTGTCTTAAACTGTTGACCTATGCAAGTTTTGAAACAAGGTGCTTGGGACAAAATAGTTTTTGTAAAATGGAGGGATTAGGAGATCATGTGTGAAAATTAAGAAAGAGTTTTATTTATGCTTAATATTTATTAAAATAATTTTATTGTGCAATATAATGTTATATTTCTGCATTATAAAATATATAGGCTACATAAGAATTTATATATTTATAGTTATGAATAATACAATGTAATAATTACTTTTTTTCAAGGTCTTTGATGCTGTGTGTGCAATAAGGAGGCTGAAGTGTATGCATAAGAATGGTTTGATACGAGTGTGGAGGCCTTTCTGGTTCCAGAAGTTGCTTTAATTTAGTGTTACTCACAAAGACATTACCTGAATTGAGGTACTAGAGCTTCAAAGTGTCTGATGGCCTAGAGGAAGAGGGGATTGGAGAGAATCTAGTAATTCAAAAACACAGCTAGCTCCTGAGTACTCTTTAGAGGAGATTATGTCTTTTTATAGGCAGATCCTGCCATTTCAGCCTTCCACTTAATACTTAATATCCAAAATTGGCTTTTAATTACTCGAACTTCAGTCCTTTGTCTCTTCCAAAGATAAGGAATAAGGAGGGGGAGGAGATGGGGCACCTGGGTGGCACAGCGGTTAAGCGTCTGCCTTCGGCTCAGGGCGTGATCCCAGCGTTATGGGATCGAGCCCCACATCAGGCTCCTCTGCTATGAGCCTGCTTCTTCCTCTCCCACTCCCCCTGCTTGTGTTCCCTCTCTCGCTGGCTGTCTCTATCTCTGTCAAATAAGTAAATAAAATCTTTAAAAAAAAAAAAAAAGGAGGGGGAGGAGAAGGCAAAAGAGATTAGAAGGAGAGAAGGAAAAAAAGAAAAGACTAGGAGAAAGAGAAGTAAGAAGGCATGGCGGAAGAGGGGAATGAGAAGGGAAAGAGGAAGGAGACAGAAAAGAAAAGCAATCAGGGGTGCCATGTGGTGCAGTCAGTTAAGCATCAGACTCTTGGTTTAGGCTCAGGTTGTGATCTCAGCGTCCTGAGATCGAGCTCTGTGTAGGGCTCCATGCTCAGCACAGAGTCTGCTTAAGACTCTCTCTCCTTTAACACCCCCTACACTGTCTCTCTCATTCTCTCTCTCTCTCAAATAAATAAATAAATCTTTTTTAAAAATAACAATCATGGGACACTTGGGGGTGACTCAGTCGATTGACCGTCTGTCTTTGGCTTAGACCATGATCTCAGGATCCTGGGATCCAGTCCCACATCAGGCTCCCTGCTCAGTGGGGAGCCTGCTTCTGCCTCTGACCCCTCCTCCCCCCGTGCCCTCTCTCTCAAATAAATAAATAAATAAATAAATAAATAAATAAATAAATAAAATCTTTTTAAAAATGACAATCAAACTGTTAAGGGCAGCTATGAATAGTCAGTTCATGCTGTGCCAATTCACCTTGTTACATAGTTTTGTCTCTTTGTTGTTGATGTGTGTGTGTGTGTGTGTGTGTGTGTGTGTACACATGTGCATGGATAGTGAGCAGTGTGTTAGAATGAAGCAGCTATGTTTATGGGAAATGAATCAGCTTATCCCTCCACACCATCTGTTGCCACACCTGAACTTGAACCAGAATCACACCAGATGCAAACATCTGAGGAATGAGATAAATCATAACATTTTTGCAATAAAATGTCTGGTGTGATGTTGGCTTTACCTTTATAAAATTCTGAAACAGTTTTTCAAAGCTCTCCAGCAATATGGTTCTTTTATACATATATATAATATACTTTTTTATAATACATGTAAACTTCAAGTATGACTTTTTAGTTCAAGCATAATACATGGCAATTACAATACCAAACATATCAGTGAAAGTTCACAAGAGCATCTGTTCAGAGAATCTGTTTTTATAATTATAATCAGAATCATTTATTGTTAAAAATGATTGCCATGTAGAAAATTAGAAAATGATGTCAAAATGCTCATGCATTATACATTTACATTAAATTATGTATTATTACAGTAGTATTCTTTTGATTACACCAAAATGTACTATGACTGTCCCCACATAGGATTTTCCTCTAGACAACTGTCCTTGTACTTCCAGGCTGTTATAACAAAATACCATAGATAGAATGACTCATAGACAATGTAAATTTATTGCTTACAGTTCGGGGAGCTGGAAGCCCAAGATCAAGGCAACAGATGATTCTGTCTGGTGAAGACCCTCTTCCTGGTTCATAGTATCTTCTCGCTGTGTCCTCACATAGTGGAAAGGGCTAGGGATCTCTATGGGGTTTCTTTCATAAGAATACTAATCCCATTCATGAGGGCTTTACTCTCATGACTTAAGCACATCCCAAATGCCCCACTTTCTAATCTTTGGGTGTACAGAATTTCATCATACGAATTTTGGAGGGACAAAAATTTTCAAACCATAGCAGCAATCAAAGGGCATAATAGCACTGGGACTCATTGTAAGTATTGAAGATTATACTTTAATTTCTACCTTCTCCCTTGCTTTAACTAGCATTGACTGAAAGGGAAGATCAACGACTCTAATTACATTTCAGAAGTGGAATTAAGACTAGTCAGAGTACAGCTTCCTTGCAAACTTTAGTAATTTTTTTCCTTATTCCTAGAAGAGGAATTCTTTTTCTTTCATAAAATAGCTAAGATATAAAATTATCAAGTCAGAACTTCCCAAACTGACATGTATCTTATCTAGTTAACACTGATTGTATTGGGAACATTAAATGTCAAGTCATATAACAGGGACTTCATTTTCAGCAAGAAACCTAGACATTATTGAAGATAAAAAGATTATTTAAATGAATTTTCCTGAATATTTATCCATTTTTTAAAGGACAACAACTCTACTGCCTCTTTTCATATTCTATCTTTCTTTTCAAACATTGTTTTGAATGTTTGAATGAAATAAGTTTAATTTTTGAAAAGTAAGCTATCAGAAGTAGCCATTACTAATTGAATTAATTAATTAGCCATTGCTAAATTAGAATCTGTCCCTGCAAATATATCTCAGAAATATTGATTTTGCTATTCTGAAAGAATCTATAGCTATTATTACTTCATATTATTATGATAAAGTGCTACAATAGAAGTTTCACTAATACATTGAAGTGCAATAGAAATCACATTCCAAAGTGAGGTGGCAGACTTAATGAAAATTTCTAAATTATCAAGTTGGCAACTGGTTACTCACACAGGTCAAACCTATAAAAAGTTTCTGACTAGGAGCTGAGAAATCAAAAGATGAAGGGTGAGCTGGTTAACTGTTGAAAAAGAAGTGGCCTTCCTGGGCAGCGGATGTCTCCTGTGAACAGAGGATGCATCCCGCGGCCATCCGTAAGAGACGGAATGTCATGTTATCTCAGATACTGATCTTAAGAACTGAAGAGACCTAACTTGAGAGAAAATCAAGAGCTCACAGAATTCTTCACAGCTGAAGCTCATTAAGTGGTCAGGCAGGAGAGAGCTGCATTTGGCTTACAAATCCAAGCGAGGGATTCTTAGTGCCACAGGAGCCAAATTCTGAAGAAGTATGACAGAACTCAAAAGAAAAAAGAAAACTGCATTAGAACCCTGCCAGTCCCCAGTGACAGTCTGCTGCCTTCCTCAACTATGATCCACCTCACCTTGGTCCATCTCAAAGCAACTTGCCCTATTAGTCCACACTGGCTAACCAGGAAATGAAGAGAGGTAAGATCACATGCACATGCTCTTTTAGTGCAGACTTCTAGTAAATAATAGGCCAGGGCTGGGAGACAGGGCATAGCTTGTGTTTGGGACATAAAGCTTGATTATTAGATGAGTTGAATCTTCTTGCTACTCACCTAAAATATCTTATTTTGCCTAAGTGTGACCAAAAATGTCATCCCATCACAGGAAGAACATCTCTTCTCTTGAATAAACTTAAAAGGACAGTGGAGGATAAAATTAAGTTGTTTTATAAATAGGTCCCATTATAGTAACACTTCTTTCAATGAGTAAGACCAAAATTAATGAATTTATAAAATACTATTTCTGTAATCAATATTATTTAGAAAATCAATATTCATTCATATTTCATAGGTAGTGTTTATACAGAGACAAAATTAATGTTTTTTTCTCATTTTCTAAACTTTATTTACATAGGTGATTTGAAAACTTTCCAGACCATTCACTTTTCTGCCATTCTGACAGAAAAATTAATGAAATTCAGATAATAAAACTTCTGAGGTAGATTTGTTTACTCAATGCATTTGATGAAACATCTACTATGAACAGAAGGCCTATTTGTTCTAAGACTATAAGAATATCCAAGGCATACTCTTTGTTTTAAAATAGCTAATTTATTAGGTTTGGTAATGACAAAGATGAAAATTGATGTCAAAGTTTGTGACAAATGTTAATCATTTCTATCAGGTTTTAATGTAAGGAGAAATCCATCAAGCACCTATTATGTGCCAGCTTTCCTTAAGATAAAAAACTATTAAGGTATTAATCCTTCACCAAGTAATTGTGATCTAGGAACTGGGAAGAAGACTTGTAACTAAACATGTATAAAAAATGGGCTTCAGGGGCGCCTGGGTGGCTCAGTCATTAAGCGTCTGTCTTCGGCTCAGGGTGTGATCCCAGAGTCCCCGAATCGAGCCCCACATCAGGCTCCTCCGCTGGGAGCCTGCTTCTTCCTCTCCCACTCCCCCTGTTTGTGTTCCCTCTCTTGCTGGCTGTCAAATAAATAAATAAAATCTTTTTAAAAAATGGGCTTCATACACTTTATATTTTTTACCATATTTTTCCCTTTGAAATACTCTACTCCCTTAGTTATAACTCCTCTATATACTAATTTTCTTCATAGCTTTCCAGCCTCTCCTCCTTGGTGATCATCAGGGACTCTTTCATTTCTACTTGCCCCTTACTGGGTGGAATGCCTTTCTCACCAGTCAGCCCTTCTCAGGCTAAGTGACCCATCACCCCTCCATGGAGTGATTGCTTAAAATTTAAGTCCTAAATATTTACAAAAACACGAATAAAGTAGTTAAGATGATTTAACTCTTGGTTTAAGAATGACATCAACAACAAATAAGACATTAAATCATGGACATTAACAACTTAAATTGCACACACAGGAATTAAAACCTTCACATTCGAAACATGCACCTGATCTCAAAATGGAGGTCATCTAGTATTTCTCACAAAAGGGACCTGGCTCTGTACCAGTCCTGCTTTAAATGCCACATCACCAAATGACTACAGTCTATATATTCAGTTAAAAACATTCAGCAAAACCTCAGATGTGCATAGCTAACTTCTTACCAAGTAACTACAAAATAACTTCACTTAAAAGCCAATGGACAGTTAAACCCAACTTTTCCAAAAGGGAATCAACCCTCTCCTCCCACCCCAAACTGAATTCCTCTTGTGTTCTCTTTAACTTGCAAATTCTATCATAGCATGAGGCACAGCCATCCAACTTCTCATTTAAGCCTGATGCCTGTGGTCATTCTATACTTCTCATATTTACTTCAGTTCATTCATACACAACATTCTGTGATCTTTCTTACCACAACCATCACTGCATAATGCTCTGATCACTTCTTAGTAACATCACTTTGATAACTACACTACTTCCAAAGTAGCTTGACTCCACTTTTTCTCCCATAATGTTACTAGATTGAAACCCTTCAAAACAAAGATCACCATGTTACTCATTTATTTAAAGCATCTAGATCAAACACTTTATCTCAGTCACAGAGCCCTTTATTTATAATCTGCTCCTACTTTCTGTGCTAGTCCCGTATCTTAGGTTCTCCCATTTATAAGACTTATCACCCTCCCACAACAATGGGGTTTCACCATTCTTAGTGTTCTTCATTGCCATCATATAATATGTTTTCTTTGCTTGGAATACCCACCTCCTTTCATTCGTAGCTAACCCCTTGTGTCTTTTCAAGTCAAACTCACTTGGACAGTAAACAGTTTTCAATTGATGAGCTTTGTGTTCTAGAACATATGTTTAATTCTCTGAGATTCAGTTATCTGTCTTGTAAAATGGGGATAATTTAACAATATTCTCATAGAGCAGAGGTCAGGAAATTTTTCCCATAAAAGAACATATAGTAAATATGTTAGGGTTTGTAAACATATAGTCTCTGTCACAACTACTCACCTCGGCTATTGTAACATGAAAACAGTTATTAACAATATGCAACGGATTTGTCTGTGTTCCAATAAACACTTACAAAAACAACTGAGGGCCAGATTTGATCTGAGAGCCTTAGTTGCTGACTTCTCCCATTAAGTCATAGCACTAAATGTCATTTTCATTATATTCCTGCTCATATATATTTAATGCACATCCATAAGCCAAACATTTTTATGTGAAAGTTGTGCAGCAAAATGAATTCCGAAACATATTAATTTCCCAAAACATAAAGTATTTTCAAATAATACAGTTAAAAAATTTTTCCTTCGTATTTCAAGATGTAGAATAAATTTGGAACTTACATATCAATTAGTGAAATGAACAAAAATGAAATTTGTACACCCTTTTCTTTAAAGGAAATCATCTGCCCTATGGCTATCTTAGAATACTTGAAACAAGGATCAAATATTCTGAATATATTTTTTTAAAGTAATTTGCTATGAAGTTACTCAAAAGTTAAAAACAGAAGTACCCTATGACCCAGCAATTGCACTACTAGGTATTAACCCCAAAGATACAAAACACTGATTTGAAGGGACACATGTACCCTATGTTCATAGCAGCATTATCAATAATAGCCAGCTTATAGAAAGAGCCCAAATGTCCAACGACTGTTGAATGGACAAAGAAGAAGTGGTATATTTATACAATAGAATATTACCCAGCCATCAAAAAGAATGAAATCTTGCCATTTGCAAGGACATGGATGGAGGTACAGTGTATTATACTAAGGGAAACAAGTCAGTAAGAGAAAGACAAATACCATATGATTTTAGTCATATGTGGAATTTAAGAAACAAAACAGATGAACGCAGGAGAAGAGGGGAAAAAGAAGGGCAGGCAAAGCATAAAAGACTCTTAACTATAGAGAATAAACTGAGGGTTGTGGAAGGAAGGTGGGCAGTGGTAGGGCTGGGCTGAAAGGGTAATGGGTATTAAGGAGGGCATTTGTTGTGTTAAGTACTGGGTGTTATATGTAAGTGATGAATCACTAAATTCTACTCCTGAAACCAATATTATACTACATGTTAACTAACGAGAATTTTAATAAAAACATGAAAAAAAGATTAAAAAAATAAAATAATAAAAGTGAAAATACATGTAAAAAATAACTTGCTTGACAGAATAAAGTAAACCTGGATTATATTTACATTTTATGTTGATATTTTAAAGTGTTTATTTCAATGAGTATTAAAACACTGGCTTTGTATTATATTTGACTATTCCCTTATAAGTTGCCTCTACTTTTAGCTAGACGAAGCTTTAGCTCAATTGTTTTTTTATTATGGAAAAAAAATATATGTAGTTGACTTGGAACTCATGTAGGAGTTGTTTCCTTTGAGAGTTCAACCCATATATTGCTTCTAATCTACTTAAAATATATTAGATTTAACCTATGCTTCACAATTGCATATTATCTTGGTAATTAATCTTCTTTGCAAATGTAGATTAATCATTTTATTAATCTGAAAAATCCAAGGGAGTAATAGGCATTGAAAACAGCTACACTGTACATTTAATAAAGGGAAAAATTAACTGAGATGTATGATGTGTCTTTGAGTGTGGAGACTCCATTAGAATTATAAAATACTAAAAAACCAAGAGGAGAAGAACAAAAACAAAGAAACAAACACCCTCTACTTGCTGAGAAGTGCCATTTTACAAAACCTGATTAACAAAACATCTACACTTTACCACTGTGAGAAGAGCTAAGTCTTTTCTGGAGGGAAGGGTGTATTTTTGAATAGATAAGGGCAATCTTTCCACTCCTCTTTCCTAGTAATGGAGGAAGAATGTAGCAGGCTCCCTTCCTTAATCCAGGGGAAATCCTTAAGAGAATAATGCAAAACTGTCAGGTGGCTGTAAAGAGAGTTTGCTTACCTGGCCATGAATATAGAAAACACTGGGGGAAGACAGTTTGGAGGAGCAGGCAGGCAATGAGAGACAGGGACCATCTCTTGTTTAGCTATCGTCTGTGTTGTGTGGAAAAGAGAACCTGCTCATACCTCCAGAACTTAGGGTGAAAACATTGGAAACCCGGCTTGCCAGGGATGCAGTGTGAGTCAAAGAAGTTCATCAAGCAGAAGTAAATTAACATGAGGTCACCAGCCTGAGGATCATTCAGGAGGTATTTCCAGATTTTCCAAAGGGCCACCAATATCTAGAGAAGCTGCTTGGGACTATACCTTCAACAGTAAAGCTTGTTAAAGCAACCACTTATTCACATTAAGCTCATAGACACTGGGATAAATGTTTGTTGAGTGAATTCTTTACTATAATTCTTTTCAGAACTATTAATATAATGATATATACTGTGAGCACCTAAATAGAGAAAACTGCATACAGCACTCCTTAATCTTGCTTTGGCAAACGTGATATAGACTGCATTGATACTGATATGATTAAAATTCAAGATTGATGTAAATAAATAAAATTATAGAACAAAAAATGATGCAGAATAGTTGAAAATTAAATTAAAAATTAGAAAACTTAAATAACTCAATACTATGAATAACTATTGAAACATATCCAAATAACTTCACATCTCAGTATTTTTCTTTCTATATGTACCAAATGAGTAAGTGAATGGTAAATTCTATGAAGATCCTTCTAATGAAATAATAATATACTTTAAATATATACAAACCACAGTTTTACAATTGTCCCTATTATAATTAAATTATAGAAAATGTCAGGTCATATTTTGAATTTGGACATTATAATTTTTACTAAGTTATACAGAAACAAAAATCAGTATGAACAATTCAATAAATCATCAAGCAAATTTAGTGGGAAAAAAATCAACCATATTGCTTCTCTGAACTAATAAGTTTCAAAGGTAGAAAGTCAATCTAGAAATCCCTAAGAATACATAGCCAATCATTGGGGATTAATGGAATCACTTATGAAAAAAGAGAAATACACCTGAGAACTGTATGTGGAAATGTAGTAATGTGTTTGCGTGAAAAGCGTGCTAAATTGGTAGACAAGGATGATTCACATGGATGAAATACATGAGGTTAGGCAAGGGATTTAATCTTTCTGGACTTCATTGATCATAGGCATAATAAGAGAAAATTTAAAATTCAATGGTTTACCATTTTCTTTAACTTTTTAAACACTGGCTATCATTCTGCAATCTAACTATTACAGGAAGCCAAGTGTTAAGCCTTAAGTGAGGATGTTTGGTGTAAACGCATAGGACAAAATCTGGACTTAGCATTTGTTCATTTTCCTCTTGATTTCCTTAAGGAAAACCCTTATAAAATACAACATCCATACAAGGTCAATGTTGAGGTAAATATATTGATTTTAAGGTTTTGTGCAAAATCAGTTTATTATTTTAATAATATAATTATGTATAACATTAAATTAGTACTTCTATTTTCATGCTTACAGCCTCATTATGTGCATATTAAATTTCAAATAATCAAGTAAACTGTTTAATGACTGTTACAGATAACATCAGTGTCTTCAGTGTTATGCTAAGATGTATCTTATTCTTCTGGGAAATGAGTTAGTAGAAAGCATAGACTTTCACTGAAACTTTGTGAAGTGCAGATATCAGATATTTTTGTACTTATGGTTATAAAAATTATCATCAACTTTTTTGCATGTGCAAGGGTGGGTTCATATAATATGTGCCTTTGATCATTATTCAAAATACTGGTATTTATCAAATTCCGACTGCCATCCGTGTATTGTTTTGACCAAACCACAATGAATGCTTAAAAAAAAAGCCATCTCATTTCTAATTCTGAAGACTCATAACATGAATTACTTAAGTTTCTTTTAGCTACTTGGCATCACTTATCTTTTTGTAAATTTTGCATTTACAGCAATTATTCCAACAAGGTATCCGCATGAAGGCATTTTAAATTTATTTCCCAATTAGAACTACCCTAACTGGCAGAAGAACAAGGGAAATGGCAGATTGGAGTTTAACATGATTTCATATTCATCTTGGCTGCCAAGGCTAAACTTGTAATTAAGGGATAATCCCACAGAAAGACCAGACACATAAGCAAGTAAACACAATGCAAGCCTATGTTTATGGGGAACTTTTATTTAGTTCTTGATTCAGAGAAAGAAGGTTATGAAAATAATTATCATAATAACACACTGCACTTTAAGTAGCCCCTTTTATGCTGAATCTGAACATATTACCTCCTTCACTCTAAAAGGAATTTTTTAAAAAAAATATGTGAGAACAGTTTCCAAATCATAACTATAGTTAAAAAAAAAAAAAAAACCCTAAAGTCAACCTTACAAAAAAGCAAGGTTTTTGTGAGGTTGGGAATCAGACAGACTGGTTTATTGACTAAACCTCTCACATAACTTCTTTCTTAAAAATATTTCTTAAGCTGCTGTACAAAGGAGATGCAATATAAAGATTAAAAAAAGATAACATACTGAGTTTTGGTTATGACTACATGTTTCTGACTTTGTCTCCTAACATAAATAACAAACAGCAAAATATATATGAACTAATGTTTTAAGGTATTGAACACATCAGGGATGTGATGTTTTATGTAAAAAAACATAAAAGGCAAACTTCATAGTCATTGCAATATTCCAAACAATGAAGCTTCCAAACCATGACAAAAAAAAGATTGAGGCCAAACAAAAAGCAATGTGCCCACTGCATGGAGGAAATACAGATCAGAGAGTTGTCTATGGATCTGGCTAGAGGGGAAAGCTCTATAGATAAGGAATTCCAGAAAGCTGGAGAGGAGTTTCCTTGAAATTGTGATTAAATGATAGGCCCTACATGCATGTGATACGATTCTGTGAGTTGGGGTTAAAGAACAAGTGGGCCTCAAGATTTCATAGAGATGACATAGAAATCTCAGTGCTAGAGGATACTGTAGTTCCAGCCAACCACACTGGAGAAAACTTCCTGAATGTTTAGAAAAAACCTCCAGAGAAATGAAGCCTCGATTTACCCACAGAATAGCAGCTATGTAAGATGTGAACTAACAAATCCTAAAGCCAAACCCCAACAAGATCAAGGTCATCAGTCAAAAAATAACTACCCAGCTCAACAAAATGCAACACTATTTAAAGAATGTTATCAGCAAAGAGACTCAATAACATTGTATCCACAACACCCAATATTTCAAAAATTACCATTATGTAAAAATTACAAAAATATGAAACATAAGCCCGAGAAAAGTAAGTCAATAGCAATAAACCCAAAAGATAAACCAGCTGTTGTAATTATCAAACAAGGACTTTATAATAGTGGATATAAATGGGCTCAAAATTTAAAGGAAATGAACATAATGAGTGAAAAGATAGATTTCAATAGAAAAAAAGAAGAATATCAAATTAAAATGCTAGAAATTAGAAGTAGAATATAGGAAAAGAAAAAGTTCACAAGACATCTTTATTATAAGAATGAACATTGAAGAAAAAGATCAATGAATATGAAAACAATTCAAATAGAAACTAAACTGAAACACAGATAAAATATAGGAAAACAAATGCGTGCAGTCTCTAGTGACATGTTTGTCTACATTAAACAATATAATATGTATTTAACTAAGATTTCAGAAGGAGATAAAATTGAGAATGGAACAGAGAATTAATAAGAATAGTGACTACAATTTTGATGAAAATACCAAGCAACAAAACCAAGAAGCTAAAACAACAAAAAACAAAAACAGGGGCGCCTGGGTGTCTCAGTCCTTAAGCATCTGCCTTCGGCTCAGGGCATGATTCCGGCATTATGGGATCGAACCCCGCATCAGGCTCCTCCACTGGGAGCCTGCTTCTTCCTCTCCTACTCCCCCTGCTTGTGTTCCCTCTCTCTGCTGTCTCTCTCTGTCAAATAAATAAATAAAATGTTTAAACAAAAACAAAAACCCAATCAGTACAAAAAAAACCAAAAACACAACCCCATCTTGGAATAGCATAATTAAGTTGATGAAAATAGATATAAAATAAAATCATAAAAATAGCCAGAGAAAAAAGATACAACCTGGTCATCTTAGAGAAGAGTAACTGCAGACTTCTCAAGAATGCAAGCTAGGAAAATGAATAGAAAAAAGGAGTAATTTTTTAGTGAGATGAAATAAAAATGAAAATGAAACTTTGTAACCTGTAAGTATAGAAAGAGTAAAATCATTTAAAAAATGGACAACAAATAAAAACGTATTCCTGTTTCATTCCTATAAATAAAAGCTAAAGGGATAAGGGTGAAAGAAACTTCCTCAAATCAAAGGAAATAATGCTAGATAAAAACAGGGACATGCATGAAATAATGAAGAATAACAAAAATGGTAACTATAAAGCAGAATTAATAACTGAAAATACAAAAACATATCACTAAAATCCAATTAAATAAATAAAATAGATTAATGAAAAAGCACTCAATTCTTTTTATTATGAAGGCAGGAAATGTGTAAAACAAAACAAAAAAGCAATCAAATAGAAAAAAACTAGATGATCAAAAAAAGCCTGTATATTACAAATACTAAATTAACACAAATGATCTAAAGTCATCAGTTAAAAGTCAGGGATTGTAAGACTAGAAAATAAAACAAATAATAAATACATGGTGTAAAGCAACCATGCTCTTTAAAGAAACAGATATATTACATGTTAATATTATGAGAAAAAAAAGTCACAGTTAGTAAAAATAACAAAGCTGGAACAGCTATATCTATATCTATATACACACACAGAACAGACAGAAGAAAAAAAAGAAAGGGAGGGAGAGAGAAAGAAAGAGAGAAACACTTCACATTGATAAAAAAGAGTCCATTAAGAAAGCATTGCTAAATACTTAATGGCAGCTTGAAAACAAACAAAGTTTGACAGAATCAAAGGAAGAAACAGACAAATTGATGTCATAGTTGGATATATTAACAACTATCAGTAAGTGGTAAAACAAGAAGGCAATGCATCAGTAAGGATATGTAAATGTCTGAAACATATAATAACAGTTGATGTTTACAGTATGCTAAATTATCCAGCCGTGAATTGAATTACAAACAAAACAAAAATCTACAAAATTTGAAAATACGTGGAAACTAATAATCTCATTCTAAATAAATCATAAACCAAAAGCTTTCAATAAAAAGCAAAAGATTTGAAACTGGGTAATAATAAAAATATGAATTTTTAGAATGCAGTTAAGATAATGCTTACAGGAAAAATTATCAGTGTATATATTCACATTAGATAATAAGGAATATTTAAAATCAACAATCTAAGGTACCACCTTAAGTAAATAGAAAAATAGGAGCAAATTAAATTTAGAGTAGGAGAAATAAAATAGTAAAGAATAGAAATCAAGAAAATTAAATAGGAAAAACAAAAGAGAAAATAAAAGAAAAAAAATTTGCTTTAAAAATGTCTGTACATTGGTGCACCTGGGTGGCTCAGTCAGTTAAACGTCCACCTTTTGGTTTCAGCTCAGATCAAGATCTCAGGGTCATGAGATTGAGCCCCACATCAGGCTCTGTGCATAGCCTGCTTGAGATTCTTTCCCTCTCTCACTCCCTTCCCTCTGCTCCTCCCGTGCCCCTACTATTTCTCTCTCTCTCAAATAAATAAATAAAACCTTTTTAAAAGTCTGTAAGTTAGTAATTTCCAAGCTGATCTGATCAAGAGGTAGAGAAAGCATACATTACAAATTTTTGTTAATGAAACATGAGGTACCACTTTAGATCTTACGGTTTTTAAAATAATCAAAGGATTGACAATTTTATAGAAATTAATTTTACAATTTGATGAAATGACCAATTCCTTAAAAGAATTACTAAAATTTTGTAATAACTGTATAAGCCTGCTTCTAAATTAGACAGGGAAATTAGAAGTAAAAATTATACATGAATACTTTTTATAGATACAGATGCAAGAAAGTGCTCAGAAAAATACTGGCAAGTTGAATTCAGTAAATCATAATCATAATTGTAATAACACATCTTGAACAAGTAGTCTTTACCTAGGGAATGAAAGGTTAATTTAATCATTAAAAACAATGTAATTCACCATATTAATTGAGTTAAGCATAAAAATAATCATTGCAATCGATGCAAATACCATTGATGAGAAAAGAAACAAAAAAATTGAGCAAATTGGAATAGAAAAACTATTTTCCATTCTGATAAAGGATTTCCACTTCTGGGAATATATCCAAAGGAAACAAAAGCACCAACCTAAAAAGATTATCTTCACCACATGTTCACAGCAGCATTATTTATGAAAGCCAAGACATGGAAACAACCTAAGTGCCCTTCCATGAATGAATAGATAAAGAAGTTGTAGCATAGATAGACAATGAAATATTATTTAGCCACAAAAAAATGAGGAAATGATACCATCTGCAACAGCATGGATGGACCTTGAAGGCATTAGCTAAGTGAAATAAGTCAGACAGAGAAAGACAAATATTGTAGGATCTCACATGCATAATGAAACAGCAGCAACAACAACAATAACACACATACACACCAAATGAATTCAGAGAATAAGAGATCAGACTTGTGGCTATCTCAGGCAAAGGGCAGGAGGAGGGGGAATTAGAAGAAGGTGGCCAAAAGGCACAAAAATCCAGTTATAAGATAAATAAGCACTAGAGATGTAATTTACAGCATGATAACTATAGCTGACACTGCTGTATGACATATAGGAAAGTTGTTAGGAGAGTTAATGCCCTAAGAGTTCTCATCACAAGGAGAAAAACTTTTTCCTCATTTTTCTTTCTTTCCTTTGTACTGTATCTATACCAAAAACTGAATGTTAGCTAAATCTATTGTGGTAATCCTTTCATAATATATGTAAATAAAATCAACATCATCAAACTGATACAGTGGTGTGCATCAATTATTTCTCAATAAAACTGGGAAATTAAAAAAAAATAAAAAGACACTTTTAGCTTCCCCCCACCAAAAAACAAATTTATGGAAAAATGAAGCTACCTATCACATTTAATGGTGATAGAATGAACACATGTATTTCCCTTAATGTTTTTTTAAAGATTTTTTTTTATTTTATTTATTCGACAGAGATAGAGACAGCCAGCGAGAGAGGGAACACAAGCAGGGGGAGTGGGAGAGGAAGAAGCAGGCTCATAGCAGAGGAGCCGGATGTGGGGCTCGACCCCATAACGCCGGGATCACGCCCTGAGGCGAAGGCAGACGTTTAACCGCTGTGCCACCCAGGCGCCCCGTATTTCCCTTAATGTTAAATATAAAACAAGGATACCTTTGGCCATTATTTATAGCCAATATTTATAGTTAGCATTTATTTTATATTTATAGTCAATTATATATAAAAGTCACAGAGAAAAAAATAAAATTTTGTATTCACAAATGACATGATTATATAATGGAAAATTCTAAATAATCTATTGAGAAAAAGTAAACTATAGTTATGGAGATTCAATGTGTTAAAGACAGCAGTTCGTCCTAATTTGATCTCTAAATTCAGCAAAATTCCAATCAAAATCCTAGTTGTTTTTTCTTAAAGGTATTTGACAACCGATTCAAAAATTTATATAGAAAATCCAAGGACCTAGAATAGCTAACGCAATCCTGAAAACAGAAATATTTTGGTGGGATTACAATATCTATTTTCAAGATTTAATGTCAAGGTACAGCATTAAAAAAAATACGATAGTGGTATAAGAAAGAAATATAGTTCAATGTTACCAAAAAAAAAGTCTAAAAATACAACTTCACTTACAAAATCAATAGATTTTTAGAAGTCAGATTCATTGAAGGTATAATTTACCTACAGTAAAATCCATCATTTTCAAGTGTGTTATATATAAATGAATATGTTTGTGTAAACACTTCCACAACCAAGTTATAAAGTATATCTATCACGGGGCAGCTGGGTGGCTCAGACCCAGTTAAGCATCTGACTCGATTTCAGCTCATGTCATGATCTTAGGGTCATGGGATCGAGACCTGCCTAGGGCTCCCTACTCAGCAGACAGTCTGCTTGAGAGTCTCTCTCTCCCTCTTCCTCTGCCCCTCGCCCTGCATGCGTGAGCACGCACTCTCTCTCTCTCTCTAAAATAAATAAATTAATTTAAAAAGAGAGAGAGAGAATATGTCCATCACCCCAGAAAATTTCTTCAGGCCACTTCTTGGTTAATCTCCTCTCCCAGTATCTAGCCCTGGCAACAAATTATGTGATTTATCCGTCCATGCTTTATCTTCCCTACAATGTTTTACAGATAGAATCATACCATCTGTAGCATAGGTAAATGGTTTACTTCACTCAACATAATTCTTTTGGGATTCATCCTTGTTCTTGTATCAGAGGTTCATTCCTTTATGTTGCTTTTTATTCCACTGTCTGAATATGCTGCAGTTTGCTTACTCATTCACTAGTAGGTAGACATTTGGATTCTTCTCAATTTTTGTCAATTATAAGTAAAGTTTCTATAAACTTCAATACAATCTTTGTGTGGATATATACTTTCATTTCTCTTGAATAAATATCTAAGAATGGGATTTCTGGGTATGATAAGTATAGGCCTACCTCTAAGAAACTGCCAAAGTGGCTGTTCCCAATTAATAATATTAGGCATCTAGTCATGTGATTATTTGGTCTATATCTCTTATTTGGCTACTGTTCAAATGTTTTGCCCAATATTATTTGGTTGTTTGTCTTATCATTGAATTATAAGAGCTGTGTATATGTTCTGGATAGAAGCACTTTATCAAATCTGTGTATTGCAATTATTTTCTCCCAGTGTGTAGCTTATCTTTTCATTTTGATAACTTTTTATTAAAAAGCAGAGTTTTCAATTTGGATGAAGCTCAATTTATCAATTTTGTTTTTAACACCTGTGCTTCTTGGAACTGCCTAAACTAAGATCACAGAGATTTTTGTTGTTATTGTTTATTCCTTGAATTTTATACCAAACTAAAATGTTGGTCTATGAGTGCAAACTGATTTTTGCACATGGTGTAAGGTGAGGTTTGAAGTACACTTTTCAAGGAAATGCTCAATTGTTGTCAACATTTCCTTAAAAATACTATTATTTCCCTATTTTAGCACTTTGGCATATTTATTGAAAATCATAATTGATCATAAATGTAAGATTCTACTTCTGGACTCTATTCTTTTATTGATCCACACTTTTCTTCTACATGTAAAGACCATACTGGCTTGGAATTAGAAAAATTGTCTTTTCTCCATCAAATAATGCTGTAACAACCATATATACATATAGGGGGAAAAACTTAAAATTTACCTAATAACATAATAAACATAAATAAAAGTATTAAACATTAAAAATTGGACTTCATCAAAATTAAGAACTTTTGTCTGTCAAAAGATGCTTAGAATAATGAATGGGTCAGCCATAGTGGTAGGCATAATTCTAATACATGTTTCTGACAAGACTTTAACACGGAATATATAGTGAGCATTCCTATGAGTCAATATAACAAGAAGGAAAACAACCCAATGAAAATGGACAAAGAAAAAAAAAAGAAAGAAAATAGACAAAGAATTTGAACAGACAATTCAAAAAGAAGACATAAATATGTGTGACAAACATGAAACATTTCTCAGCATCATTAGTTATTAGGGTAATATAAAATCAAAGCCTAACACTACTCAATAAAATGGCTAAACTTAAAAATATTAAACACACCCAATATTGGTAAGGATATGGGACATTAGGAACTCACACATTTTTGGCAGATTTGTACAATAGGACAACCAATGCTGAAAACTTTGTGTGCTTTCTTATAAACATACACCTATTCTACAATTAGATCATTCTTTCCACAGATATAAACCCAAGGGATGTAAAAGCTTTATCCACAAGCTTTTATGAAAATATTCATAACAGTGTCATTTACAATAGTTAAAAACTAGCGACAACCTGTAACAGAGAATTGCTATAAACAGGAGACTATACAAACAAGTTGGGAATATATCCATATGAACTATTAATAAATTGAAAAGCATTGTTAAAACTCAAAAACATTATATTGAGGGTAAAAAGCCAGACCCATAAAAGCACAAACTGCATGATTTCATTTATATGAATTTCTGAAACAAGCAACACTAATCCATGGTGATAGAGATTTGCATAGAGGTTGTCTCTCTAGGAGTGTAGTGATTGACTGAAAAGGGGCTCGAGGGAACTTTCTGAGTGATGGAAATATTTTTTATCTTGGAAGAAGTATAGGCTACAAGATGCTGCTTTTGTCAAAACTCAAAGAATTTACACTTTAAATGTGTTTGTTTTGTTGTATATAAGCAAGAATTTGATAAAAAAGGAAACCAATTATAGGACATTAAAACACTTATAGGATATGGCACAGATGAAATATTCAGTATAAGTTTCTGCATGTGTATGTGCCTGTGTGAGTGACTGTGTGTTCTGTGTGTGTATGTGTGTGTGTGTGTGCATGGCTTGTGAGCAAAAAAAAAAAATATATGTGATAAAGTGTTTCTCTTTTGGTTTACTGAATTAATATTAAAGCAAATTCGTATGAAAGTGAACTCAATATCAAAACAAAGTATATATGCGGTAATACTTAGGATGTAGTATATCCTCAAATCCCTGTATCTCCTTACCTAGTTCAATGTGCTTCGTGCTATAGTATGAGAGATATGTCCTGTCCCAGTCACAGATGAATGGATCTTTCCGTGTAGATCAAGGTAGCACAAAATTGGTTTATTAAAGCAACTGCTAAAGAGCTAGTACTACGTATAGTTTAGGTCTCACGCTGTGTTCTGAACTTCCACACCTCTGCAGTATTTTCTTCCTAGCTCACTTGTGAGCTGCAGGTTTTTATATCATATTAGTGAGAAAGAATCGTAGCGGGGTCAGAGTTAAGGGAGTGTAGGTTGTATATCACCACTGACTGACTTAGTCTCTTTGCACTGCTAAAACAAAATACCACACACTGGGTGGATTACAAACAACAGAAATTTATTTCTCATAGTTCTAAGGACTGGAACTCTGAAATCATGGCAATGACATGGTCAGATGAGGGCCCTCCTCTGGGTCATAGACTTCTCTTTGTATTCTTACATGGTAGAAGGTGGTAGAGGGCTTTGTGGGTCCTCTTTTATAGGGACATTAATCCCATTCATTTGGACTCCACCTTCACAATCTAAACTTCTTTCAAGGGCCCCACTACTAATACCATCACTTTTGGGGGGTCAGGATTTCAACATATGAATTTTAGGAGGATATAAACCCTCAGACCATAGCACTGACATTATAAGAAACTATAATGAAAGTGCGGGAAGAAGTTCTAAGAGAAGCAGGGAAGATTTTTGTACACGGGCAAAAGGAGTAAGCTCTGATTCATTTGGTGAAACTGTAAAGACAGAAAAAAAGATATAATTTTGTGGAGAAATGACCCATGTCATAACATCCCTTTCTCTCAGTTTCTTGGGAAAGTAGGAGCCTATCTTCAGTGGGGACCTTGTTCCAAGTTGTAAAACTATCTCTGGTCATAAAGATAGAAGACTTTACTTTTCCTCCTGGTAAAGCCAATCAGCAAACAGAGGCCTATGACTGGCCTGAGGTGAACTATGACTCGATCACTACCTCCACCTCAGCTAGTAAAAAGCCCTCCAGCCCTCTGATTCAAGGAGTCCATTTCCTACTCTTTCCCCTATTGCAATAGTCTTGAATAGTCTTCCTCACCTGTTTAACTTGGCCCAGTGCAGTTTTTACTTTGACAACTGCTTATCTTCCTTGACTTCTCCCGGAGAGGAGAGTTGTCCTTCCCCTGGCTTGCCTTCATGCACAGGAGGTCTAGCTTGCTTCATTAGGTACAGGGAGACTCCCTAAGCAGTGCTGCTTGGAACACAATGTTAACGTTCCTACAGAGAAGGGGGATAAGTTGGTTTGTGACAATCAGCTAGAGAAGAGGCACATTATCCTTTGCGATTCAAAATCTTCTTAGATGAAGTAATTCTTAAGTAATAGTCTCTGCTTCATCAGTAGTGTATGACATCTTTTCTCTCCAGATGCTGACAGGTTCTGTTTGAAGAACTGTGTAAGCAGGTGTGACTGATATTTAATGAGGCTGCTTGTATAAGCCCCACATAGACGCAGTGCCTATTTGTGAGCACAGCTGCATAGTCGTAGCCATCCTAGGAGCCCATATTGCAAGTTTCGACAGAACTCCTTCCTTCTTAAATAATACTGCATTATCTAGGCAGTTGGAGATTGCTGCTTCATTAGCAAGTCAGTGTCCTTCCAAGCTTCCTACTGATGCTATGATGTTTCTATCAATGCGTATTGTTCTCTGATCTGGGCTGAAGGATGCTGTTTAAATGTTTCAAAGTGAATACTACCAATTAAGTCAATAGATACCCCTAGAAAGTATGTAAATTTGCAAATGTATGTATCTTTATCCATCTTTTCCTTTTTCAAAAATTCTGAATTTACAAATCAAGCATACCGGAGACCAAAAGTTCTAAGTGGTTTAATTATTCTATCTGCTTTGAAGAAATGGAAAGAGACAATGCTTCAGATAATCAACATTCAAGTTATTTAGAGATATACAGGATGGATTCATCTTTTTGAATTGCTCTTGACACTTAATAATTTTTACTTTGAAGTAATTTTATTTTCTTTGATTTTCAAGCTTTTAGGCTTTTTCAAAAGTATAATTTATTCAATTACATGAGATAATCTCTATTATTAGGATTAAATACAGTTTTCAGATTCTTTTAAACTTCTTTCTTCTCTCTTACTATCTACTACATTTTTTCTTACTTTGAGAACTCTTTTTCTATTTAATTTATTTAATTTAGGCCTACCATCTAACTGCTAAATACTCAAATTATTATGTTCACACATAAGACATTCAGATACAATTAAAATATTAAGTTAAAAAAACTATTTGATCTAATTTTTTCCAATGTTTAATTTGTTTATTTGTAAAATGTTTTGTTATAATTTTTGGTTAGCTGGATAAATTAAAAATATGTATACCAAAATCCTGTCTAGACACCCTTGAGGTCCAAATGAATTCACATGTCTTCATTATTCTTTTTTTTTTTTTTTTAAGATTTTACTTATTTATTTAAGAGAGAGAGACAGTGCACAAACGGGGGCAGAGGGAGAGGAAGAAGTAAACTCCCCACTGGGCAGGAAGCCAACGTGGGACTGGATCCCAGGACCCTGGGATCATGACCTGAGCCGAAGGCAGACACTTAATCAACTGAGCCACCCAGGAACCCACAAGTCTTCACTCTTGACACTCAAAGAAACGATAACTATATATTTAAGCATTATGAACAAAACTATACCTATGTTTAAGGAGGAACCAAACTATTAACCCTCTATTTTCCCACCCCTAATCCTAAAGGAAAACAATATGGAGATTCAGATTTTTATCTTTTTTTCTTATAATGGATTGCTAGTAATTAATGTGGTGCTGATAACTGCTTTAGGCACTTCAGTTGCCTATTCCAGGTCCCACACAAATGGATTTGTAAGTTCCTTAGCTTGAACTCATAGGAGAGGTTGTGAGTTGTTGAGTTTTGTTTCAGAGCATCACCTGAACAAGGAATTCTTCTGTCTGGAACATAATCCTTTTGTATTACTTTCCTGAGTATCCATCTATGTTATAAGTTTGTTACATCAAAAGTTGGAACTTATCTTTCATTGCCTTACTTCACCCAAGACCTGATCATAGGAATAAAGGAAGTTATCTAATTGCTGGCCTTCCTATTAAGGGAAACAAGTTTGGTATGTCATATACAGAAAGCACAGGACAGTTAAGGAGATGCTTTCATTCAGTCCATGTCAATAGGGAGAATGTTCATTCACGAGGAATATCTCTAAGAAAAAAAAAGGATCACCGAGGCTTGAGAGAGGTAGGTAAATAAGGGAGTCCTCAAGGAGTCTTAGGATAGTCCTTTGGAAGAATGGAAGTGGGTGTTATCTCAGAACGTGCAGGGAGTGAGGGGAACCATCTGGTCCTTTGTGGTTAGCCATTTCCTGAAATGCAAATGAGTGCAGCCATTGCTTAACCATCTCACTTTCTTAGGACTTGAGATCAGATAAAGTTCAACATTGTCAACAGATATTTGCAAAGATCATGCAAAATTACCTCCTGCTCATCACATATATGAAGACTAAAACTATTTACTATCTGAATTATTAACATAAGGCGATTGCTTTTCAATGGAAGAAAGTGTAATTGTCCCCCCTTTCATTTGGGTTAATGATACTCAGGCTTTGTCTACTCTGCAAAAGAATGATACTTAGACTTTGTCTACTTTCCAGTAGAAATATTAAACAACAAGCATGATTTATTTCTCAGAGACATACACATAATTGTAGAAGAATATCTCATGTTTTTGTCGATTCTTCTGTTACAAGTAGCATACATTATTTTAGGGGACCGGAACAACTCAGGATCTGTAGTAGCATATTTGGGAAAACTAATGCCAGGTTTATAGGCTCTACCTTTTCCAGCTGACAGAAAAACTCTCATATGGAAAACAGCCACCAACTTCATTATAAGAAGCAGGATTTTCCAAGGTTCTCTAGGTATAGGTTGTCTCCTGTACTCATACATAGCTCTCTCTCTCTCCCTCCAATTTACGACAACTTATTTATTCTTAATGATTAATATTTATTGAATCTTACCTAAGTACAAAACAGATATAAGCATAAATAAATGCTCCCGAAATTGTTCTTCTTTTCCCTTCTGCCAGTGATATTTTTCTTCCTGAGATTATTAAAAACATTTTTTCTTCCAAAATTTCCTTTCTTTTCTCTTCTTTCAGTCATTCTAAATGTTTACTTAGGTTTCTTGCTACTATTGTTCTTTGAATATTTTATGATCCCAGGATGACTATTCATTTTTAGGAATGAAGAACTAAGTCAATTCATTAACATTACTGGAATGGATTTCCCCTTTGTGTCAGCTTTTCCCAAGAATGAAAGAATTGGACGTATGTTTGTATTGCATTGGGATTAGGAACACAACTGATATGCTTACTTTTAGGACAGGGATAAGAAGCTGGCAGACAGGCTGTTATTTGCGCTGTGCTGAAAAAATAAGGGACAACTTAATCCCGGAAGCCAATCACTGTCTTCTCTTTGACAGGCCACCAATTTCAAGAATTTCTCTCTAGCTCTGGGAGAAAACTCTACTGCCACTTCTGCTGATGAAGAGGAATAAATGGTGAAATTATCAAACATTAATTAGTCACATTCTTTCTAGGTCCATTTGTTTTAGCAATTAATTTGATGACTAATGTTTCATGAAGTTTGATGTTTCACTAATTCAATGTTTATTTATCGACCATCACTGTCCTAGTTTCAGAAAACATCTCTTTGAAGAAATTGTACATCAGCCCAGGCCTCTAAGTACTCAGATCTGGTGGGATTCAGAAAATTGAATAGGTCATAGCAATAGAAAATGGTATGTTCTTCAGCAGATGAAGTAAAGGAAGCTATGGAAGCAACAAGAAGGGCTTCTAGTACGAATTTTGAGAACAATGTCACAGAAAGCTGAAGCACAGGATAATCAGGAGTCACAAGGGCAAAGAGGATGGGCTGGGAGAGGGAGAATTGTACTGAACAGAAAAGGAACCACATCCACATGTGGGGAACTTACCACAGTCCGGTGGAGTTGGTGAGGGTAAAATCTGGCACTACCATGAGCAAAAGCCAGACTGAGTGATTAAGAACTAAAGATGTAAAGACAGTGAGTGCAAGCTATTGTTTGATGAGTTTGGCCGTGGTGAGGAGCAGAGGTACCAATTGGTGTTGGATAATAGATCACAGAAGATGATTTATCCTAGCCCTCTCTAAGTCCCTTCATTCTGGCTATCGATCTACACTCAAGTCTCTGGATTTACATACCAATAAAAAGTTGAACAATTATCAAATATTACCAGGAATTTTGTAGTATATTCCCTGATAAGAGAAAGAAAAACAGTTTAGGGAGATATTACTTAATGAAGTGAATTAGATTTAGTAAAAGCCAATTTCTATTGTATAAGCAGACATACAGTGTGGGATAGCCCTGACACAAGTATTAGAGACAAGTATTAGAGTGGGACACTTTGCCAAGGTGTCCTTCCTTCCAGATGGAGAGGGATTGGGATGGAGAGATGGAATAAAAGTCCATTGAAAATGTGGTTTAAATGTCAAGACTGATAATGCCGAACATGCATGATGAAGATAAGCTTCATTATTTATCTATAAGGCTTTCTAGAGGGGGTGGAAAAGACTTTCAAGTAGGTCTGAAAATGATTTGAGAGAGCAAGAAGAGGTGACTGGAGTTGGGTTTTATTCTTGGGTAGAGTCAGAGAGAGGATTTCCTCTCATGGGGCCATGGCTTGCATGGTTTAAACTTCTTGCTTGCACCAAAAGAAGTGTCCAGGCTTTCTTATCAGTTTTCCCAGCTGTGGGGCCCAAAGGGCTAGCAGAGTGATGGACTTGAAAACTGTCAGCAGGCAACACAAAAAATGAATACAACTTTTTAAGTATGAAGAAATCTTTCTAAAACTCTGAATGTGACAAAATGCTTTTACTGGTTCCGTGAAGTTACAGGATACCAAAATAAGATTTTAAATAACAGAAAATTTAACCATGAGAATTCTTCAATTATTTTCTGAGGTAGGGGAATTCTTCTTTACTTATGAACCACATTTCAAGCAATCACTCCAATCTAAATGCAAACAACCATTAACTTGTTAGACAAATTAATTTTAGTTGAAAGAGCTGAGACTGTCTCCTGGGATGACCAGCCTGAGCTCTTCCCAATATATAACTTTTGCCAAAGTTGTTTGAATCAAGTAAGACAACCAACAGTCCATCACTGACATTAAATCCACAAGAAAGAGGTCAAATGTGGGGCCATGGTACAGAATGAGTGGGAAATGGATTTGGTCTAACTGTGGAAGATCAAGGAAGTTTTATTTACATTATTCCAAAGGGTCAAGTGAGTCTTCTTGGAGAAGACATCATAAAAAGATATAATTATCATGTTCTAACATCTGAAGTTGGATGAAGTAATCTTTTAAGGATTCTCAACCCAGCAAAAAGTATAACCCTTGACACCATTCCTCCTTATTGAGATGCACAATCCTAAAATAACCAAAGAAACTGCTGTCCATATGATCACAGGATCTTTTTCACAGGGATACAAAAGCCTCTAAATTGCCAGAAGAAAGGCACACCCAGTTTTGATTAGTCCTCAGCAGGCCATACTGCTTTAGCACTCATTGAAATTGCCCGCAATATGCTGATTAAAAACCTGGGCAGAGACAGAATTGACACCATTTTGGAAAATATTATTGAGTGTAAACAGCCATCTCCTATCTGGTCTTTAAAAATATGCTTCTTCTGGGGCACCTAGGTGGGTCAGTTGATTGAGCAGCCGACTCTTGATTTTTGGCTCAGGTCATGATCTCAGGGTCCTGGGATCCAGCCCCACTTCAGGTTCCACACTCAGTGGGCAGTCTGCTTGAGAATTTCCTCTCACCCTCTCTGCCTACCCCTTCGCCTGCTCACACACATGCACTCTCTTTCTTTCTAAAATATATAAATCTTTAAAAATAAATAAATTATGCTTCTTCTTTTTAGAGTCTTCAATGAATCTTAGGTAGAACAAATTTATAATACATGAACTAGTCCAGAAAGAGATATGGAGGAGTATTACTTCAGACCCACAATTATTGGGTCTTCAGTAATATGTTAGTAATAAGTTAGTGTGGTCACGGTTGGTTAGTGATTCATTCCTACAGAGGAGTACATATTTGGGAAACCAGAGCATCAGCCACACTCAAATGGGCAATGAGATTCAAGAGATCTTATTTTGGTTAATAGCATTAAAAAAAGTAAATTGTCACTAAGAACACACATTATTTCGAAAGCAGAAATATCTCAATATATTTTATTATGAACTTAATGAAAAACAACCTTGAAAATCAACCAAACCTCTTAAAATTAAAAGCCCAAATTAATAACTTTCTCCAAAAACACGGCAGAAAAATTGATTTTCTATATTTGGATTGGCTAAATTATGGATTTGACACTTACATAAATTTATTTTGACTTTTTCCCCCTTAAATCACATTATTTAAATGAGAAGTATTAATTCCAGTGAATTTGTTATGAGTGTATGCCAAGGGTCCTGAGCCTGGGTTTAAAGTCTACTGCTGCCCTTTGCTAGCTATATGAAATTGGCTATATGAAATTAATCTCTTTGTGCATCAGTTTCTTCATCTGTAAAATAGGAATATTATACTTATCTCTTACGGTTGCTGAGAGGACTAAATGTGTAATGCATAATAAATAGAAAAGGTTGGCCATTCATAAACATCAAAATATTAGCTTTTTAAAAAATCTTATTTTCCCTTTGTTTAACATTAGGAAGACTCACTATCAAAATACTGACTCTTCTTACCATACCATTTATCTTCACTGTTTCCCATGCTTCAAATAAATGTCTAGAGCTTTGTATATATGGTTTTTCAGCTTTAATAATATATTTAAGCTCAAAGATGCTTCCCAAAAAAGTTGATCTGGTCATGTAGAATATACAAGGAAGACATAAATTCCCTAATTGATAAAATATGATGAGAGAATTATAATCTGTTGCCAAATGATAGATTTTCTTTCCTACTCGAAACATTATTTGGCACATGGAAAGCACAGAAAAATAGTTGTCTATTATTATTTGATCATAAGTACTATTTTTATTTGTGATTATATAATTAATTTTTAATTATTTGACATGTTGCAGAGGTAGACTGGCATGCTAAAGTCTATGATTATGTTTTGTTTCTTTCATTTTCTCCTTTATTTCTGACAATTATTATTTCCATGTTTTAACGCTAAATTCTTTGGTTCAGGATGAGTTATGACTGCCAATTTTTAAGCTGAAATTTAACATGTTAATAAAAAAGATCCCTATATGTTCACATAATATTTTGCTCATCTGCTTCTACTCGTGTATGTTAAACATTCCTGCATTGTTTTTAATGCAGGAACAGTGTTATATACATTTCATCATCCTTTTAATTTCTCATTCCTGAGTTTTTACATTTGCATATTTACTTTTGTGATTCATATGTTATGTATTTTTATTAATTATTCATCTGTCAACTACCTTGAATTCATTATTTTATTCCTCATTATATATCCTTCCCAATTTGTATTTTCTAATATAGTCTGGAAGTTGAGACCCATAATATATTATTGCTTTATATTACACCTTTTACATTTCCATGTTGAAATTTATAGTTTCATGTTTTATAGTTAAATTAAAATAGCCATTTGTGAATGTGTGTGTGTGTAGCTTATACTGATCATGAGTACACAAATTCAGTATGTGTGTATACCAAGGACTTGAAAAATAACTAAGTCATATAGAATTATTAGATAAAAACCTTTACTGCTTGAAATCTTCTGATACAGCTCCAGTGCCTTTGGTCATTTGTTGATGTAACTAGAACTTGATTTTTGACCAGTTATAGGTTATTCAATGTTTCTCTAACTCTTTTTTTGGCAAAATGTTGTGCACCAAGGAATCATTCTGTTTCTTGTTTTGTGTTTCACCCCAGTTCCATTCCAGGAAGAAAACGTGGTCCTGTTTGGTCTACTCCCCAGTGCTCTGACTTTCAATGTCATTGAAGAATATCTAGTAAAGTCTAATGAACCCTTTTTCCTGTTGGTTTGCTCACCTTTGTCCTTAGATCTCCCAAGCACAAGGGCAAGTAGCTATAATAATTAATCTGCAAGGCCAAAAGCAGTTTCAAGTGTCCTATTTTCCATTTGACCTTTGTCTCTCCTGGATTATTTGTAACTGTAGATGAGATTTAGATTTGTAGCAAATTCCTTTTATGCCCTAGGTCATAACCCTCCAAATCACTAAAATTTGAGCATTACTGTAGAAAAGAGTTTTGAAACTCTGCCCCATATCCCTACACAGTGTCTCTCAATTCTTCTGCCTCGAATTCTTCTCTAAAATTTAAGGAAGGATGCTAAGCCCTTCAAAATGCAGTTAACACTCCTGGGGGCAATTCTTAACAAATAGGGAAAGGGAGTTGATCTTTTAATGCCCTGCTTCCAATCCCTTAAAGAATGATTCTGATTGTTAATCTGTAAGGTTTCATTTTGGGTTTTCTTCCTTCTGTGTCTGACTCATGCCACTCCTTCCGTCCACTTCATGGGATTGACTCTCAAATAAATTACTAGCTCTGAGGTTTATACTTCAGGGACTGCTTTTGAGAGAACCCAAATTAAAAACCAGGTCCTTCAACTTTTTTTTCTCTTAATTATTACACCATGCTATTTTCTCATAGAAGTGAGTTTTGAGTTAGGCTTTTATCATTTTCCTTCAGTATAGTACTGAATGTACCCTCATAGAAATTCCTTGATGTTTCTGGCATGTAACAAATATGAAGATGCATTATTTTTATCATTGCCATTATCAACTTAGTGGTCATATTCAATATCAAGAATATAAGAAGAGGTGGGAAATTCTCCTTCCACCCAAGATGGAGTAACAGATATCATATTTACCATCTACCCTTAAATAATCAAAACATTGAGAAAATAAGTTAAATAAGCAGCAGAGCAGTGATCCTTAAGAGATGGGAAACATGAAAGTCCCCAGCTTAATGCCTAGGGGGAACGGTGTTATAGACAGTACCAAGGTATCCCTGAGTTGAGGGTTAGATGAGGTCAAGACAACTACAACCCACAGGGCAGGGCACCAGAGAGGAAAGACTTGCACAGGACGAGAATTCCAGAGATATTCAGGGGGTCCTTTTTAGCAAAGTGGTTATCAGTGCATGAATGAAACTAACTGAGCTGAGGCAATAATACAAGAAACAGAAATAAACAATGTAAGATTGGAAGGAAAGGAAGAAAACTAACTCTATTTGGAAACCACATGAGCGTTTACATAAAGAATTTCTAAGTACCTACAGAAAAACTAATAGAACTAATAAGTGAGTTTAACAAAGCTGAAGGATGCAAGGTCAATATCAGTACAATATGAATGTAAAAATGCAATTATATCTCTAAATACTAGTAATGGACAAGAGGAAATTCAACTTTAAAAATAAAACCATTTGCAATAGCACCAAAAAACATGAAATATTAGGTATTCATCAGAAAAAAATATGTAAGCACTGCATGCAGAAAACTATTAAACACTGATGAAAAAAAAAGCAAAGAAGACCTGGAGAGATGGAAAGATGTGTCATGTTTAAGGACTGGGAGATACAATATATAAAGATGCAAATTAAAAAAAAAAAGATACCAATTGGTATAAGGTCAAAGCAACTCAAATAAAATCACTGCAAGATTTTGGCAGAAATGAATGTTGGTTTAATAATTTACATGAAAAAATAAAAGAACTAGCTAAGTCAAATAATTTTGAGAAAAGAATGAAGTTGAAAGACACTACAAATCCATAATAATCAAAACAACATGATATTGGTAACTAAGCAGACATATAAATCAATGGAATAGGAAGTCCAAAATACACTTATATATGTAAGAGCAATTAATTTCTGACAGAAGGTCAAAGGCAATTCAATGCAGGAAGGTTTTTTTTGTTTGTTTGTTTTTGTTTTTTTAATTCCAATGTAGTTAGCATACAGTTTCAGGTGCACAATATAGTGATTCAACAATTCTAGATATTACTCCGTGTTCATCATGACAAGTATACTCTTAATCCCCTTCACTTATTTCACCCATCCTCCTCCCACCCCAAAACCCCCTCTGGTAACCATCAGTTTGTTTTCTATAGAAGCTAATCTATTTTTGGTTTGTCTCTTTTTTCCTTTGTTCATTTGTTTTGTTTCTTAAATTCCACATATGAGTAAAATCATATGGTATTTGTCTTTCTCTGACTGACTCATTTCACTTAGCATTACACTCTCTAGATCCATCTGTATGTAAATGGCAAGATATCATTCTTTTTAAGGGCTGAATAATATTCCACTTTTTCTTTATCCATTCATCTATCAGTGGACACTTGGGCTGCATCCATAATTTGACTACTGTAAATAATGCTGCAATAAGCATTGGGGTGCAGATATCTATTTGAATTAGTGTTTTCCTATTCTTTGGATAAATATCCAGTAGTGGAATTATTGGATCATATGGTAGTTTTATTTTTAATTTTTTGAGGAGCCTCCATACTGTTTTCCACAGGGGCTGCAACAGCTTGCATACCCACCAACAGTGCATAAGGGTTCCTTTTTCTCCACATCATTGCCAACACTTGTTGTTTCTTGTGTTTTCCATTTTAGTCATTCTGATAGGTGTGAGGTGATATCCCATTGTAGTTTTGATTTGCATTTCCCTGATGATGAGTGATATTGAGCATCTTTTCATGTGCCAGCTGGCCACCTCTATGTCTTCTGGGAGTAATGTTTGTTCATGCCTTCTGTTCATTTTTAATTGAGTTATTTGTATTTTTGGTGTTGAGTTTTATAAGTTATTTATGTACTTTGCATTCTAACCCTTTATCAAATATGTCAGATATATCATCTGCAAAAATCTTCTCCCATTCAGTAGGCTTTCTTTTACTTTTCTTGGCTGTTTCCTTTGCTGTGCAGAAGCTTTTTATTTTGATGTATTCTCAGTAGTTTATCTTTGCTTTTGTTACCCTTGCCTCAGGGGACCTATCCAGAAAAATATTGCAATGGCCAATGTCAGAGAAATTACTATCTGTGCTCTCTCCTAGGATTTTTATGGTTTTAGGTCTCACATTTAGGTCTTTAATCCATTTTGAACTGAGTCTCTTGTAAGCAGCACACAGATGTGTCTTGGGGTTTTGTTTTGTTTTGTTTTATGCATTCTATCACCCTATGTCTTTCAAATGGAGCATTTAGTTCATCTGCATTCAAAGTGATTATTGAATCGTATGTATTTATTGCCATTTTGTTACTTGTTTTGTTTGTTTTTGTAGTTCTCGTCTGTTCCTTTCTTCTCCTGCTCACTTGTCTCTTGGTTTGTTGGCTTTTTTTTGGTGATATACTTGCATTACTTTCTCTATTTTTTGTATATCCATTACTAGTTTTTGACCTGTGGTTACCATTAGGTTTGTATATGACATCTTCTGCATTTAACAGTCTATGTTAAGTTGATGATCACTTAAGTTTGAACCCATTCTTTACACCTATCCCACCCCACCCCCCACATTTTAGGTGTATGGTATCATACTTTACATCCTTTTATTTTGGGAATTTCTTGACTGACTTTATAGATATACTTACTTTTACTATTTTTGTGCTTCTTACTTTTCTTACTCCTATTTATGGTCTTTCCTTTTCAAAGTGTCTCCTTTATCATTTCTTGTAGGGCTGGTTTAGAAGTCATGAATTCCTTTAACTGTTGTTTGTCTGGAAAGTTCTTTATCTGTCTCCCTAAAATGAACGATAGCCTTGCCAGATGGAGTATTTTTGACTATAGTTTTCCTTTCAGCACTTTGAATATATCATGCCACTATTTTCTGACCTTTAAGCTCCAGCTGAAAAAATCTGTTGACAGCCTTATGGAGTTTCCTTTGCATGTAACTGTTTTCTCTTGCTGCTTTTAAAATTCTTTATCACTATTTTTTAATGACTTTGTGTCTTGGTGTGGACCACATTGAGCTGATTTTGTTGGAGGCTTTCTGTGCCTCCTGAATCTGGATTTCTGTTTCATTCTCTAGATTCAGGAAGTTTTCAGCTATAATTTCTTCAAATAAATTTTCTGCATTCTTTTGTCTCTCTTCTCTTTCTGAGTCCCTGTCATGCAAGTATTATCAGGCTTGATGGTGTTGCTGAGTTCCCCAAGTCTATTTTCATTTTTTATTGTTTTTGTTTTTGTTTTCTCTCGTGTTCAGCTTGCTTTCCATTACTCTGTCCTCCAGGTTGCTGACCTGTTCTTCTGCTTCCTCCAGTCTACTGTTTATTCCATTTGTGTATTAATAATTTTAGTTGTTGAGATCTTAATCTCCGGGTGGTTTTGGGTTGTTTTTTTTTATGTTTTCTATCTCTGTTAGGGGTCTCACTGAGGTCCTCCCCTATTTATAAGTCCAGTGTGTATCTTAGGTCTAGTAAGTCTATTACCTTAAATTCTTTATCAGACATATCACTTACCTCTGTTTCATTTAGGTCTCCTGCTGTGATATTGTCCTGTTCTTTCATTTGGGACATACTCCTCCATCTCCTCTTTTTGTCTGACTCTTGGTGTCTGTTTCTATGTGTTAGGAAAGTCAGCTACACATCCTGTTCTTAAAGGTAGCAGCCTTATGAAGAAGAGGTCCTGTTGTGCAATATCACTGCAGTGTAATGTTCCCTGTTCATCAGAACCTGGTGCTTCAGGAGTGTCTCCCCTGTGTGTTGCATGTGACCGGCTGCTGTGGCTGAACTGCATTTACCTTCACTCCAGTCATCTGCAGTGGCTCTCTTTGCCTGTTGTGGGCAGGGTTTGGTCCCTGTGTTTTTAGTGGGCTAGTCTGGGCCTGCGCTGGGCTTGAGTCAAGTCACATCAGGTGCTTGCCAGAGATCCAGTAGCCCTGAGCTGTAGGGTGCATTCCATTTTATCCCGAGAAACTATCTTTGGTGGGCCGGACCTACAATCAAACCAGATGTCTGCCCCCAGCCCACTGCTGGAGCCACAGTTAGACTAGTGTGTTTGGTTATCTTTCCCTCTCCCCAGGGCAGGAGTCACTTTGGAGTGGTGCTGGCCCCTGTCAGGCTGGCTGCTTACACATCCTAGCCTCTTGACACCTTTTTTCCTGGGCTCTGACCAAGAGTGTACTGGAGGGGGCAGAACCATAGGAGAATGCAGGGACAGCATGGGCAATGTTAGCAAGGTTTTTGTGGGTCGGCTGTGAGAGGAGACTTGAAGAGGTTTGGCTGGAGGGAGCATGTCTTCAGGGGAACATGTGAGTGCAGTGCACTGTTAGCAAGTTAGGTAGTGAATTTCAGGGGCACATTGGTTCCTGCAAGTGTCTCTGTGTCTAGGATGGAGGGTGGGGGAGGGAAATGATGCCCACCAGCTCCTTTGTTCCTGGAGAAGTTGCCCAAGGATCCCTGCCCCTCCAGCACAAGCTCGAGATTAGTAAACAAATTTACCTCCCATATACCCAAGGTGTTTTTCAACCGCTGGTTTTATGTTGTATCTCCAAGGGGCTGTTTGTTATGTTGTTTCTTTAAAGGTGGGGACTCAGTTTCCTCTCTTTCTGTCTCTCCCAGAGCTGAGCCTGGTTAAAAGTTCCAGGTGTTAAGTCCCATTGATTATAAGAACTCAAGAAATCCAGAACCCCTACTTTTCAAAGCCAAATGTTAAGTGGATTCATCTTCCCTGTGTGGGATCCCTGGTACGACGGTCTGTTTCTCTCCCTTCTTCATGCCTGCAGGGTGGCTTCCTATTGCAGACAGTTCCATAGGGCTCTTTAGCTCCTGGCTGCATCTCTGCCCTTCCTATCCTCTTTGAAGTGGCCTCTCCTCTACATTTATCTGTGAAGAGTCTGTTCTGCTAGTCTTTGGGTCATTTTCTGGGTTATTTACACTGATGTGAGTGTTACCTATTTGTATCCATGGATGACGTGATATCACTCTCATCCAGAGAAAGTTGTTTTTCAGCCAAATGTTTTGGTATTATTAGAATTCCTCACTAAAACAACAACAAAACCTCATCCATATCTTGCATCATATTAAAAATTAATTCAGAAATTAATCATAGGCCTAAATGTAACATACCATAAAGTTCGAAGAACACAGGACAATATCTTTGTGACTTTGGGTTAAGCTAAGATCTCTTTGGTATGACTCTAAAAATACGGTACATGAAAGAAAAAAATGATAAATTGGACTTCATCAAAATTAGGGTCAACAGATTAGCAACATTACTTCCAACCATAGGGTCTCTTCTGCCATGTAAGATCTCATAATCACAGGTTCCAGGAATGAGTGTAGATATCTCTGGAGGACCATTATATAGGTTACCACAAATCTCAAATTAAATACTAAATCTACAAGGTGAGAGTCAAAGGCTACAGACTGTGTGACTCTGATTATATGACATTCTGTATGAGGTCAAATAGAAGTACTGAAAGCAGATAAGTAATTTCTAGGTTTAAGAGTAGGCAGAAGAAATTGACAAAAAAGAGCCAAACGGGAATTTTTGGTACTGATGGAACTGTTCTATATCTTGATTACGGCAGTGGTTCTACAGTAAATCTTGTTAAATTTTGCAGAGCTGTATACTAAAAATTACGAACTTTAGTGTATATTAATTATAACTTAAATTAAAAACAAAGGCAAATATGAACACAAGGGGGCACAGAATTCGTTTCCTGTGTAAGTTATCATCATATGGAGAAGTAAATGTAATATATATTAAAAATAAATGCATTCTAATAGAAATGATTTAAAAAAACAAAAATGGCTTTAAAAAGTAGGAATGAGATGTCATCAGGATCTTCTCAACTTTAATATCTACATGGGGTCTTCATCAAGATGTCATGAGGTGGTTCTTTAGAATAATACAGTCCTTAATCCTGACCTACTGCCTTGTAGCTCAACATTTTGAGACACAAGAAGACTTTGTGAGACATTCTTTTTAAACTCTTATGCAAAGTTGTCAATTAATTAGAAACTATAGGATAGTCATGCCAGTTAATCCCACCTTGTTCCTTAAAAATTGTCCTGGACAATATTCCATTGTGTGCCACTATCCAATTTAATATGGTAGGCTTTCACAATTTTCTAAGCTGAGTTATAATAATAGATGTAGATTTACCATTTTAATTATTTTTTTATTTTCAATAATTTCTTAATACCAATAAATTTATTACAATACAAGGATCAGCACAGTTATATATTACCAGTGGAGACAGACTGAGCATACAGTGTCAATTTGATTAAAGTAACACCACTACCACCTAAAATGCCCTTGTGGCGTTTCTCAGTGCAGTCTTCCCTTTTAATTTGTTCTTTCCTGGAATTTAGCAAGTATAATTTGTTCTCATTGTTTAAATTGTGAAGAAATAAATCTCATAATTATTGCAATTATTTTCCTTCCATTTACTATGCCTCATATGCTCCACAGGAAGTAGTACACACAGAGTTCATTGCCAGCAGAAAAAATCATTTTGAACGCCACTTGTTTTTTATTAGATTCTCCTAATTTACTCCACAGAAGGGGCAAGCAATTTTCATTAAATTTTCAGAAAAGTATAATTCCATATATCATTCATTTAATTCTAATTTTATTTTATATGTGAACATTTAAATGCCTTTCCAAATGATAGGTAGATCCTGTGTTTAAATGTTTGAACCATAATTACTCGAGTGAGAGATAGTGAGGCCGGATGCAGATCAAGATGAAGAAAACGAAGAGTTTTACAGTTTTATTATACTCACAGTTTCCCCGGGGAGAGCACAGTATGCCATGTAGGGCCACTCAGAAAAGCATGTGATCAGTCATGATGCAGACAGAATGAAGTTATGGGCAAGCACCTTTTTTGTGATCTCCACAGGAAGGAAGGGTGAGAAAGGGTAAGGGAGTTTAGGACTGGCTAGCTGTGTTTGAAAGCGTCATCCCTGGAAGCTTCATGTTCTCTATAACCATTAGAGCTTGTTGTTTGGGACTATCTAAAGTCTCCAGCTGTTCTGGGTGAACCAGGATTTACTTGGGAAAAGCTATTTTAGAGACGTTAAAGCTTCAATTTGCAGAAATTAGAAGTAAGTTTAATATATTAAGCCTAAGAGAATTTTTTTTCTAAAAAGGTAAGATCACATTTGGATGATTATTTATACATAGTACTTTAGTAAATTCAATATTGAAAGATGAATTTCTACATCTTGCTTTTTGATTTTTGATTTGCTCAATAATTATTACATTATAAGGTTGATGTTCTAGTATTAACAATATACATGAATAAAAACTATGCATTTTGTGTTCATTTCAAAATTAATATTTGCAACCAAATAAAAATCCCTAAATGAATAGATAATATTAGAATATACAATGTCTAAGACTATCCTGTCTGAAAACAAAAACAAAAACTTTATAATAGAGCTCAACAAAATAAATGCATGCTGACTGATGTCTTAAAAATAATTAATCTAAATGTATCAGATCTTGTACAAAGTTTTTTTAAAATAAGAAGCTATACCAATATCAATATCTGCCTCATAGACTTTTAAATTAAAAATTAACATTTCCAACTTAATCTTTATAATTGAATATCTGAATCCTATCCAACTCAACAATAAAAATAAAAGGCAATAAACACATACTGTGGGCAATCTCACTGTTGAGAAATAATTTATCATGTAATGCATATTATTCAGGAATTTTCTGAATAGTTTTTAAGAGTGAATTGGGAACAAGCAGAATTATAATATCTGTTGAATATACTTTATCCATGAATTTTACTAACTTTATTTTTTATAGTGCTCATTTTTGAGTATGCGATAGGGAGTTAGTCAAAATTCTCAGACAGGCTGAATAAAATACAATGGAAGGAGAATGCCAAAGGCAAAGCTAGTCTGTAGAGCCCTTCCTGTCCCTTCTCCATTTATATACAAAAATCTATACATAAGCCCTGATTACTGTTGGGACCCACATTTACCAATCACAGAAACCAGCCTGTCTCCCTTCTTCTGCCCCTCCTTCCTTTCCACAGCTTCCACATTACCCCTTCATCACTTCCCTCCCTTCTCCACAAACAATGTTCCTATGCACAGGGCCTTTCTTATAGGTAATAAATTGTGAGACTGTCCCCCAAATATCTCATCCGCAGTTTTGGTGTCACTCTACTACTTTAACTCAAATGAAGTGTATCACCTGGAAGAGGTACTACCTCTGTAAGTCCAGTGCAATCATCATAAGATTGATAGAGAATAAGCTCTTGGACGGCACAAAGGACAGGCTATCTTTGCAACTAGGAATGAAGATGGATAAAAGAAGAGCTGAAACAAAGAGATGGAAGAAACTGGAAGAAAGTGTGATGTCATCTCAGGGACAACTTAAGAGGTAAGAATCAATTGGGTGAAACTTGATATTTAGAAAGGAGAGAAGAGCTTTCACATTTTTCAGAATATTGTATATATCATTTCTCCCTGACCGGAGCAGAAATTTCTCTATGTCTACACTGACAATGCATGATGGTCAGTAAACTACTGATACTGGGAAGTAACTGCTCTCATTTGTACAATCACAGGATCCAGAAATAGTGCTGCCCTAGCATCCAGAACCAGAAAAGGAAGTTAAGATGAAACCTGACCTAGGCAGAGACCACAATATCCTAGCCCCTCTCCACTCAAGGGTTGGCCAATATTTGGTGAGAGAAGCCTATAGCTACCCCCAGAATCCTATGACAATTATACTAAAAAATTCTTAAAATCTACAGCTATATAAAGGCTAAGGTGAACTCTTAGCAAACGACATTTAACATGACTTTACTAGAAGATATAAAAGTGACCAAACAACTGAGATCCGAGTAAATAACGTGATGAGGGGACCGGAAGGCCACAATGGCAATCAAATGAAATGACTAATGGTATGCAGTGGGGAAGTGGGGGGGGATGGAATTAAGAATCTTTCCATCAAGACTAGGAGAAGTTTGTGAGCAACATCTTGGCTGTGGCGTGGTGGGGCCATCTGCAGGCTTCAGGATGGCCAGCTGGACACGGAATGTTAGCACCAAGAGCATTAGGGAGGTTTGCTGCTGCGGAAGTGCTCCCAGATAAAAGCACTTGCCCTACACTCAGGCATGACTTACATGTTAAAAAATGCAGAAGAAATACCTTGAAAGCTTGTTATTATAGTGAAGGGGAATTGAATTTGCAATTTTAGTCCTCTCAAATAAATGCTCACATGTTCTTTCAAGCTAGGCTGCTGCCTAGACAGACTCTCTCTTCTGCACGTTGACAGATAAAGTCCTTAGAGAAGCTTTACTTGTGTTAAGATTCCTTACAAGAATGCCAGCGTTCTAGACAACCATGCCACATCTGGAGGTGTTCAGGCTTGAACATTCAGAGCATCAGAACAAGGTTTCCTGGGGAGCAGAGAGCTCCTCCCCACAGCCATGGCCACTAGATCCTCCTAAGGAGATGCATTTTGGCCCAGAGTGACTAGAAGTGCCTACAGTTCCATCAGATTCTGTCTCTAATCCCTCGCACTCTGACGGCAATGAGAGCTAGTTCAGGAGACAAATGTAGGCAGATGCCATTCCACTCCACCTTCTTCTTCTAAAAGATGACACATCTAAAATTAAAATATTTCTGATACTGTAAGTCAGGCTTCAGTAATTTATGGATTTATTATGGTTTGTAAATACTAATAGCTGTGATAGCACAGCATGGAATAAAGAGAAAGGCAAAATCTAAACATAAAAAAACCATGGTTCAAAGTTCTGTTAAATTAATATATTTAATTTTGAGTAGTCTGATTTGGGGTTCCTCGTCAATATTTTGTAAGTGGACCGTTGTTCTCCCCTATTAAGTGGGCTCTAAAACTGTTTCTCTCCCTTGGCGCCCCTCTTGCTTTTGCTATGGAACTTGGTCTTTCTTATTTGGAATCTCCCTTCACCCATCAAATTGTTTTTCTTCGCAGAATCTTCTGCTTCCCCTCCCCCAACATTTTTGGCATTTCTGACCTTAGGACTGGATCAGGAGTTTCTCCGTGGCTTGTGTGAGATCTGGAAAGCACAAAGTGTGTTTCAACACTTAGCCTAAGTACACACACACACACACACACACCCCAACACTACAAAAGGTTCTTTTGTTTTGTTTTTGCCATTTTAAATGCTTTATGTGGTATATATAGTGGACTCTTACACTGATCTGTTTAAATGACAGGTAGGGAGGATTTTACTTTTGTTTTCTATGGATGTATAAAGAAGGTGAAAAAAAAAAAAAACAGATTGAATGGAAATAAACTACCGGGACAGATCTATACACTTAGAAATGGTACAAGGGATAAGGAAGACTTCGTTTCCATTAGAGATAACTTCAATGACTGCATGGCTTTAACCCAGAAGACCAGCTCCAATACCATTTGTATTTTACAGGACAATTCAATGACTAGACACTCCTTTTTATTTTTTTAATTAAAATTTTTTTTTTTCCTTAAACAGCCTTGCTTATGTGTGCTGAAAGGAGCCATACCACTTTATCCCATACATCCTTTGTCCTTTGAAATCCTATAAGGGAAGATAAACAAAATTAAATTCTGCACTTACTGAAAATTTGACACAATAGGAAATCACTTCCTGCTTATTTGCCCAAATGTACTTTCTGCGTCAAGACAAAATACTACTCGCCCAGGGCTCTCCACATTTGTCTGTATTTAGCCTATATCAGAATTTGGTTTTATGAAAAATGCACTGTTCTTTCAAAGTGCTTATTTTTATTTCATTGCTATACTATATATACACACATGTAAAAGGTATCTTCAAATATTATATATAAAATATGAAATCTATAAAATTTTTCCAGTTCATGAAAAAAATCTTTAACATGTGTTTTCTCATTTAAGGTTTAGAACAGCCATGTGATTCCTATGCTATTATCCTTCTCTCAAAGTTGAGGAAACTAAAATTCTAAGAGTTGAAATTTATTTGCTCGAATTCAGACCAATCGAAACAACTTCTGCATGCCAGCCTCAGCACTTAAACCTCATCTTTTAAAAGAAAATCTTTCATTTCTTTCACAAAAACACAGTACTTTTATTGCTTAAGTTTCTTAAAGTCTTTTTAGGTCAATCTTCCCCTAGATGAATAAATTAAATCTTTTCTAATCCTTCTGGTTGTGCTACCAGTAGGCTCTGCTTACACATATTAAATTTGGGTTTTTGATCTCCTGTAGCAGTTAAATTCCAACTAATATACAGCATAGCCCAAGACAGAAATTCAGACTGAACTTAACCAAGAACAGCTTTCTTAGAAGGGTTAATCACATTAGAATCCCTCCATGTAGGCTCTCATGTAGGTAAATAACCCAGTGGTAAAGGAAGATGAGAATAACATAAGTATTGTATTTCAAGGTTTTGAAAAGACAAGAAATCTTCTCTGCAAAGAATAATTGGTCACCAGAGATCCCAGTAGTCAACTAACCTGTCTATTAACCTACAGGGTAACTCAACCCGTAAACTAAAATATCTCATTTCTAACAACTTTAATGCTTGGGGTTGTGGATAAATGCCTGCCTACAGAGTATAACACTAGAAATTGATTTTATTTTCCCTAAAGGAAGCACTGCAAAGACTTTCTGTCTAGTAACCATATTTATTTCTTGCTCTAGGCCCTGATCTTAGGGACAGCAATTGTTCAATTTTTGTTGTTGTCATTGTTGGTACTTTGTTTTGGCTCTGTAAATTTTAGATACAGAGGATAGAGTTAATCAAATTCCAAAGCTATGTACACTATTATCAGAAGCCATGCTGGGTTCCTCTCTTACTTTATTTAATTACTACTGCATATATATATATATATATATACACACATATATATGTATATATATATTCACTCAAGAAAATATTATTCTGCTTTGATTTCATTTTATTTTTTGCTTATTTTTACCTGAGACTCTGCATTTCAAAATCCATTCATGCTTTATATATATAAGAAATTGCTTCTAACTGCTTTGTATGACTTTTTTAGATGCATCCACCATTTTTCACTGGTTCACCACTTTCAAGAAATCAAACAGTCCCTAACTAACTACTACAGTCATTTGGAGGGCCTGCAAGTGTGCCATAGATTTGTTCAGCAAGGAGAGGACACAATAAGTCCAAATACACACACAGCATAAGCAAGATCAACAGGGTGTCAGTTATTTGTGGCCCACAGATGTCACTAAAGTAGAAGGGCCAGACACTAGATGAGAAGCAGTGGGTCACTGGGTCATGGAAGATCAAATTCTTGACCACAGTTAGGTGATGTTATAGTCTACAGATGTACCGAAGGGGCAGTGGCAAGGGAGCATACCCTATGCATCATTAGAACCAGGGTGATGCATAAGAAACTGTGCCTTCTGCAAAATAAGGTACTTCTCTGGCATGTACAAGGGCCTTATGGCAATTGCACACAACTGCCTACCTCTGTACGTTCTGGGGAAGATCGAGGGACACTCTGCTAAGGCTTTGGTCAAACAGTGGTTGGGCATGTGAATACTGCCTATGTGAGACATGGAAGTGTCCCCCTCTATACAACCCCACTGATGGACAGTCAACTTGCCTACTGCTCCCCACATCCTTGTTCAGGTCTCTTCTTACAGATTTTTGAGACTCTCCCTGGGAAAAGTCAAAGATATGTATGTACTTCCTTTGACACCTAACATTGTCTAGATTTCTAACTATTAACAGTTTAACAGGTGTACAGTGACAATTTTCATGCCATTATTTACTAACGAGTTTGTGTGTCTCTTCATATGCTTGTTACCCTGTCTGTCCCCAAGCACTCTATCTTGTTCTACTGAGTTATCTTTTCTTATGCCAATACCACACATTTTTTCCCCTAAGGCTTTGTTTTGCCTTTCAATAGTGTTAATTTCCTTCTTTTCTCCTCTTCTCTAAGGTTGAACTCCCTCTTGAAAAAAATACTTCTAACAGATTCTACTTCTAACCCTTCACTCTGCAGGTGCTTCAAACCAGTCCAAGAAACAGATGGGACAGATGCCAGAATGATGTGTCCCACTTCTCACTCATCATTTCCACAAGGCTAAATACTTAACATCTCAAAAATACCAACTTTAATACTATGCTCCCTAATATTCCCCATTGCAAACATGGTCAACCTATAGTCCTTATATTAGTAAATGACTGTTCCATCCTTACAGCTCTTTTTTTTTTTTTTAAGATTTTATTTATTTATTCAACAGAGATAGAGACAGCCAGCGAGAGAGGAAGCACAAGCAGGGGGAGTGGGAGAAGAAGCAGCAGGCTCATAGCGGAGGAGCCTGATGTGAGACTTGATCCCACAACGCCGGGATCACGCCCTGAGCCATAGGCAGACGCTTAACCGCTGTGCCACCCAGGCGCCCCCCATCCTTACAGTTCTTAAGGCAATCAACTTTGAAGTTATCTTTGTCTTCCCCCCTTTCTCTTACTCCATGCAATTGTTTCATTAGCAAATCCTATTAGTTATATGTTCCATCAGGTCTACAGCCAATTCTTGACAACCCATTGTGGCCAATGGTCTCTTACATTTTCATTTTACTTGTGATATCTGTTACATATTTTCCTAATAACCTATTTTAATTTCTTTCATTTCTGTTAAGTTTTCACTATTCTTTACTAAACAGAAGCTAATTCATTATACTTAATGGAGAAAGTTTGGAAGCATTCTCTTCAAAATCAGAAATAAGAGAAAGATATCAGCTATTACAAACTTTAACATATCATTTGTGATTTTGGCCAATGTTCTGAGGGAAAAAATAGCTATAAGCATCAAAAGAAAAGAAAAAATATCATTACTTGTAGATGTTATGACTACCTTATTCAGAAAAACAGCAGAATTTATGATTAATGTATAGTAGTAACAAGAATTAAAAGGAGAGTTCCTGCTGGAGGTTTAAATTAGGGACCCTTTTTTATATTATGAAAGTTACTTCAATCACAGAATTGAATGTTTACAAAGTGAATGATGTAAATATGAAAGAAGAAATCCAAGACTGAGCCCTGAGCCACTCAAACATTTAGAAGTACAGAACATTATGCAGAACAGTGAAAAGAGGTTAAAAACAAGTGCACAAAAAAGTTAGGAGAAAATAGCTTGAATGTGGTGCTGGAAATAAGAAAAAGTAAAGTCTTCCAAGGAGAAGAAATTGATCAAATATGCCATATGTTAGTGTTAAGCTAAAGAAAATGGAAACTGAAGGTTGACACCGGATGACTTTTCACAGCATCAGTGACCTTGAGAAGAGCCATTTTGGTTAATGGTGGAGGAAAAAAAAAAAGAACTAACTGAAGTAATTATAAAGAATAGGAGAATTATAGACATAAGTATAACAACTGCTTTGATGAGTTTTCTTTGTTTTTAGTTTGATATAAAGGGCAGCTTTTTTCTCATAAAAATAATGCAGTAGGGGCATCTGGGTGGCTCAGTTGGTTAAGTGTCTGACTCTTGATTTCACCTCAGGTCATGATCTCAGGATTGTGGGATTGAGCCCTGCATCAGGCTCTGTGCTGGGTGTAGAGTTTGCTTAAGATTCTCTCTCTCCCTCTCCCTTTGCCCTTCTCCCACTGCTTCTCTCTCTCCCTCTCTAAAAAAATAAAAAGGCAGTAAATAGGAAAGAACAGTTTTGATAGGAAGGAGATATTAAAGAGAAATATTGGAGGTATGTACCTATTGCACATTGGTGTCTCTGAGAAACACACACTGAAATATATATTTTTATCCATATTTATTTTTTATTTATTGGAAAGTGCACTCAGGATTAAGGCCTGTGGGCAGAGTGGGCTTCACACAATGGTGACCCGTGTGCAATTATACAGAGCCTCATGTTCAAAAGGAACCCACTCTTAGTTTCATGCTCTGCTGTCACCATTTTGAAATTGTTAATCATTTTTGAACAAAGGGCTCTACAATGTTAAATTGCACTGGGCTCTGAAAACTACATAGCCAGCCCTGTCTATAAGAGAGCAAAACATGCAGGACTGGGCAAGACCAATCCAAAAAGGATTTTTGAATTCATGCTAAATCCAAGTGAGAGCCAGACTTTTGTACCCTTTATTGGCTAATCACTGGAAGCTGGTTGCTCTGGAAAGGGGGCACAGCTTTGGATAAGACAGCTCTCTTCAGCAGAAGGTAAACTCTGGACAGAGACATAAATGAGGCAAGTCAGCCATCAAGATCTCCAGCAACTAAGGAAAAAGTGCTCCAGCCTTGGAAGGAAATCAAGGCAGGAAGCAATGAAAACCACTACAGTGTTTGAAGAGAAGGTAGGGGATATAATGCACAAGGTCATGACTTTGAATAGAAGTACAGAGACTTAAGCATTATAGTAGGAGAGAAGCCAATGGTGTGTGCTAATAAATGGGTAGAACTAGAGGTAGCAGTTTGTGGAATTTTTTTTTTTCTGATTGCTTCACTGTATTCAATGAAATAGCATGCAAGGTAATTGGCTGAGAATAGGGTAATAAGTTAGATTTGGAGTTTAAGAGAGCTAGCAGCAAGAAATATGAGAAATGCTAGATCACTCCTAAAAGTCCAGTATTATTCTAACAGAACTTCTGAAAACAGGATTAGAAATATTGGGTGGATGTTTCGTGGGATGAAGTAAATAAAATAATAAAAGAAAATTCTAAGAACGAAGTTTACCTGAGCTTAAGAAATTAATAAGTTAAAAAAAAGAACCTTCTTTCTAGACACATGCTTGTAAAATTTCTATGCCTTAAGAGTAAGATAAAATCATAAAACCATGGAGAAAGAAAGAAAAGAGATTACCTTCAAAGAGACTATGAACAGATTGCATGCACCTTCTAATTAGCATCATGAAACTCTAAAAGATGTCAGACAAGTGCTTCAAATATCTGAAGGGACATTTTTAGAACCTAGAATTGCATATTCAGAAATACTTCTCCTAAGTGAAAGAAAATAAATAAATATGAAGCAAATTATTTAATTTGAGCAGCTGAGGGTCACAAAAATCCATGTAACTTTGATGGTACGGACAATCTTCAATCTTCAATGAGAGGCACAAACACCTTGATTTTAATACCCAGGTAAAGCAGAGGAGGAAATGTAATCATAGAATGTTTTATTTTACAGCAATCGATCAATCAATAAAATAAGTTACAGTCTCAAATTCTGCTTAAAGATTTATAATTTTTAGAATCAAGTGATGACAAAAAATAAAAATGTAACTAGAATTACCGACGAGAATATCAACATGATGCATCTTGATAATGTAAAAGTCATGATGTAGCTGCCAGTCAGGAGGCACAAAACCGTAGGAGACGCGGAAGAAGGGACTGGAGTATGAATACTTATACAGTGCTGTGTCAGAAGACAGATAAAGGAAACGAAGATCAAAAATGATGTAACAACGGCATGGATGACAAATTGAATATGGAGATTTAGGGAAGATAAGTAAAAAGGTTTAACTGTTATCAAGAATTGGAAAAATCAATGAATAAAGTTGCCAATTCAGAATTATTTCAACAATAGAAAGCGAAAATCCATTCTGAATAACGATAATTGGAGGAAAGAAGGTGAGAAGGGCAGCTCTTCTGTATGGAGGACAATTACAGTATTTGCCTATATTGTTTTTCAAAGTGGTTTTTTAATTAATTAAAAAAGCAGAGTGGAATTGCTGAACCATAAATTAAATTCATCGTTAGCTCTTTAAGAAGCTGACAAACTACTTTTCAAAGTTTGGTACCATTTTACATTCCCACCAGCAATGTCGGGGTGTTTCTGTTTCTCCACATCGTTTCCAACACTTGCTTTTGCCCATCTCTGATTGTAGCCATAGCGGGTGGGAAGTGGAATCTCGTTATGATTTTAATTTGCATTTTCCTAATGACTAATGATATTGAGCATGTTCTTACGTGCATATCAGCCATTTGAATATTTTCCTTAGTGATACACCTATACAGATGCTTTGTCAAATAATTCATAAGGATATTTTTTATTATAGAGTTGTAAGAGTTCTGTATATATTAATACAAGTTCTCTATCAAATACACAATCTTCAAATATTTGCTCCCAATCTGTTTCTTGGACCTTCGTTTTCTTAATGGTGTCTTTTGAAGTACAAAGGTTTTAATTTCAAGGTAGTACGATTTATCTTTTTTTCTTTTCCTGGATTAGACACTGGTGTTGTATTTAAGAACTCATTGTTATCCATGGTCACAAAGATTTTATCTTGTTTTCTTCTAGAAGTTGTATAGTTTTGGATCGTATATTTAATTCTGACCAATTTTGAGTTACTTTTTTGTATGCGAGGTAAAGATCTAAGTTTATTCTTTGCATACAGATATCCAATTGTCTTAGCATCATTTGTAAAACAACAGCAGCAACAACAACAAACAGAAAACACCTATCCTTTCTTCACCAGATTGTCTTGGCACCGTTGTCAAAAATAAATGTAAGGAATCATTTCTCAATTGTCAATTCTGTTCCACTGACTACATGCCTATCCTTGTAGAAACACTATATTATGATGTTACTGTAGCTTCATAGTAAATTTTGAAATTGGGTAATATAGATCCTTCAACTTTGATGATATTTTTCCAAATAATTTTGGATATCATAAGTTATTGGAATAACTATATACATTTTAGGACGAGCATGACAATTTTTTACAAAAACTGTTGAATTTTCATAGAGAGTATGTTGAATCTATAGATCAATTTGAGAATTGCCATCTTGATAATAATGACGTTTCCCCAATCCGTGAAGATGATTTCTTCTGTAACTTTACTTTACTCAGTTATTAGTTTTAGTAGGTGTGTGTGTGTTCCTTTGGAATTTCTTACAACCAGATCATGTCATCTGCAAATAACACTTTACTCACTAAACTAGATAATTGGAAGTCATTTATTTGGCCTAAAACTTCCAGTACAAGTTCTAATTAATCATATTTCACTCTATCATTTGAACTATCATGAGAACACATCCTGCCCTCAACTATCAAAACTCCTGTCATATTTGCAGAACTGTGAATGTTTCATCATATGTGGAGCTGATGAGGTTACTGCTGAAATGATAATAAGCTGCCTTGGTCCAGAAATCAGATGTTAAATTCAAGATAATAAAGATTTATCTATATCTTTATCTTTATCTATCTATATATAGCTAGATATAGATATTAATATCTTGTCAATTACATGTCATCCCAAACTCACAGTATATCTGAGATATTCAATTTATATAATATATTTGAAATTAATTTATAAACTTCCATTCACCTTGTAATTATATATTAATTTCTATCTTTATTATTATGTAATAGCAGAAAAGGAGAGTCCAGAAGTGCTTAACAAAAGTATTAAGCATGTCATTATTTGACCAGAGCTTCCTGTCTAGCCTCATGTCCCACTGTATAGCCATTGTCTCCATACAAACTCTTTATCCAATCATGCACAGGTATCCCTTAGTAAAATTTGCATCCATACAGTGTTCCATGTTAATACATTTGCACAAATTTTATTTTCATTGAATAATTGTTAAATATTAATTTCCACATATGAGTTCATAGCATAGATATGTCCAAAAATACTTGAATATTTTAGCCAGTCCCTTAATCATAGGCATCAAGGTTATTTCCAAATTATAAATGCTAAATAACCAATACAAATTATACAGCAATGACATTCTTACACAGATTTCGTTTGCACATAAACACTTCTATTCCCAGAGTGTATATTATAAAGGTGTAACCAGAGTATGACACACACACACTTTGTAAATATTTCCTAAAACTTTATTTAGATACACACCACATGTTTAAACTTTAGAAAATATGTGTGTGTATCTGTGTGTGCTTAAAACTTTAGAAAGAAATCTGAAAAGATATCCACTAAAATAATAAATGTGATTGTGTCTGGGTAAATAGGCATGGGGTCCTATTAAGGATCATAATCAAAGGAATTTTAACCTTCTCTAACGTACATTTACAGGCCTACATACAAATTCATCATTGTGAAAATAGTTTAAAAATAGATAAAAAGTATAAATATGTGTCTTGGCATCTATCATCTTAAAAGAAAACAAAAAAACCATTTACCACGAAATTTCTGGTGCTACGGTATCTGGGAGATATTAGATTTGCTAGCTTTGAGAGTAAGGGAACTGACCAATCATGACTAAATGGCAGCCGCTGGAAATATTCACTAATTTTCCTGTTTCTGAGAGTATTTCTCATTGCTGCACTAATTTTCTTAAGTGTTCATGAAGTTGGTCATAGCACTGACCTGTATGCAACAGTTTGTGTGTTACTAGACCACTTTTTTGTGAGCAATGAGTTTAATACCCATGAAGCCTTCGTTACATGGCACTGATTGAAAGGCACCACATCGGCAACAAGAGATGATGTAGAACCAAACTCAGATACAAAGCAGGGCATTTCCTTCACCTCAGTATGAATAACAAGAATTTCACTAAGCCAACTGCCTAGTCTTTTCAGATAGTTGAATACAAATGTGGACATTGTAAAGAAATGCATATTAATATTGTTATAAAAGAATGTATAGCTCGATAACTAGAGTTATTAAGCTATTTATTTCAAGGAACACTACACAACTAGGAAATGAGAATTTTGTCCTCAACTGTTGTCTTTCTGGACTAGTGCTTGGCTACAGATTACTGCCAATTACACATGTAATGGAGTACATTTGCAGTTATTACAGGATTAAGATTTGTCGTTACAAGTTGCAAATGACCAATTTCCCTTCACAACTGTGTAGTAATTATTGTCAAAACGGAGCGTCAGTACAACCACTTAAACACATTGTATATATTTTTTTTCCTTTTCACAGAAAACAAATGATCTCTAAAATCAGCTATTACCATGGCTAATGAACACTGTGTCACAACATAAAGATCCTCTGAATTTCCCTGTGGACCAATCTCATTAAGTCCAAAGCATAACATAATTTAAATATCTGAGTTATGATCCACCAGCATGGCTTTCTACGTGGATGGCCTGTCAGAAAACAGTTAAGGGTAGAAAATCGATTCGTTAATTTCACTCACTCTCTCCACGTGTACTCTCTATAGTTACTAAGTTACCAAATGCTGCCCATTCTGTTCTCCTTGCCCATCCTACCCATTCCCGCTTTTAGTATCATCATTCGCCTTCATTTCTCTTGAGTGCAAAAAGCCTATTTTTTTTCTTATGCTTAGTGTTCCCTTATCCAGTTACAAATGTGCTACCTTAAAGAAAATAATTTAAAATATAAAATCTTCCAACTTCAACTTCTTTTCATTAGTGTTTTCCCAATAATTTGTGGATAGTATTGCCAAACTAGATTCACAAGTCGAGGTATCTGTTGATTTAGTTAATCGATATTTATTAAGTACCCTTCCTGGCTAATTTTCTTTCTCTATTTAATCCACGTTTTATTGTTGTGTTTACATATTACAGTTAATAGGGGGCCTTCTTAAAACAAAACACGTTTATTCAGAAATAAGTGCTGAATTTGATCTATACTTGATTGCCCTATTTGAACTTCAGAATCTTCATTTCAGAGACCCAGAATCTTCACCAATCGGATGTCTATGGCCATGATATTTTATGGCTTTGTGTCATTGCATAGACTCATGTAAGTGTTTGAAGTGCAACTGTGGTTCAATCATGACATAGTTTTTTGCTCCATCTTCCTTTGACTGCTTGGGTGTTGCCATCCTCATTCTCCAATCTGTGCTATGTGGCAGGTTCCAATTCTGACACAATAATGGGTGAGAATTTAGGAGAGAATGGTTGGTCTTAATTGTCCTTCAGCCCCTTGAATTACTGTCTTTGTAAAAAAAAACAACAACAACAACAACAAAAAACTTAAAAATTAGAAACAGGTATAGATTTGCAGAGTTATTGTGTAGATAGTACAGAGAGTCCTCATATACTATACATCCAGTATCCTCAATTATTAGCATCTTATCTTAGGAGAGTAAATGTAATTAGGATGCTTGTGTTAGTATTATTTGGGGTCTTTTGAATATTATGGATACATCCTTTATTAGATGTTTATTTTATAATATGTTCTCTCAGTTTGTGTCTTGTTTTTCCATTCTCTTAATAGTGTATTTTACAGAGCAAAAGTTTAAAATTTTAATAAAATCCAACCTATCGATATTTCCCTCAGGGATTCTGTTGTTGGAATTACGACCAAACTCAAGGTAATGTAGATTTTTTTTCTTATTTTTTAAAGAATTCTCATAGTAGTGCATTTTACATCTAAGTCTATGATCCATTTTGAGTTAATATTTGTGAAAGACATAAGGTCTGTGCCAAGATTTTTTTTTTCCCATTTAGGGATAATTGACCATTTAGGAATAATTGACAACTTAACAATATTGAGTCTCTCAATCAATGAACAAGACTATCTCTTGATTTATTTAGACCTTCTTTGATAATTTTTCGTCAGTGTTTTACAGATTTTCATATACAGATCCCACGCATATTTTGTGAGGTTAATACCTGTTTCATTTTTCAGGCTGCTACTATAAATGATGAATTTTTTTTCAAATTCTAATTAGTTATTGCCGGTATATAGGAAAGCAGTTGATTTTGTATATTAACTCTGTATTGTGTAATGTCTTTATTACTTCCAGAGCTTTTGTTGTTGTTTATTCTTTTGGATTTTCTGGATAGGCAATTATGTCATCTGCAAACAGAAATAACTTTATTTCTTCTTTTCTAATCTGTACAACTTCATTTCTTTTTTTTCTCTCTCTTTTTTTTTTTTTTTTTGGCCTATTGGACCAGTTAAGAATTCCAGTAGAATATTTGGTAGGAGTGATGAGATTGGACATATTTGAATTGTTTCTGCTCTAAGGAGAAATTGACTATCCCTTACAATTACTTATGAAGTTAGCTATAGTTTTGTTTTGTTTTTAAGTTGTTTGTAGTGAATTGAGGACGTTCCCTTTCTTTCCTAGTTTGAAGAGAATTTCAGTCATGAATGGATGTTAGGTTTTGTCACATGCTTTTTCTGTGTTCATTGATATGATCAGTAGATTCTTCTTTAGTCTGTGCATGTGGTTGATTGCATTGATTGATTTTTGAATGTTGAATCAGCTTTGTATAATTTGAATAAAATCCCTCTTGTTCATCGTGTATACTTCCCTTTGTAAATTTTTAATTCAATATGCCAATATTTTGTTGAGGATCTTTGAGTTTATGTTCACGAAAGACATTGCTCTATAACGTTCCAATTTTCTAATGTCTTTATCTGGTTTTGGTGTTAAGGAAATGCTGGCCTCATGTAGTCTATTAGGAAGAGTACTCTCTGCTTCTATTTTGTGGAGAATTGATATAATTTCTTTCTTCAATGAACTCACCAGTGAAATTGTATGGACCAGTTGATTAGCATTTTTGAAAGGTTAGTTACTGTTCATTTTAAGTTAATTATTGATTAAACATCTTTAATAAATACAGGGCTATCGAGGTAATTTATTCATCCTTGTATGAGATTTTGGTAGTTTATGACCTTCAAGGCATTGTTCCATTTTATCTAAATTATTTAACTGTGGGCATAGAATTACTCATTACATTTCTTTATTATTGTTCTTTTCTGTTCGTGGGATCAGTAGTGATGACTGTTCATTCTTTTCTGATATTGACAGTTGTGTCTTTGTTGGATAGCTTGGCTAGAAGATTATCAGTTTTACTGATCTTTTTAAACAAACAGCATTTGGTTTTGTTGATTTTCTCTATTGTTTTCCTGTTTTCATTTTTATTGATTTCTGCTCTAAGTTTTATTATTTCTTTTCTTCTACTTGTTTTTGGCTTAAGTTTCTCTTCTGTCTTTAATTTCTTGTCATGGAAGCTCAAGTCATTTAGCTTTGTGTCATGGAAGTTAATGATTTTAGACTTTCTCATTTCTAATATATGCATTTAAGATTATAAATTCCCCAGCACTGTATTCCTGCTTTTGCAGGTACAGTGTTGTACCTTACATTTTAATTAAGTTCAAAATATTTAAAATTTCTTCTCAGACATTTTCTTTGGCCCACGTATTATTTTGCAACATGTTGTTTAATTGCCAAATACTTTGGGGTTTTCTATCTATCTTTCTGTTGACTTCCAGACAATTCTAGACAACAATTGTTGTCTGAGAATGCATTTTGCACAATTTTTCCTTCTTCAAATTTGTTAAGGTGTTATGGCCAAAATAAGTTCTATCTTGGTGAATATTCTCTGTATGTTTGGGAGTAATTTACATTCTGCTGTTGTTAGATAAAATGTTGTATAAATTTCAGTTAGATCAAGTTGGTTGATAGTGCTGTTCAGGTTAACTATATCCTTACTGATTTTAGGCCTGCTTGATCTACCAATTACAGGAGGTACTGAAGTCTCCAAATATAATAGCATATTTATCTATTCTTCCTGTAGTTTTATCAGTTTTTGCCTGCTGTATTGTGATCCTCTGTTGTTAGGTGCATACAGATTTAGCATTGGTATAACTTCTCGGAGTACTGACAATCTTATGGTTACATAGTACACTTTTTAATCTCTGGTAATTTTCCTTGTTCTAAAGTCAGCTTTTTTCTGAAATTACTCCAGCTGGTGTTAACATATTAACTCTTTCTCCATTTACTTTTAACCAAATGAGAGAAATGCCCTCCCCCCACAGCTCTAGGACAAGGTTCTGGAAGGCAGCCTTTTGTTGTGGAGTAGGTTCTGGTCCTATTGTAGAAAGATTACTCCTCCCCTAACCTGCCAGAGTCACCAGGGATCTTTCTTGGCTCTTAAACATGAGATCCTGATGGGGTTCCTGGAGATAAAACCCATGAAAGTACAGGATATTTCCTAAGATCGAAGCCCCTGAAATGTCTAATTCTCAGGCTAGTCTACACAAAACCTCCAGCAACTTGTTTAAGTTTCCACTTACAAGTCCCTACCAATATATTGCTCCAGCGGCTTGTGCTCCAGGGAAGCAGATCTTGGTGTGACTCTCTGGATTTTCCTGTCTCCAGATTTTGATGTCATATTTTGCCCTACAAATTCAGTTATCTAACAGGTCAGTCTGTCCAAATTTTTTCTTGTTGTGAAGATGGGAACGTCAACTGCCAAGATGTTTACACACTGGAACTAAAACCAAAAGTCCATCCAATCACTTTTTAAACCACTTAAACTTTTTGAAAGGTCTACTATAAAGACACCTAATTTGTTAAGTATTAACAAGAGTTCATAAGAATTAGAATAAAATATCTGCATAATGCTCTTATGTACTATGTTGAATAGCTTCACTCAGTGGTTTACTAAAATGATGTAAAATCACTATTTTAACATTGCTTATGCTTAGACCATATTTGGAAATAAATGTTAACTCAAACAGCTTGACTCTAGATCTCATTCCCTTCAATGGTAGGTTTAATCCATCTTCCAAATAAATTCCATCATCCAAATTTTAAGCCATCATCCCTATAGCCAATATAACTGATAAATAATACCATGATTACTTCATATGCCCTGGAATTTGTGAGCCTGCAATATTCTGGAGTCACTATGTGTAACAGTTAATTTTATGTGTTAACCTGACTAGGCTAAGGAGTGCCCAGAGAGCTCACAAACATTATTTTGTGCTGTATCTGGGAGGGTGTTTCCAGAATAGACTACCATTTGAGTCAGTAGACTGAGTAAAGAAGATACGCCTTCACCAATGTGGGTGAACACCATCCAATCCATTGGGGGGCCTGAATAAACAAGAAGGTGAAAGAAGAACAAATTCTACCTCTTATTTAGCTCTGACATCCATCCACATTCTCTTGCCCTCAACATACGAGCTTCTGCCAGGACTTTAGACTAAGACTGAATACCATTATATACCATCGTTCCTATTTCTCCAGCTTGCAGATCTCAGCCTATATGATAGGATATAATATATTAGGTTTGTTTCTCTGGGGAACCCTGACTAAAATACCATGCAATACACAAAGCAGTCTGAATTATTGGAAGTAATCTTTATTATCTGTGGAGAAATTAATCTTTGTTAATATAATTTTTCTTTTTTCTTTTTACATACCTTTTAAGAATTAGCTGAGAAGCAGAGTTATGTGTATTTTTGGTAGAACACACTGCTTTTTTTTTGTTCTCTCTTTTCTTTTTCGTCCTGAGCAAGAGTAACAGTATGCGTTCGTATATTGTGTAGTATTCAGAATGATTTTACACATTACCACAGCATGGTGAAATCCCTAAATATTTAGTAAATTATATATTAAATTAGTGCACCGCAGTGTTTATAGATTATGGAGAACACCTGTGTAGTCTACATCGTAGTATTCAGTTCAAACATAATCATTTAAAAATAACTTATAAAGAATCAAGTATGCTACTTTTCCCTGAAACTAATGGTAAATCTTAGCTAATATTCAATGGAAAGTTCAGTTATAGAAATGATGCTGTTTAATGAATATAAAACCAATATAAAGCAAATTAATTCAGAATTGCTTTTGAAAACTACATTTCATAATATAAATATCATTTGAACATACTTCAGCTTAAATCATATACTTTTTGTGGACACCAAAGTTTTAGATTTAGAATGTAATGCATCTTGTTAACAATTTTTAAAAAGCTGTTGTGTTTATAATTGGAAAGACAAGGGAAGAAGTGTTCTTACCTAGGGGTATTCGGCAGAAAGACATCTCCTTGTGATTGACATTAATAGGAGTTCCACATGTATATTTGGGAAAGAAAATCTCCCTAATTAGTGTTTTCCTCCCATACATTTCATTTCTCATAAGGTTTAGTTGATGAGCTGTATCAGCAATACAGTTTTAGAAATATTTACCAAAGAGAGAATGAATCATGAAAACATTTCATCCTTTGCATTTAGCAAAAAATCCAATATAATTTCATGCATAATTAGAGTTTAAATGATGCCATTAAAACACATAGTACAAAAAAGTAAACATATACATTCCCCATTCCAGAGTTCTACACCTTGGCATTTGAAATGATGCTCTTTGTAGAGCTAGAAATTAAAATAAATAAATAATGATTAATGAATGTAGACAGAGACTTTTTAACTTTCCAACATCTATAGTTCTACAAAGAGTCCTAAAATTAAGTGCCTATCATTATAAAGTATGGAATTATTTGAACTTATTCTATAGAATCATTTTGCAAAATGTTTTCAAAGTTTTATAGATCCAATAAGTTTGAAATGCTTTATTTTTTTATTATAGGTTATTTTATTTATTAATAGTACTGCTATGTCTTAGGTACATTTTTTAGAAATGGGATCATAATGTTCTTATGTTTAATTGCTTTTTAAGTTGCTATAAAGCTTCACATTCTACTTATATGGAAATTATTGAACATATCCGTCCCTGAGATAGTCACCTGATTCCTTCCTTCTTTCTTTCTTTTCCTTTCTTCTTCCTTCCTTCCTTTCTTCCTTCCTTCCTTCTTCACATAAAACAATGAGGCTTATTAGAGAGGTCTGGGTATTGTAACACTTATCACTTTCATCCCTCACAACCTCACAACCTGCCTGTATTATTTCTCCCCTCCTGACTGTAGTTATCATTTACACCATGAGAAATTGTTTAAATTAATGATGTATTTAATATAAGGGCTTTATATATAATATGCCTCTTTTAGGCAGCATAATGACTCCCCAAACATATCCACATCCTAATCCTGGAATCTGTGAATCCATTATGTTATATGGCAAAGGAAATTAAAGTTGGAAATGGAATTGAGGCTGCTAATCAGCAGATGTAAAAATAAGGAAATTATCCTTGATTATCTGGATGGACCCAATGTAATCATGAGTCCTTATAAGTCAGAGGGAGACAGCAGCAGCATCAGAGATGTTACATAAAATAGACCTAATTAGCAATTCTTGTCTCTGAATAGGGCAGAGGCCATAAGCCAAGGAACCTGTACAGCCCTTAGAAACTGGAAAAATAAAGAAATAGATTCTTCCCTAGGACCTCTGGAAAGAACCTAGGCTTGCCAATGCTTTGATTGGAGCCCAGTGACACCCATTTAGGACTTTTGATACTCAGAAAAATAAAATGGCAAATCTACATTATTTTTAACCATCAAGTTTGGCAATATTTTACAGTAGCAATGAAAAACTAATATAGTATCCAAAATAAAATTAACAATTCACCCAGAGATGCTGAAAATAAAATGAATGATAAAGCCCTCCTCTTTCTCTAACTCTTCTCATTATTTTGGTTGCATCTTCCTACATCTGATTTCAATTTTTAAGGTTGTCTTTCTCCATTCCATACATATATTCAATTATGCATCTGTTTAAAATTTGTTTACTTATTTATTTTAGAAAGAGAAAGCATGTGCAAGCTGGGGGAGAGGCAATGGAGCGAGGGTTGGGGAGAGAATCCTAAGCAGGCTCCCCCTGAGCATGGAGCCCAATGTGAGGCTCGACCTCACAACCCTGAGATCATAACCTGAGTCAAAATCAAGAGTTGGACGCTTAACCAACTGAGCCACCCAGGTGCCCCAATTATGTATCTTTATAAAATCATTTTAGTTTGTCTGCTTTTGGATTTCCCTGTGCATTCTTGACAGTCTGGTTCTCACTTTCCTGCACCTGGACAGAAGCAATGGCTTCCTGAAACATTCCCATGGCTTCTTTCCTTCTTTGTACTAAAATGTGCTTCATATTTCCAACGGAGCTATAAGGGCCCAATTCACAATATACTGCCTTTAATGAAATTATAGTGATGATGATAACAGTTAACTCTCAACTGGATGCAACACTGAATAAATAATAGGCACCAGTCTAAATGTTTTACTTTTATCATCTCATTTTTGTTCTCAGATACCTAATTAGTTAATTCTCTATATTATGAATGAAGACATTGAAGTTCATAAAAGTGAAAAAAATTAACCAAAGGTCCTCCATCTAGATAACTCTATAGCTACTGCTTGAAATTAGAGACATGTAAATCTAAAACAACTACATTTAACCTACAATATTATAGAAGACACCAATAACTATCTAGCCCCCAAATCATGCAAGCAGTTCCCTTTTCCTCACTCTCTTATAGCCATAGAGATTTGTCAGGCTGCTTTCAGGCAATTGGTCTATTTGTTTTTAGATTTATTTATTTATTTATTTATTTATTTATTTATTTATTTGAAAGAGAGAGAGAGAGAGTTGGCGGGGAGGGGCGGAAGGAGAGAGAGAATCTCAAACAGACTCAAGCTGAGTGAGGAGCCCAATGCAGGGCTGGAGCCCATGACCCTGAGATCATGACCCAAGAAGAAATCAAGAGTCTTATTTTTAATTGAATAATTTAATAAGAAAGACATTCATATGTTTTCAAAACAAAAGGATATATTAATATAGTTCCAAAAAGAAGTCTTCCTGCTTCCCTTTTTCTCACCTGTTTCCCACACATCCATCAACATTCTCTTTAATCCTCTTCTAAATTTTTTTGCAAATACAAGAAAACACAAACATATATTCTTATTTTACCTTTCTTACACGAAAAGCTTATCATCATACCTAATACTCAGTGCCTTCCTTTTTGTGTGTGTGAAAAATTCCCAAGCTACAGAAATATGAAAGATAGTACAGTTGCCACCCACATAGCCTTCACTCAGATTAATCAATTGTTTTGTGCAAGATTTGAAACTGTTGTGAATAGTGTTACTATAAATAACACTTCCAACATCATGTATTAGAACACAAAAGGAAGCAATAAAAAGAATGATTAGAAAAGCAAAGAAATAATTCCATGTTATGAAAGAATCGACTGCATTCCCATTATCTGGAAGTAAAATTCATCATTTTAATAAATTTTCATGTGCTTACCTAAGTTCTTCCACTGCTCAAGTACATACCATTTTTCTAGGCAGTGTTTATTCTAGTATTGACAACAGCACATCACAGGAGCTTTCAAGATATCACCCCCACCTGTGAGGGATGTTACAGGAGAATCCTGAGCCTGAACAGTGTTTATGTGATGCATGACCTTCTAAATGTTGGGACCTAGGAAAGAGACTCTTCTTTCCTGGATTTAAAGGCCATACTGTGGACTCTGGGAAACAGACTGAGGGCTTCAGAGGGGAAGGGGGTGGGGGATTGGGAGGCTGGTGATGGGTATTAAGGAGGGCAAGTATTGCATGGTGCACTGGGTGTTATATGCAAGTAATGAATCATGGAGCATTGCATCAAGAACTGGGGATGTACTGTATGGCGACTAATATAACAAAATAAATATTATTAAAAAATTTTTTAAAAAAGGCCATACTGTGTTTGAGAAAGAATAACGAATATTTTTTAAGAAAGCTTCTTTTTAGAAAAGGGGAAGTAATGCTTCTAATGTAAAACTAAGAATAAGTCAAATTGAAGTAATAGACAAAGACAAAATGAGAAAAAGAGAACTTATTTGAATTAACTGACAAAAGAAGTAGTGGGCAAATCAGAGAAACTGAGCATGTTTTTAAAAAGAAAAAGAAGTTTTGGGGCGCCTGGGTGGCACAGCGGTTAAGCGTCTGCCTTCGGCTTAGGCCGTGATCCCAGCGTTATGGGATCGAACCCCACATCAGGCTCCTCTGCTATGAGCCTGCTTCTTCCTCTCCCACTCCCCCTGCCTGTGTTCCCCCTCTCGTTGGCTGTCTCTATCTGTCAAATAAATAAATTAAAATCTTTAAAAAAAAATAAATAAAAAGAAAAAGAAGTTTTAACCATAAAAAACAAGTGTTCTTCTGACTTAATGAATTATGTGTAATGACATAAACTAATGAGCACAATAATGGAAACACCAACAACTTTTAATCTATTTGAATTAGTATGTTTTTTGTTTTCTAACTTCTCTACATCACATAGCAGATATTAATGCATCGATAACTTCACAATTGGAAGAAATGCTTTATTATTTAGGGTTCTCCAGAGAAACAGCCAATAGGGTGCATATAAATAAATATATAAATTTATTTTAAGAAATTGGCTCATGCAATTATGGAAGTTGGCATGTCCAAAATCTGCAGAGTGGGCTAGCAGTCTGGAGACCAGGGAAGAGCCATGCTATAGTTCAAGTCCAAAGACCATCTGCTGGCAGAAATCCTTCTTGCTCCAGGGAGGTTAGTCTATGCTCTCTTAAGGCCTTCAATTTTTGGATGAAGCACACTCACCTTGTAGAGGGCACTCTGATCTACTCAAAGTCCACTGCTTTAAATGTTAATCTCATCTAAAAACATTCTATGGAAGCATCCAGAATAATATTTAACTACATCTGGGTAACATTGTTCAGCCAGATTACCACGTAAAAATAATGCTTACAAACACATTGTGTCCCATATCCAATTATCATATATATATGTAAATAATAAGTTATTATGTGAAGATCAAAATACACATGGCTTATAATAACTTGTGATATTGTACTGTCAAGTCAGTAAACACCATAGATTTGCCAAAATACCCCTGCACACACATGTACATACATATGTTTTATTTTATGTGCCAACTTAGCAGCTCGGCTAGACTAGGGTGTCCAGTTTTTTGGTTAAACAACAGTCTGGATGTTGGCATAAAGGTATGGATTAGCATTTAAATTAATAGAGTTTGAATAAAGTAGATGACTCTCTGTAGTATGGGTAGGCCTCATCCAATCAGTTGTAGGTCTTAAGAGAAAAGCAAAAGGTCCCTTGAAGAGGAAGGAATTTTGCCTTTGGACTGACTTTAGACTTAGGACTACAACATTAACTCTTACAAGATTTTCCAGTTTACCATGCTGCTCTGAAGACTTCAGACTTGCCAGCCCCCATGATCATGTGAGCCAACTCCTTAAAATAAATCTACCTACCCACCTACCTATCATCTATCTTTCTTTATCAGTCTAGGTTCTCCAGAGAAATGAAATAATAGGATATATAGATATGAATATTGACATAGATACAGATAAAAATACAGATATGAACAAGAAGCTCCAGAAGAACAATTAGATTATGACTTCAGAACCATAACTTGACAACGTCATAGTCTCCCAGAATATATGATTACAGGGCTAGTGGAAGGGAGGTAGAGAAAAAGAGGAACACTATCAAGAAATATGGGACAATTACCATTTCAAGTATAATTATCCACATATTATTTTACCTAATCCTTCTGAGTATTTGACATTCTAGGACGAAGTCAGAGAATAGTTGGATCTATTAGAAATTGCTTGGCTACATGACACAAGAGCAAAAAACTGTGGCTTAAAACATATCAGTACACTTCTGCCATCTAACAACAAGTCTGGCACTAAACTTAAGTGCTAATTTAGAGTGTCGAAAGAGCTCTCAAAACCTTAACCTATTTTTGCCATTCCTTTCAACCATTCTTAGTACATTGGCTTTTTTGAACTCCTACTTATAGCTCTCTGGTCACAAAATGATTACCCCAGGTCCAGGAACACTAGGCAAAAAGAACAATGGAAAGACCAATACCCAGTATTATCTGTCCATTTTTGTAAACATAAACATAGACACTCAAGAGGCTCTGCAGAAGATTTCTTCTTGAATTTTACTGGCCAAAGTATCAAATGAAGTCCTAGTACTGACAAGGGTTATTAATTTACATTGGAGTAACCTTCCCACAGATCTAGAATATGATAAATCAAGCCCAACTCTGTGAAGATTTTGATCAAATAAAATTTCTTACTGCAAATGGATTTAGCCCTTGAAAGAAGGGTAATGTAAGACACATACTGGAGTGCTCAAATCAGGGAGCAGCTTGAAATGAAGCAGAAAGGCACTAACTTATTGTCCTGAGGAGGCAAGGTATGGAGTTCAAGCTGACCAAGACCCCCTGGAAACTGAGAGCAGATATGTTACAGTGGAGAGAACTTCCAAGTTTTTCTATAAATACTCAATTTCCTGTATGACATTAAATTACACAGCACAGCTAAGACCACAAGGAACCCAGTGGCAAGTGACCTCTGGAAGACTCAAGTTGCTGAGCATCTATTTCAGCTTCTGCCCACAGTGGGAGCACAGAGTTTGCAGTTGGACTTGAAGGGGCTAAATAAAGGAACAAAATTCAAAACCCATTGATGAAAACAGAATGGTCATGTCACAGGGATAATAAGCATGTTCCAGTCCACTTTCTTAAAGTGTTAGTTTCTAACCTTCCCCAGAAAACAGAGCCAGCTTCATGGTTTTAAGACCAGGGTAATCATATAAGACCACATGCTCAGAGGGAACATGCTCTTGGAAATGAATGCTCTGGTGTTGCCATCTTGAAATTCTTGATAAGCTTATCTTGGAGCATGGCTAACACACGTATCCCTCCTAGCACCTCCCTGCCTTTCTAGAATGTATTACAGAACATTTGCTGCCCCTGCCCTTAGCACCCAGGTCCTACCCAGCCTCCCCCTCTCCAGTTACTGCTGCCCACTGCCATCCCCAGCAGAAGTCTGGGTGTGAAGAGGGTCGATCAAGAAAGCATGTCCCCTGTTGTCTCAGGGCACAACATGGCAGCAGCTGTCCAGCACCATGATACATTAAGTGGGACATGTGGCAGGATCAAAACTCTCTCCCATTTCTAATCAGGTATCAAGCATGTCCCAGTCAGACATTACAAACTTTTCGCATGTCACCAATTAAGCAAGAGTTGGAATAGAAAGCTTATAGAAGGACACATACCAGGCTTTACTTCCTCATCCTTACTGGTCATGGCATGTCAGTCCAGTTCAGCAGCTGTACACACAGGTGTGAATATGCCAGCCAGACGATGGACCCCCTGATGCCTGCAAGGATCCATACTCTACTGGTGATTATCTCCACGCTGCATAATGCAACATTAAATGCAACAAAAATCACTGTGACACGTTAAGAGAGAGCCTGTGGAAGAAATTTTAAAAATTTGAAAAAAAAAAAAAAACCCTTTATATTTTAGTACCCTTAGCAGCAATTTCTTCCTGCTATTTGAACTAAAGGAACCACATTTTCATTTTGCACTGGATCCTACAAACTATATATCTGGCCCTGAATTAAAAGGATCCATTAAATTTCACCAGTACCTCACACTTTGTCAAACCCAAGGGGAAATCATTTGTCCTCATCTAACTCAATCCTATGGCAGGATTTAACATGGCTGACCCTTTCTCATTTTTGAAAATCTTTCCAGATTCCTCCTGGTTATGTCCTGGTTGTGTGAATCCACTCTGGCATAATTGCTTAATGTGGCATTGACTTGAGCTTTAGATTTAAGCCTTCTTTTTTTTCTATAGACAGGATCCTCCAGGTTGAGCCCATTGACACTCATACTATCAAATACCATTTGTATGTTGATTGATTCTCTGATTTATATATTCAGATTTGACCCTTCCATTGAGCTGCTGATTTGACCTTTCTGCATGAATGTCTAATAAGCATCTCAAACTTGTTATGTCCACAAAAGTTCCCTTCCCTCAACCTCGACCTTCCCTACTGCATATAGTGACACCATTATCCACACAGTTGCACAAGCCCAAAACTTGACCTACTGAGAACTGTTACATAATTATGAGTTGAGAAATCTTATTGAAAATGTTCTTAAAATATAATAATGGGAATCTAGGGTTATTTGTGATGAACTCTTAAAACTAGTATGGAATAGGAAGATAAGTGCACTTTTCTACTTCAAAAACCCTCAAAATCATGGATGAACAGACACCTAATAGCACATGTTTACTACTGAGTGTACAAAAGAGGATCAAATTTATTTAAACATTATTTATAGAAACAATGTATATAACAGAGCTGATAAATTTATTAAAAACATTTAAAGTCTCTAATTTTTGAAAACTGTGGGCAAAGCCAAAATGAATATGCTGTAAAACCTGAAAGACAAACATAATTACACTTAAGTTTTGGAAATCACACTGAGGCTGTTGAACATTATGTAAAAGTAATTGAACTTTTATTATTTTATTTTATTATTATTATTCTTAGAGAGAGAAACAGAGCGAGTGGGGAGGGACAGAGAGAGAGGGAGAGAGAGAATCTGAAGCAGGCTCCACTCCCAGTGCAGAGCCCAAGGCGGGGCTCAAACCCACCATCCTGAAATCACGACCTCAGCTGAAATCAAGAGTCAGATGCTTATGGGGCACCTGGGTGGCTCAGTCTGTTAAGCGTCTGCCTTCAACTCAGGTCATGATCCCAGGATCCAGGGATGGAGCCCTACATTGGACTCTCTACTCGGCGGCCGGGGGGGGGGGGTTCTGCTTCTCCCTCTCCCTCTGTGCCTCCTCCCTGCTTGTGCTCTCTATCAAATAAATAAATAAAATCTTATAAAAAATGTTTTAAAAAAATTTTTTAAAGTCAGATGCTTAACTGACTGAGCCACCCAGGTGCCCTGAACTTACTTTAAATTAATCTTTGGTGAGACTACTTTTTTTTTTAATAAAAAATTTGAGTCAGAATCCTGTGTTGGTTGAGACAACAAATCAAGAATGTCCAAAGCAAATAGATTTTATCCATATTATGGAAATTAACTAAACATGCAATTATGTAAGCAATAACTTTTTGATTAAATTACTGCTCATGAATTTGCCAAGTCATTATGAATCATTAAATTTTCAATCACTTGTGTGAATCTGTAGTCTCAAGCATTTTTTTCTTTTCATTTTCTAATTTTTTACACTGGTTATAATTGTAAATTGTAGGGACATTATATAAATTCACTACCCATAGCAAGACAAAAAATGAGGGAATGTCTATGGGATAACTGAATCCAAATTAGATCATTTGTTTATCTTACAAATAACACACAGTCCTAGTATTTTCAGCATTAAATATTTTTATCAAGAACCAACAAAATATGCTTGACAATACTTTTATTATCTTGGTCATTTGCTTTTAGCTATGACTTTGCAATAATCAAAATGGTAATCATTTTACTCAATGACTTAAAAACTCACCGATAGTAGGTTAAGTCAAATTGACTAAGGCCATCATACATAAATTATTCTACCAATCTTTTCAGAGAACCACTTAAATATTTCCAGAAATAAGACATAAAACTGTACAATAAAATAAGTACTATCTTGCAAATCAATAATACCTTGAATTTCAAGTCAAGTCTCTTCTATGAAATTCAAAATCTATTTTGAAACTCACTATCTNAATCTATTTAGAAACTCACTATCTACGAAGAAATTTTTGCATGTCTCCCTACCTTTGGGTAAATAAATGTCTTCTGAGATAATTACTCGCACTGACCATTTGAAAAAAAATAAGAAGATAGTAATATTAAAAAATTGGCTAGTATCTTCAAATTTTACCATCCACTTTAATTTTATATTATCCAGTATATTTCCTTCAACACCTTCCATACACAATTATTATTTACACTTATTCCATCTCAATTTGAGCTAATGGGAGACTCTGGCAGTCAGTGCACTCTTCTCTGAAACTAAAAGCGTTAAGTCCAAGGAAGTCTGATGCAAATGAGAATTAAAAATGTCTGGTAAAGGGACACCTGGGTGGCTCAGTCAGTTAAGATTTCTGCTCAGGTCATGATCTCGGGATCGTGGGATTGAGCCCCTCATCGGGCTCCACACTCAGCAGGGAGTCTACTTGAGATTCTCTCCCTCTGCCCTCCCCCTACTCTTTCTCTCTTTCTAAAAATAAATAAATAAACTTTTAAAAAAATGTCTGGCAATGATCTCATGAGAAGTGATGATTTTAAAGCTGCTATATATTATTAATTATATTAAAAACACTAAGAGCATAATTATCTGTAGTAGATAATTTTGATTGGGTGTCTCAATGTGATTCAACCATCTTGCAGTTTTTAATGACTATTGAACACTACATTTCCCTTTCTAACCAGAGTTTCAGATGTGAATTAAGTCCAGCTAATTAGCAGCAATCTTGAGATATTTGGAAGGCAGAAGTGGGGTACTGGTATTTCCTCTGTTGCAGCCATTCATTCTTAGAGAGACGAAAGTTTCCTACGGCAGCATTCTGATGTCATGTCCATTCCCCAGTTCCTTCCGTCAAGAGATAGTTACAATCATTCTAGCATTTTAATGTGACTCTAATTTCTGGCCAGTGACTTTGGAAGTCCATACTCTAGCCTTATGAATATGAGAGGTCTTTGCACTATGGCTTAGCTCCAGTGACAGCCTGAAAGCAAGTTGTTCCTCTAGAGGATTAGTTGTGAAGTGGTCACTCAAAAAGGCCCAGATTAGAGTCCTTCAAATAGTTCTTTAAGTACCTAAATCTTGTATTAAAATAGCTAGAGTGTTTCTGTTTATTTTACTGAATTCTATTAATCAAATAATAAAATGTGAGAATGACCAAACTGTGAATGGCTAAAAACATCATATCATATGTAATTGAGTGACTTAGGGAGTCACTTCAGTCCAGGCTGAGAATGCAAAAGCTGGCATGTACATGGAAAAATGTCAGTGCTAATTCATGACAATTAAGTATAAAAAAAAATTCTAGAAAGGAGCATTTCTGAAATTAGGGAATATATGATGCCTATCTAGGTTACTGTGCAGAAAACAATCATCAGCATCACCAAAATAATAATGATAAATGGTTAAAATGTGGAACGTAAAGTCTATATAGTGGGCAAAAAATAATGAACTAAGTGAATTTAGGAATTTAAATCTAGTGTAAATTCTCCTGAAGTTCCCGGACGCAAGGAGAAAATGCATTTCATGGAACACCCACAGCCAAGATCACCTCTCAGGGCAGATGCCAACCCATAATCAAACATCTCTGATAAAAATGTTTCTCTGAGTTTGACAGACAGGAAAAATTTATATGTTTAGAGGCATTTAAGGTGACCTTCCAATTGATAAGTAATTATGCAACACATAACCTAAATTTGGAAGTATTACTTTTAAAAATCTCAGTGGGGGGCATCTAGGTGGCTCTCTGGTTAAGCATCTGCCTTCAGCTCAGGTCATGATCCCAGGGTCCTGGGATCGAGCCCAATGTCAGGCTTCCTCCTCAGCGGGGAGTCTGCTTCTCCCTCTGCCCTACCCCTCCCCACTGCTAGATCTCCCTTGCAAGTAAATAAATAAATATTTTAAAAAATAAGTAAAAATAAAAAAAACTCAGCGGGCATTTATAGAATAAATGGAATTTAATGCAAGGGAGATCAACAGGCATAGAAGTCCATTGGGTTGATAACTGCATTGCTTTGAAGGAAGATAAGAATTGTTCGAGTGGTCAAGCCTTCAACTACAGAGAGAAATCTACATCCTGTCTTCCATCAGAATGCTGCCCATCAGCATATATCTCTACTAACCTCTGGCACGCTGCAAGGTGTCATGGAAGTGCTGCTGAATGAACTACAGCCCATTCAGATCATGACTGGCCACCAAGAGGTCCGTAGAGCTGACTGAACAAAAATATATACCGATGGCTAGACTGCAATATGCTCATGATGATAGTATGTTGACACTTCATTTTATCTGTGAGGTTGTGTATTATGCTTGATGACCAACAGGGCATGTACAGTAATTTTTTTGAGTGTTCTCCAAATTGATTAAAAATTGAGGCTGATACATGGATAGACCTCAAATAAGAAATGTTGGGAGATTAATAGGTGTAAGTATAAATGGCTAGAAGAGTAAAGGGGGCTACCTTAGGAGGAGAGGAAGCATGTCAACTAGTAAGGAAATCTAATATCAGAACAGCTGCAAATATACATGGAAAGAAATTTATCAGAGATGAAATCCAACCCAAGTTATCTTAGGAATCATCAGTATTAGTTAATGGACTATGACATTTATGTGGAACTGTGTGTGCCCACATGTGGAAGGTTGTCATGAATCTCTTAGATTTCCTAGGCAAGTCTGAGCCAATTTTCACATAAGCATCATAATGTATATTGTTTCTCCTGATGTGATTGATTTGAATTTCCTAAAGAGAGAGGACTCCACATAGGATGACTTTCTAAGAAAATAGGATATGGGAGAGAGATCAGAGCAACTACAGTAAATCTAAGAGGAATGACCTAAATTGGCAAGCAGTATATAGAACTATGTAGGTGTGAGGCTATATTTAACATTTATTTTCTTTAGGATATCCTGACTATTTCAAAATGTTTAAATCTTTATAAATTAAAAAGCATTCAATCATAAGAACAGAAACAAAAATAACTGACTTTAATCAGTAATAGGGTAACCTGGGTGGCCCAGTTAGTTGGGCATCTACCATCAGCTCAGGTCATGATCTCAGGGTCCCGGGATCGAGCCCTGAATCAGGTGCCCTACTCTGCGGGGAGCCTGCTTCTCCCTCCACCTCTCCCTGCTTGTGCTCTCTCGCTCTCTCTGTCAAATAAATAATTAAAACCTTTTCAAAAAATCAGCAATAAATACATGATATATACAACAAAAAATCAGAGATTGGTGATCTAGGGGCTGTTAAGTAGATTAAAATATAACCACATCTCTAGAATTCTCACAGTGTTGACTTTTTGTCCTTTGACAGCAAGATGGCTATTACATCTCTAAGTGTCACAACTATATTCACAGCCAGAAAGTAGGGAAATCCAGCCAGGATGCAAAACCCCTGTCTCCGTGGCTCATTTCTTTCATTAACAAAGAAACTATCTCCCAGAATCACTCAGCAAAATTTTTATGACTACACTGTCACAACATGGCTATGTGACCCTCTACTGCAGCAAGAGAGTCTGGAAAAGAAATAATATGACTTGACAATTTATGTGGTAAGACCTAGGCAAGGCTATCTGTTACAACGATGATGCATGTGTTGCTTTTATAAAATTAAAGTTTTAAATACCTCAGACTATTAAAAAGTATAAAATTAATGTAACACACTGTATTTAATAATGTATTGCTAATGTATACCCCTAGATATATACTTAATTTTAAAAAATATTGCATATATATGTGTGTGTATATATATATCTCCATACTCCAAGCAACTTAGCTCCAGAGTCACACTCCTTCATGCCTGTCACAAGTAAACACTCACTTCATGCTTAATTCGTTATTTTAACTGTATGCACTACACATACACACATGTATATGTATATATACTATATATAAAAATACAAACAATTGTATATTCATATATCAAGGAAATATAATAAAACAGTAAGATACATTTTCCAGACACCAGATGGCAAAAAAACCCAAATCCGACAATACGCATGCCTGGTGAAGATATGCACAAACAGGAACACTCATGTGCTGCTGTTGCAAGCATAAATGGGTACAAATACTTGAGAGAACTATTTGCCATTATCAGTTAATTGAAGATGTGCATAAATCAAACCCTGTGATTCTAGTTCTATGTATAGACACAAGGATAAGTTTCTCATATGAACACTAGGAGGAATGGATAGTAAGAATCTTTACAGCATTATTTGTAATAGAACAATTTGGAAACAATTTTCATTCTTTCAAGCAGAGAACTGATAAATAAGACATACTGTTTTCACCACTTTGAAAGTGAACAAACAGCTACTGATATTTGTAGATGAATCTCACAAATATAATAGTAAGCAGAAAAGCAATTGTCGAATATTTAATAGAATATGCTTTTAAAGTTTAAGTTCTCTCGTAGAGAAAAAGGATAGGAAAAGTATTATCTGAACTCTGTTGGGACATGTTTAAGAGAACTATGATTAGGAAGAAGATGAAGAAAATATATATTTTTTTTCCCTAGCAGAGATAGTTAGGAAAAGGATATGGGAGATTAGAGGAGAAATATTATCCCTGGGGCATCGCTTGGTTTTTTTTCTAATAGTCTCCAACACTCATATGTGGACACATTGATATGAACACATATTAAATCCATAATGAAGCCTATAAATCAGCAAGGAGAGAAGACACACACACATACACACACCTGTGCACACACACATACACACACGACCCTGTGACGTTATATTACTTTACTGACTTCATTTAGTCAGAATTATCAGAAATAATCATGGTCCCTGAGAGCAAAAGGAAATGAAGCATATTTTTGTGGTCATTATTAAGTGTAAATTATTTAAAGAAAACTATTTTAAACTTCATTATATTTTACTGCAAATTATTTTGGTTTTTATTTCAGTTATCTACTACTTTGTAACAAATGTCTTCAAACTGTAGAGGTTCAATATGATTTTTTATTTTTGATGATGACTTTATATTTTTAACCAGTTTGTTTTCTGATTTTCACCAACCTTAAAAAAGCAGTAAATCTCATTTTCCCTGTAATTAAAAAAAAATGGAAAAAAATGGTCTTTTTTATTTTTAGTTTTTACTATTATTTCCATTCTATGCCTGGCCCCATGATAGAAAACATTCACAATATAAGTTTTCTTCATTTGTGATTTCAAAAATATAAAAGGATAAGCCATATTCAGAATAATTCATATTCAGAATAATTCATATTCTTATCACATGGGAATTATTCCTCTAGGTTGCCTTTCTTATCAGAAGTGTCTCCTTCTCAGGGCACCTGGCTGGCTCAGTGGGAAGAGTGTGCAGCTCTTTTTTTTTTTTTCTTTTTCTTTTGTTTTCTTTTGTTTTGTTTGTTTGTTTGTTTGTTTGTTTGTTTAGAGCATGTAATTTTCTCAGGGTTGTGAGTTCAAGCCCCACGTTGGGTGTAGAGATTACTTAAATAAATCTATAAACTTAAAAATGTTGCTTCATTGTTTCATCAGGATCAATCTTGTTACTAGAGGAGATAATCTCTTTGACCTACTTGCTCCTCAACCCACTTTATAAGTAATGGAGAAGCTGGTTATTTTTGCTTAATTTCTTTTCCTTTCTTCAGATTATACATTTAGTAATTAAAAATATAAGTTTCCTGCATGTTCACATCTCACTGATCTATTAACCTGATTGTTAATGTTTGTATTGTATTAATATTTGCCAAAGATACATTTTCCATCTGTTTTCTTTTCCTCAGTTCTAAAAGGAAGATACTAACAGCAATACTATTTAGAAAATTCCATTTATACCACGGAATTAATACCTCTTCTACCAGCACCAGGAAACTATGATGACTAGTAAAATTCGGTTAGAAGGGGTAGGTTGTACTTTAGGGTCTATGTATAGTGGGGAAATTAGTAGTCCGAGAGAACCCATGAAAGGACCAAAGATGGGAACAAGAATCACAGTCACAAGTCAGTCAGAAAACAGAGATTGCAATAGTCAAAGACCAGGAAAAGCATGCCAAATTCTCTTAATATCCATGGTTACTTACAAAGTGATTGGGCTGCATGCACATGCTAAGACCAACAGCCCCAGCCTCTGTTAAGGCTGTTAGAATGTTACTTCTCCTGAAGGATGTGGGTCTGTAGGATTCACATATCCAGCACAGTATCTGAAATAAACCAGCACTTAATAACCATTTTTTTAATTAATTAGTTAATTAAGGGTTATACCCAATCTTTGCAATTTATCATGTCTCACCTGGTACCTAGACCACAGAAGATCAATCTCTTTCATATTTCATAGTCTAAAGGACTTTGTAAAAGGTCATACTTGTTTAGATTTTTTTTTTAAAAAAAAGGTTTTATTTATTTATTTGAGAGAGAGAACATGAGCAGGGGTGGGGAGATGCAGGGAGCCCAACTCGGGGCTGGATCCTAGGACGCTGAGCCCTGGGACACTTTACTGACCAAGCCATCCAGGCGCCCCACACTTGTTTAGATATTATTAATATTATTGCCCTAATGTTTCAAAGCTCTTCAATTCAGGCCACTTCAGTGTCCAAACAATAGGAGTAACCCCTAAGTCAGATTCCTCATCCCTAGTAATTACCAACCTATAGGATGAAACTGTCCCATACCACTTTCCTATGCATGGTGTTCTGAGTTCAGAGTTTTATGCCAGAAGGGGAGGCGTGCCTGGCAAGACCCAATATTGTCCACATGATGGTAATAATGCAACGAGTATTTAAACCCCAACGTGTTTGTGTGGAAGACAATTTTATACCAAACAAGATTATTTTGGGAGATTTTAAAAATATCTGTCAAGGTAAAAACTCAAATATTAAGAGAAGAACAAAATCTCTCTTAAATATCTTCTTAGCCTTTCAGTTCATCAGAAAACCACATTCTGGTTCCTTCTGAGAATGTCAGCAGCAGTCACTGTGTGTGATGGACTGAATTACCCCTCCTACATGGGTGACAAAAACGCTTAGCTATTAATAGTAAAGCACAGACTTGTTTTCCACATTGGAGAAAGATTAAAAAAATTATTATTTATAAGCAAATTTTTTTATCAGATTGAGACTTATTTTCCAGTTAAATTAAATGTTTATTATCTGTTTTAGTCTATAACTTCTAGAAAGAGTTCTAAAGGTGAAAATCTTTCTCAACTACAACTCTTCTGTTAGAATCTTCTAAATTGGAATGTCCTTACAAAGGCAAATTCTGATTCTTTGATACACCTTTTTCTTCATTAAAATTTTAGATTACAAAGTGAACAAAAATTACAATCTCCTTTATTTCTACATGTATTCATTATGCAAAACTACAAATATTTTCCCCACATGACAATCAAGCAAATGCGGAAGAATCATGTCTGTGGAAATACAAAACTCAATGGTATGATTATCAAAAGAAGTTTTGGAGACCTAATTTTTTAAATGTAGAAAATTTTGCTCTATGACGGGGGTTGGCAGACTATGGTCCCATGAACCAAATCTGCCCCCACCCCACCGCTACTCCCACTTGGTTTCAATCACCCACCAACTAAAAAGGTGTTTTTAAAAAGTATTTTAAATGATTAATAAGTATCTATTCAATATCCTAAAATTGCTTCTTGGCCTATAAAGTCTGTAGTACTGCTATCTTGCTCTGTGAAAAATTCTGCCCACCTTTGCTCTGCATATGCTGTATGCATTATTAACCTAGTCACTAAAGGTATCAACATACCTAACCTCGGTCTCTTCTTTCCCAAATGATAACAGGAGAGTTTCACCGCCTAATTTTTCAATAATCACAGAACTAGCCTTTGATCTACAATCTCACTTTGACATTTATGAGAGCATAGTAAGAAATTTTCCAACAATGCAATGATAACAATAGTATATTAAGTTCATAAAGTTCAGTGTATTAATTTCATACGTATTCCAATATACAATACTGACAAAATTCGTAAATCAAATAGAGCTATCTCCATAAGCCTATTTTATAGGTGGAAAGGCAATTAGTCTCAAAGAGGTTAAGTGATTGGCCCAAGGTTGTAAGTCTCGTAATTAGGAAGGTTCTTCTGCATCCCTCTTTTTACATAGATTCATGATGCCTTTTCAAATTAATCTGAACTCTTCATTCATTTAGTTAATTATGCAAGAAAAATAATCATAAACTAGTTAGGCATATAATAGTAAAGCCAAAAGATAATGGATATAATGCAATTAGCAGTGTTTTGTTGCAGTTAATGAATAAATCATAACAATCAGGTCACCTGGTAGACACCTTAGCAAAATGAATAAAAGAGTTAACTATATAGCATGCACGACAGAAGATAAAATAGATTAATGGATTAATTAAGCAATCTAAAAGTACTGATCTCAACTCTACCAATGAGAATAAAACCTTTAAATCAGCTACTTATTTGCATTAAATCTTTGACAAATTTTAACAATGTAATTTTTGTAACCATCTCTCCAGTTACTAATAACTTCTATGTTAAATTTCAATTTCATTAAGCAAGTCCAAGTCAAATTAACAATTGATTTGTATTTCAATAGTAAGTATTTGCCTTACATGATTCCAATGTTGTTATTACAATTATATATCCATAAATTTAGAGAATTTACTTTTAATTTCCAGGGAAAATCTAAAGGTACCTCATTAGTCACAGAGAAAGACATCGTGTGGAGTGAAAATGGGGTATTAAAGCTCATTGTTGTGAAATGCAAGGGACAATTAAAATACAAATTACATATATTTTGTTGGAGTGCTGTTTTAAGATTGAATTAAGGCACAACACCATACTTAATTTTTTTTAAAGATTTTATTTTATGCTTATGTTTTACACAGGATGATAGGCCTGTAAAGGCCCTATGTGAATTCTTGATTTTACTTGGCCCTTATATCAGAGGACTTGAAAATGGTTTTGAATATTTTTTTTTAGAATTTAGTTATAATTTCAGAGTCTAAAATATCTGATTTTTTTTCCCAATTATCTCTGGAAATGAACAACTTTGTAGAAAATATAATTACTAGATCACTAACATGTTCTTCAATACTAGGTAAGTGATAAAACAATTATTTTCTTCTACTTACTTTGGAAGTCAGGCTTGAGTTTTTTCCTTTATTTTTGAATTTTTTTAAAAAATCCCCATGCCTACCTAATTGGTTAATAATTTCTGTTTCAGGTACTTCATAAGTATCTCTCTGGTTATAGCTTTTTCAAGTTTTTCTGTTGGATAGTAATCATCTTAATCTAATTTTAAAGCCCCTTTTCTTTTTCTGCATTCTAGAACAGCATTTTAAGATTATCCTTCACATTGCTGATTACATTTTCTTCACTGTCATTTGTTCTTTACATAAAATGTATTTTTAAATTTCTATCAGATTTCTATTTTTTTGTACAATTGTATTTTGTCTCTTCCAGTTCCATTTTCATCAGTAGCCTTTTCATGACATTTCATTAACAAAGAGCAGAAGCCTTGAAATAAGGTTTCCATGTTTATTCTTCCAAACCACTAATGTCCTCTCAACTTGGAATAAGCTGGTGAACAATCTTACTGTAAGATCCATAAGAATTCCTTTTTCTTTTTTCTCTTTAACTATTTTGAGCAGGGAACACTATATGCAGATCCAGTGTTGACCTAAAATTCTCCTTGTCCTTCTCTGATGGCCCACTTTCTCCATGAATCTTTCTTTTAGGTCTTGAGATGGAAGGCAAATTAATATCAACAGCCCCAAGTTAGCTTTCTGTGGTCTCCAGCATTTGTTATATGATTCAGCAGGAAGTAAAAGGAACACTTTTCTGATTCCGCTTCTTCACATAAAGAGTGAATTAGGGCTTCTAATTTAAAGTGGTATATAGCTCACCCATTGCCCAAAGCACCATATAAAAATTTGTAACTTCCAGACTATAAAATTTTCAATATTTTTTTCTCTGTCTCCTGTTATTTCTGAATTCATATCCCAGTTTTTCAGCATGCTACCACCTCCCTATATCTGACTGGAAATGTTTAGAATAACATGGAGTTGAGAGACTTACGTCAGTATGGGATAAGGGTGGAGTCAGGGGAATGGGTGCTATCCAACCCCAGCCCTCTAAGACTATGTCCGATGCTTCATGAACAACTTAGACTTTAAATTTAAATCTAAGCACTGAAGCTCACAAACAGTTCAATGGTGTCATCGTTTGCACGGAATAGAAAACAATATATAGAGGCACCTGGGTGGCTCAGTCAGTTAAGCCTCTGCCTTCCGCTTAGGTCATGATCCCAGGGTCCTGGGATCAAGCCCCACATTGGGCTCCCTGCTCAGCAGGAGCCTGCTTCTCCCTCTCCTCCCCATTTGTGCTCTCTCTCACTATCTCTGTCACTATCTGTCTCTCTCTCTCAAATAAATGAATAAAATCTTTTTAAAAAAAGAAAGCAATATACAGGCTTCACTTTCTATTGTTTGGTGGGTAAAAATAATAGCATCTTTAGCAAAATTCACTAAGATATCTTAAATTACTGATTTCCCTAGAAGGTGATATGGCATAGTCTTAGGCCTTTTTTTGGTATCTGTCAATGGAAACAACCCAAACTAATAGACTCATAAACATTTCCTTGTTTGGAATGACTAAGAAAGGTGAAGCAATACATAAAAAGTTTCTCACAAAACTTGCGCCATAGTGGAGATGATGAGCCCAAGAGGAACATGCCAACTTGTACAAGAAGGATTCTGCCACCGGGTACATTTGGAAAGAAGCATAGCAAAGTGGATCAAAGTAAGTATACAAGAGTCTGGATGCCTGTACTCAATGCTGATCCTGCCCTTTAGCATCTGTAAGGCTTGGGGCATTTAGTCTAATCTCTTTTTGAGAATCAAAGGCTAAGTACAAAGTACTTAGAACAGTGCTTCCTAGGTAGTAAGCATTCAACAAAATATCTTCCCTTAAACAAAGGAATTGAAGATGCCCAGCAGGTTCTAACTTAAGAAATTGAAAGGATGTCATTTCATTGGCCAGGATGTACAAGACTTCTTAGGTATTATCTCAGTTTAAGTTGTCCGAATACAACTTTATTATGAAATAACAATGGGTTGAAATATGTCTAAATATGCCAAATTTGTGATGAATCAAACCTGTGAAAGGTATGGTAGTCTAAGCACGATATTCAGCAAATTGTCCAATATTTGCTGAATATTTATTTGTTTCTGAACTAGGTGGGGTGGATCTGCCACAGTCATGATTTGTTTTGAGTCTATGGTCCCCGTCAACTGAAAAACCACTGAATAATTCATATATATGAGGTAGAAATAAACTGTCAAATTACAGTCTCAACCCTACTTTATTGATTACATCTGCCACCTTAAAGAGTTTTTTCTTCAAAGTACTTCTTAACATAATTATACTTCCAAAATATGCTAGCAAATCCAAACAGTTCATAAACCTCAAACCTCTTTAACCATCCCAAAAAGCCTTTGGGGTACCCTAAATACCCTGAGCAAGTGTTGTTTACATTTTTGAGGTATAAGGATGATTATCATTTAAAACATTTATTTCTTTTTTCTTTTCTTCTCTTTTCTTTTCTTTTCTAATGCCAAAGTCTGAGGATTTTATCCTGTCATCTCTCTGACCATTCCAGGTTGCTCTGTAACATTAACAGTGTAAAGAACTTTCTGGATTAAATATGGTAACCACTACCCCCATGTGATTACTAAGTAAGTGAAACACAACAACTGAGGATCTTTATTTAAGTTTTATTATATAACTACATGGCTAGTAGGTACTATATTGGACAATATAGTTCTAGACCATTCTTCCCTCACTCAGAAGGGTCTTATCTATTCTTAAGGTTATAAATAGCCACTGGCTCTTTTCCAACTGGCCATCCTTAGTCTTCTCTTGATTACCCAAGAGCTCCAGTTAAATCATTAGCAAGTGCTAATGATTATGTTATTTTCCATATTTACTCTTTTCTTCCTTTAGCATTTCCTATATTAGTATATAGCAGATGCATTTGCTAATTATTTTATTTTGGTTCTACATTTTAAATACCACTTAAATCTGTTAGTTCCCTTACCTCTCATTGCCACCTCTCTAATTTAGGCTCTCCTAGTCTCTTTTCTGGAAGTTTTTCCACAGGAAAATTTTTCATTGCTTAATATCTTAGGTCTCTCGATGGGATCTTGAAATGCTACAATGAAGATTCAGCAAAACTTAACATTTTTTTTAAGGCATCACATCTATGTTTTTCTTCCTTTGTTGTTCCCATTGTACTTTTTCCAGATCTCTATTATCATATATAATCTGTTCATCTATATATCCCACAGTTCTAGTTTTTTACACTATATTGTGATCTCCTTGAGAACAGAATCTAGGAAAATCATATATCAAAATGGTGCTGTCATATAACAGGTTTTAAATCACTAGTTGAAGGAATAAATATGTCTCCATTTAAAAAGTATTATTTAAAGTATCAACATTTTAACTCAAAGAAATGTATCACAGTGGAGAAATGCCAAGCAATAAATGTTTAGAACCAGTGTGAGTCATACATACAGAAAAAATTATATTTTAACAATCTAGGAAGATAATCCAGAATTAGAGAGTCCTAGAAGAAGGAAGAAAAACATTCCAGGTAAAGAAAAATTGTATGCCTAAGTGTATGAAGTATATTCTTTGGTTTTATGTATTGGGTAATCAAAATGTTATAATTATTTGTCAACACTGATTTTTAGACATAAGAAAATTATTTTAATGTAATGTTCCTTATTTTTATCATCCTTTGAGTAATCTGAGCATACCTATGAAGACACCAAAAAGATTGCAGGACTGTAGGTAAACTTTCTGTAAGAGATTAACTCTTTATGTCTTAATCATAACACTCATGACTCTGTCAAGGAATGAGATCTAAGAAGTAGGTGCTGACTGGAAGCTCTGGGCAATGTGGAGGTTCAGAAACTGAGGTAGAACTTCATTGTGAGAGACAGGGATAGGAAAGAGAAATGTAAGGAAGTGTTACAAATACAAAAGTAGTACATATTTTGGTGTGGATCTTAAAAGTTAGTAAGAAAATAACTAAATGGGCATCTTGGACATGTCTTTGGAAATATTATTTTTTAAAGATTTTATTTATTTATTTGAAAGAGAGAGCATGAGCAGGGGAGAGGGGCAGAAGGAGAGGGAAAAGCAGACTCCCAGCTGAATGGGGCACCTGAGGCAGGGCTCAACCCCAGGACTCTGGGATCATGACCTGAGCCAAAAGCAGCTGCTTAACTGACTGAGTCACCCAGGTGCCCTTGGAAAAATGTGAGAAACATAAGAAAGCCATAAAGATATTCTAGGGGCACCTGGGTGGTTCAATGGTTTAAGCATCGGACCCTTGATTTCAGTTCGGGTCATGATCTCAAGATTGTGGGATGGAGCCCTGCCTTGGGTTCTTGTGCTCAGCATTGAGCACATCCCTCTCCCTCTGCTCCTCCTCTTGCTTGCACTCTCTCTCTCTCTCTCTTTCTCTCAAATAAATAAATAAAATTTTTTAAAAAGATATTCTAATATACATTTGGCCAAGTAATTATACCTCCCATGTAGTAACCCTAAATCAAAAAAAAAAAAAGTATAGATAAAATCTGATGTCGATAAAAATATTTGCTATTCCATTATTCACAGCAGGAAACAATTACAAATATCCAACATTTCTAACATAAGAGTAGGTAGTTAATCTATAATAAATGTCCTATGATTGTAAGTATATTTTAGTGTTTCTAGAAAACTAATTTCCAATTATTAATTTTTCTGCCTCCTACTAGTACACTCAAGTACAATAAAGATTTAATAAATGCTTTTTGATGTCATAAAAATGTTCCTAGGATAAAGGCAAATAAAATGCCCTTAAAAATTTAATCAAATATTTAATAGGACCATATTTATATAAAACTTCACCACAAAAATATACATCAAAATAATTTGAAATAAATATACCAACACATGGTTTTTGTCAGTGGGTAACCAGAATGCATTTGGGTTTTGATTCTTCTTCTAATTTTTTATTAGTTCTGAAAGGTTCTGTAATGAACAGAAGTCAATGTATCTTAAAAGTATAAAGTACAGTCAAATTGTTATTATGTAGTAGGAGAAACCTAACCAGTGCCATAATTTTGCCTGTAATCTAATCTTCAAAAGAATTTGTAAGGTTAAATCTTCACCAACACAAAAAGAAGATAAATTTTCAGATGCCTTAAAACTTCTTTGAGTTCAGATGTAAATTTCTTGAAAGTTTTTTTTCCCCCAAGTGTTTGACTCAGGCTACTCTATGTAGTATATGACTTCAAAATGATTTAAGATCACTTGCCAGAAATAGCAAAGGACCTTCCATAAAACTCTTAAAACCCATATATCAAAAAGAATTTGAAAGAGTATTTTAAGCTTTTACAATGCTGCCTCTGCATTTCAAGGTGCAGGTCCAAGTACCCTCCCATCTTCAGTGATGTGCAAGAAGATAAAAGGAAGCAAAGTATTAACAGGGGACAAAATATTCAAAAATTGCCCTTTATTCCTCTCCTTCCTTCTATTCTTATTTTTCCTGGTCTGGTCTTTGTTTTTTCTACCTACAATATACACATTTTTTACTCAAAGGGTTGGGGCGTACACAGATTTAGGTGATCCCCAATAAACCACACCTTTGTTTAATTCCCTCTCCTTGAATAAGGGCAAAACCTGTGAACTGATTCTCACCCATGGGTCATGGCAAAAATGGAGGAATTTGCAGATGTAATCAAAGTGCTTAGTCAGTTGACTTTGGTTAATCAAGAGAGATTGCCAGTGGATGGCCCAACTGATCAGGTGATCCTTTTGAAAGAGGGCACAGTTGTTACCTCTAGTTAGGAAAATCAACATAACAGAAGCATGCTCTTTTCATCTCTGTCTTTAAAGAAGCCAGAATTCTATAAGGAGATGAATTCTCTAAAGGAGATGAATTCTGCCAACCACCTGAGGGGGCTTAGAAGCAAGTCCTTCCCCAGACAACCCTCTGCATGAGGCCGGAACCCAGCCAATACCTTGATTTCAACCTTGTGAGCTTTTGAGCAGAGAACTCAGCTTAGACAGCCCAGACTTCTGACCTACAGAAAGTATGAGATAAGAAATGAGTATTGTCTCAAGCTACTAAGTTTGGTGATTTGTTGTATGGCACAGAAAATTATCATATTGATGGACTGGTTTTATGCATATCATTGAAGTAACGTTTTAAAAGCTATACTAGTATTTTCATTCCACAAATATAAAGGCATTCTGAACACATGCAATACATTTAAGCCTTGCAACAATCCCACAGGAGCATTAGTATTTTTGTTGTTTACCTTCTTATTTGAGAAAGCCGGCATTCACTGAGTTCAGACACAGCTCCAGAGATAGTAGCTGATACAGGATTAAGACCCAGGTTTGTCTTATTTTAAAGCTTATCTCTTGCTTATTGCCCTTCACTGATGTTCACTCAATGATTGGTATAGGTGATACAATACTCGTGTGTCGGCAGATAGAATTAATTACATGGGGGGCGCCTGGGTGGCACAGCGGTTAAGCGTCTGCCTTCGGCTCAGGGAGTGATCCCAGCGTTATGGGTTCGAGCCCCACATCAGGCTCCTCTGCTGTGAGCCTGCTTCTTCCTCTCCCACTCCCTGCCTTGTGTACCCTCTCTCGCTGGCTGTCTCTATCTCTGTCGAATAAATAAATAAAATCTTAAAAAAAAAAAAATTAATTACATGGTTCTCTGGCATAAAGGTATTTTGCTTTGTCTTTTGTTTTTGCATTTTAATACCTTTTGGGGAAAAAAAATTCCAGCTGCATTTAGATTAAGAGATAATAAACTCATAATGGCAAAGCGTTACGGATCTAAATGTTTTGGGGACAGAATAAGACAAATAATGTTGCAGATCTACTTTATCCAGCAAGGATGTTTGCATTCAAGCTGTCAGTGTGCCTTTCAGAAACTGAATTGCTAAGAATAGTGCAGAACTGGGGCACTGCTTAGAATACAGTGCAGGAGAAATAGTCCATTAGTTATCACAAGTGAAATCACTATTCCTAATGATAAGAAGAGATCAGTTGGGATGACCCAAATAAGTTCTCTGAAAAAAGGTCTATGCCTTCTCTGTGCCACTGTGATTAATGGTTCTTGCTTTATTTCCAGCATAGTGCTCTCTTTAAAGAGATGAAAGGGAGGCACGTTAGGATTATGTAAGGTAAAAAATTGAATGCAGTTTGCTTTTCGTCAGTTTTTAGAGCTTGCAAATCACTATTCAAGTCTCATAACTCTTAGAAAAAAAGAAAACTGGAATATCGGTGTGTTATGACAGAGTAATATATCCTGAACGCACTGTGATTCATCCTGTGGAAATCATCACAGAAGAAAAGGAACTGAATTGAGGTAGAGGCATTGTTACTAACTGGAGGCAAGGAAATACATATTTTTGGTCTTGGTTCTCCTTAGTCAAAATGTGCCAGGATAAAGTAATGACAAAGTTGGAATTATTAACTGTTTTTCCTACCTTCTAAGAAGTTAGTTTGGTTCAAATAAGACTGCAAGTTAAAATATTTTAAATAGTATACAACAGTATATAAATGTAAGGAATTATCATTATCAAATTAGACATTCAGCATACTGTTTTCTTCTCCCAAATAGATTAAAAATTTTTTAAATCACTCATTGCCTTTTATTAGAATTGTAACCATAGATTTTGTTTTTGATAGCTCTCTAGAGCATTTTATGGATGAAGTCCCCTCTGGAATCTCCAGTTTATTAAACACTTAAAATCCATAAAAGTACCATTTCCTTCATCACCGAAAGTTGCTTTTGTGATAATTAAGTGTATGTGGTTGCTATTTCCACCTAGAAATTATAGAAAACTGAAGTATTGAAAATTTTATGTTATGAAGGTACAATAAAATAAAAAGTGACCAATGCTGCTAAGGTCGTGATTCATGGGGAACTAAAGAAAGGAAAGTGGTAATGCTCTAAAAGTGGGCATGGCCCTCATAAGATGAAGGGGAATTAGCAATAGCAGGTAATAAAAAGTTCCAAGCAGAGAAACTTACCTGCTTTCACAGCGTTCCCTTAACTGTGAGATCTACTCAAATTTACTATTGCTTGTAGTCCACATTACATTCTCAAAAAAAAGACATAGACAAACTACTGTGTCCCCATTATTAAAATAAACAGGCATAAAAATAGAATCAATGCTATATCCAGGCAGTAGCAAAAGTTTCATTTTCTCCAAATATAAATGACATTCCTTTCCCTTTCATTTTGTCAGTACATCGGATCATCCAACATCTCCAATCTACTTTTTAATTTACTGGAAAGGATTAATGAGCTTTTTTTTTTTTTACCTGACCCATGACATGTTGTTTCTGACTAACTCCATCTGCCTCTCCATTCATCTTTTGTAACCTTTGTGTTTTTGTTCTGTTGATTTCATAGTTTACTTCACACAGAACAAATCTTTCACTTTTTTTCCAAGCCCAACATTCCATCTTTTTTCATCAAAATACAGTACTTCGATTTCTACTTTACTGAGAGTTAGAACATCAAGCAAGAACTATCCAATTTACCATCTTCTCTACCTTTAATTTACCTCTTTCAACTCATCAGCTCCCACAGTATTCCAGTCACGTCCTTGTTACTTTTCAGGCCTAGTCTTTCCTCTCTTGACCTCACTCCTTCAATGATCTTTCCAACATCTTCAGCCTCTCCTCCTCCCTCAGCTCTTTTACTGCTACATAGTTAGGTTTGCCTCACCTCTATCAAAGGAAGAAAATCCTAAAGCTTCTGGTTTAAAGCAGCATCTGAGTAAGTTCTCGATCTCTTCTCTTTTACAAAAAACAAATAGAAAAACCCAACAACTTTGAAATTAAGCCTGATAGTCAACCAATTTCTCAAATACAGAAATATTTTCACTGATCGTGTGATATATAGAGCTTAATCAAACCTCAGCTTTGATAGCAGATGTATGCTTCACCCCTCAAAAGAGAAAAATTCTCCTGATTTGCAAGAAGATGGAGAGATGCTATATGCCTCTTCCATCCCCCTGTCTATACTTAGGAGGGAAACCTTGTGACAGTATATTTTTGATATTTTAGTGTATGTGACTGTGTGTATTTGTGTTTTCTGGATATTTGCTCAGAATGACAGAAAATGAAAAGTAATGTTAAAAGGAAAGATCCATCCCTACATATAGTGATTGTCTGATAGATAATGGAATTGGGTCATGAACCTTTCTGACATTTGAAAATCTGATTTTCTACCAACACATAAGTGCGCATCAAAAAGGACCAAGAACAAAGTACAAGCCATAATTAAATTCTCAACGTATCACATCTATCATGCCTTTTCCCTATTGTCAAATCCTTTAATTCAGTATTTAATATGCTTTGGCCATGGACCTCTTCGAGGACTGCCTGTAAGGCCTTTGGTAATATCACTCCCTTAATATTAGGTTTCCTTTCTCCCAACATCCATACTGCCATTTTACCTCTAAGAATATGACAAGCCAACAGTATGTCAAACATCTTTAGCACAGCACCTTGCAAATAGTAGTTTGTGAATATATGTAAGTTCTATCCATTTCTACTGGTTCTTGCTGATCTTACGGTGTTTACCTATTGGATTATTTTTATGACTGATACTAAACTACCTCTCATGCCAAGTGCCTTCCCTAAGCCCATTTAAAACTTACTGCTTCTGAATAAGTGAGCATGACCCTCTCTATCTCTCTAGCATGGTTCATACTCTCCATTCTCCTACTATAAGATATATTTTATATTGCTAAATACAAGTACTGGAGAAGTCTGCCTCAACATGATACCAGTAAGGATAATAGTTGACTTTCTTAATCAATAGTCCAAATATAAGGAATCTTTCAGAGTTGCTCAAATATTCAGTTGCTCAAAATATTTGCAGTCACCCAAGGTTTTTCTTCTTTTCCCTTTACTATAAGAGCTTTTACATTATACAAGCTTTACTCTTAAAATACGAGCTTTTTATCCTTTCACTGAGTATTCTTGTTTTAACAAGATGCCTACAACAGTTTCAGGAGATGAACAGAGCAAAGAGATTGCCTATCCTTGTTTTTATTATTTTATTTGTTAAGTGCGAGGAAGCCACTAGCAGATCCCCTGAAGTCCCCTGGCATTTTATTGGCCACAGCTAAATCCCATAGTCATGATTAAATCTATTTATAGCAAAGGAAATGAGATCCCCTGATTTGATTAAAATAACTACGACCCATATGCTTTAGGCTTTAGTATGAATTAATCTCTATTGGGTGAGGGTGCACACTGGAGCAGACTTGGGAAACTGTTAAGAAGGAGATAGGGTGGAGGGAAGTAGATGTTGAGCTGGCCACCAACACAGCCGCACTCCTCTTTCCCTCAGTCAAAACGAAATCTCAAATACATACACATGACTTTATAAAAGCTTATCTCTTTGTGATGGAGATCTCAAGTCTCCTCAAAACTCTGAAAAAGAAATATTCTGTGCTCTTCATATGATGCCTAAGGTATATCATGTTGTATTTTTAGTTGTAACTTCCTATGTGCATACTATCTGTAAAAGTGGTATTGAGCTCTCTGAACACAAGACGATCTTATTTTTCTTACTACTTCTCTTCTAACCTAAGATAATACTCCACACAGGAAAATGACACAATGACTACACTAACTGACTTTCACAAGTATTATATTTACATTTATTTTATGATTTTTTAAAAAATTCTTACTTCTGCTATATTGTGAAAATTTAGAAAGAGGTTAAACCGGAGGCAAAATGGATACCTGAAACTACCTAAAATTCACATGTACTCTGAAGGATCTATTCATTTCCCAGGAAATTTTAGATGTGGGGAGGCCAAAGAAGTATACAAGGAGAAACATTTATTCACATAATATATAGCTCTGCAATATAGTCACCAATCAGTTAATACAACTATGTGTTGTAAGATTTATCAAATAATATTATTTAATAATTATAGAAGCCACTTCTTTAATAAACCTTAAAACACAACTAACAGCAATGTTTCTCTGTGATGTTTTCAGAGCAGCACCCAAGGTATAGAACCATCTCAGTACAGAATGATCTGTTTAGGTGATCTTCCAAGGCCACATCTTGCAAAGATATCTCTTCTTTCACAACTTAGAAATTAGCAAGACTATTCCCACTCGTGTTTAGTTAGGAAATATATTCCCCAAGGTACTCAGGATAAATTAAACAACTAAATCAAAGGTAAATTCTTACACTACAAATGATAAATGTGGTCTTAGGTAATGTATATGACAAAGCCTGATTGTGTGAGTAAATTCCATTCCTTTTTGACATAATTCTGTCTGAAACAGAGATAGACAATGAGAGAAAGAGAGAGGGAGAGATGCACATGTTTGTTTTTTTTAAAAGATATGCGTATTTTTATTGCAAAGTTAAAATATTTTATGAAATATGAGGAGATGGAGGGTCAAGATAAACATGGTTAATGTTAGTGAAGGTCTGGAGTTAGCAGTGGACAAGAGAATAAACAGTATACAGGGGAAACATAATTCGAAGTAGAAAAATAATGTTGAAAACTAAATGATGCCTTAGAGCCATGGTCACCAAATATATTTAGATATTACCCCTTATAGCAAATAACAACTTCACAACTCTCCATACACAACACAAATTAAAGAAGAAATACTAAGATCGTTGTTAAGATATGATCCTGGAATTTGTATATTTATCTGCCCACTTACTTCTCTCATTTGTGGAAGTAGCTCCTGAAAAAATCCTGAGGATCTCCTGACCTTTAAATAGCAGAGTTTGAAAAATTTGTAAACTTCAGTGAAGCAGGAAGACTCCTGAGGTAAAATAAACTTAGTTATAAAAAATAATAAAGGCAGTTTGGGCAGAAGGATAAATCACAAAAAACTACTAGATTTGTAAGAGCACAAAAACATTATTAGCAAAAATGAAATGCAAATCCAATAAATATTTCCTGATTACTGTTTAGTATATTAATAAAATAGTCATATTGAAACAATTTTCTTTCATATAAATAAATTTACACAAACGTAGCCAGGCAAAAAAATACAACCCAGGAGAATAAACAGTAACATAATTTTACCTACATATCAACCAGAACCCCTGAAAGTTTTCTCATTAACTGTAAAGAACTAATGTTATTCAATCCTGAAGAGGAACTTAGAAGTCTGAGTTTCCCAACTTAAAAAGAGGAAATGACATTTATTCACACTTTGATGTTGTTTTTGTGGAAGACAAAATAATTAAATGGTTACCTCCACGTACTTTCTAGCTCTCTAATAGATTTTCTATGCCAGTAAACATAAAAATGTGAAAATGAAAATATTCATGTGCATCAACAATAAAGCTGCTATTGATAATACATGGTTTAGATTTATGTTCAAGCTAGCGTTAGAGAAAATACGTACAAAAATACACAGACCAGATTAGAAATAAATATTGGGTTCAGCAATGTGCAAAAATTACAATGACAAAAGGTTACCGAGCTATTATTCTCTGGAGGTGAATTAGGAATTAAGAATGAAAAAAAATACTGAAAAGGCAAGAGGAATAATAGTCAAAGGAGAAATCAGAAAAGTATTCAAAAGTGGCCAGGAATTACCCATAAACCTAGGTTGAAAGGACAAATTAAAGTATTTATCCTTAAATAGCTAATTTTCTCAGGAAGAATAAAGCTCTTACTTGCTTGGGTTAAATTGGCTTCTCGGTCATGAGTCCTCATCTTGGAAATGAGTGCAACCACCTTCGGAATAGAACTAAGCGCAGAATGGTAATTCTACAGAGCAGGGGAATTTGAAACCGTGTGTGAGTTGAAAAGCTTATGAGTAAAGGTACATTTATCTGCCAAGATCTCAGTGTTGTGTTAAATCCCTAACATTCAGCGCTGGAGATCTCTGGGGACTGTTGTAGACTTTAATCAAAAGAACATTTTGCAGTTTAGCTTAAAAGGTCAAACTTGCTAACTTATCCTTATGCAATGGTAGTTTAGTAATGGTCTAGTAACTTGGCTTGTAGATTGTCATGACCCAGATCATTTTGTGGCAATAGGAAATTGATGTGAATACTTTCAGCCTTACTCAACCATTAAAAAGAGCATTAGCCAGGCTTTTGTGTCAAGCAGAGTACAACCACTCACAGAGAGAAAATCTAAGAAGTTGCAAAGATAACAGAGCCAAGAGTATGAAAGCTTTTTTCTTTTTTGCAAACATTGGTAGGTAGCATAAAAATATAAACATCAGGCTGCTTCATGAAGCATGAAAAAAAAGGTTATGAACAAAACGCAGAAGGTCCTTGGGGTGCATTTGGCTCCTGTGAGTGTCTGTATCCCTGTTAGTCCTCAATAGTTTCTCCAAGATGGAAAGAAAAGGAAAACTCGTCTCTCAGACCTGTACTATCTGCATTTCTAAAATGAGCATATCATAGGTGCTTAGAGGAAGGAATGGATTTTTATGAGTTGTCCAGTTACACAAATAATTAATGGAAATTTTGGTACCACAAACCAAGTGAAAAGATCTACTCCTTTAAAGCAAAAATGTTCTCAGAAATTGAGGTGAGAAAGGAGAAGTCATGGGTCAGACACTCTTGGATACACTGTATATATGAAGATAACAAGCACAACCTCTAAATATCTCTAGAACTCAGATTGACTAATCTTAATTATCTGGATGGATAGCACAAATAAATGGGTCAGTACAAAAACCATTATATAAGCGGAACCTTGCTGGATTCAGTTTAATTCTTTGCAGTACTACATGTAAAAGCAATGGATTTTAATTTTTTTTTAGCTTTTAGTAATAGCAGCTACATTACTTTTATTTGCTTTAAATAAACGTCTAGAATAGACAGATGAATAAAGTCTTCAGATAAACACACTGTGGTAGTGTTAAAGCTATATCCACAAATGCTTGATACTTCTCCCCTCAAGAGTTAAAAAACTTAATTCCCCCTACTCGAGTGTAGACTGGTTTTTATGACTCATTTCCGGAGAATAAAATGTGAGAGAAGTGATAGGTTGCCTCTTCTGAATTAGATTCTAAAAAGACTGCAGCTTTGCACTTCGAATTTTCTTTTTCTCTTTCTTTCTCTCTCTCTCTCTCCTCCTTTCCCCCCCTTTTCAACTTTCTCTTGAATTACTTGCCCTGGGAGAAGCTTGCTGCCATCTTGTGGGGATACTCTGGGAGTGTAGGAAGAGGCACACATGGCAAAGAACTGAGGCTTGTCAGGATTCACATACATGGGAAGCAGGTCCTTCCCCAGTCAAGCCCTGAAAAGACTAGCTCTGGTCGATAGCTTGACGGCAAGCCCATGGGAGACCATGAGCAAGAACTTCCCACCTAAGCTGATCTTTGATTCCTGATTCATGGAAACTGTGCTATAGTAAACATTTGATATGAGGTAACTTATTATGTGAGAAAGGGTAACTTACACCAAAATGTACATTAAAATGAATGCTGGATATATATACATATTTATTAATTTCCACAGACCACATCTATGCAAATAAACAGAAAATATATTCAAGGAATATGATCAAGTATTCTTCATTTTCACATTAAGCCCGGGAAGTATTTGCCAGATTTTAGTCCAGGCTACTGAGAGAGGTCTTTGGACTTGAAAGGGCTGTTTTACTTTGCTGGACACTGACAGCTAACCTAGTCTGGCCCACTCAACAATCTGGCCAGGAAGACAGAGGAATACTGAGAGCGGCCTGGGAAGATTTCTTCCTTCCTCTCTCCCTCCTTCTCTCCCTCAGTCCTTTCCTTCCTCCTCCCTCCTTTCCTCCCTTCCTCCCTTCCTTCCTTCATTTCTTTCTTTCCATAAGGTAGTGGACTTGTCCCATAATGAAAATGACTCCTATAGCATTTTGGAGGGCATACGTCTGTTCTCTCTGCAATAAAAACAGGGCACTTATGATTGAATGGCAATAAGTCAAGTGTGTCATTGAAGCAATACAAACAAAAGAAGCATGTTGTTAAGATAATAACCATTTACGACATCCATGTATAACACTGAGTTTCAAAAGTATATTAAATATTAGATAATCCTTTTAATATCTTTATCTAACTTTATCCATCTCTCTCAATCTAGTAAATATTTGGATTTCTATGTTTTATAATAACTCTAGCACATACTAGGTTTTTGGTGCCAGCTATCTCATTGAATCAATACAAAAACCTCTAGGAGATAGGAGTTACTAAATCCTTTTTTTAAGATGAAGCTAAGACTCCATAAAGAGGCCAATGGTACACACGATCGAGGGGTCAGACTGTGATTGCACTTCTAGCCTGTCTGTCTGGAATATATATTCGTTGCAAGATTCTAAACTGCCCAACACATAGAATAGGGGAAAAGTGCAGAAAGTGGGATTTCAAAATATGCATTCTATTTGTTACTCATCTCTTAGGTAGAGTGATGGTTTCAAGAAAATCACTGAGCAGGTTTAGACCTCAACTATTCTCCCTATGTATTTGTTGTACATGTTTTTATTCTGAGGAATACCAGGAAAATTAAACCCATCAATTCCAACATTGTTCAATCAGGTTTTATCAGCTAATGAATCTAAAACGAGCCACAGGAAATCAATTGTTCACACCTCTCTATATAAAGCCCTGTGTGAGGAGTTCCTTTCAGAATTTAGAGCAAAAAAATGCTGCTTGTAAGGTGAACATAAAAACATAGCTATATTTTCTAAAATAAAACCATAAAATGGCGAAAAGCTTTGGCTGTGATAATGTTTAGAAACTAATGTGATACAATCACGTATTCACCCCCTCTTACAACTTCATAATTGCTTTTGTCTCTTCTTTGTCTCGATTCATTGCTTTGTTTAATGTATTTTACAAAATTTGTTTTATACAATTTGTATTTATGTGTAAATATATAAAGTTTATATATATGGTGTATGTATATAGATTACATATATAGTTATGATGTTTGCTATCTCAGTTAATATATGCTTAATATATAGTACCTGAAATCCTTTGTGAAATCATGTGGGAATATAAGTAAATTGTCCCCTTCCTTTTCTTAAATTATATGAACAACAGAACTGCAAAGACACTCACCTGAACTGTGTTTAACAATATTGTTAAACAATAATTAAGTCAACTAATTAATTACACTAGGAGAATCATGAGAAGTCAATCAGATTGGTTGCTTTTAAATATAAAACTTAAGAAATACGTCTAATTTTTAAAATTTTTAATCAAATTGTTTAGTCTTAGGCTGTGATAATGACCTTAGTCCTCCGTCTAGTTAAAACACACACACACACACACACACACACACACACACACACCAGCACTCGCAAAAATCACATTTCTATCTGTTGACATGTCTTTTAAATTAAGTGGGGCACAAATCAGTTAAAGCAGTTACCTGGCACGGTACAATCAAAGCAGCTGGCTGATTGATTAGATTTTTCCATCTGTAATTAACTATTGTATAAGGATAGCTTCAAAATTAAAGTGCTAAAAGAATCTGAAGCAGATGCAAACTGTATGCTCTTCTTTGGAAAGCAATTTTAATTTCATGCTTTTTTGCTATATTGTTTTGGAAGTTCTTTGAAGAAAGCACACATTATAAAAAATGTTCATTTCAATCTGTAGCTTCAGCTATGTGGGGAGTTCACAAAATTTATACAAGCATGCGAGTCATCACTGTATTCTAATTTCTCAGAAAATTGCTTCCTGGAATAGTTTTCCTGCCCTTCCACGTCCTTGAATGTATAGCATAAAATAATCAAAAAATTAAATCTTGATTTTAAATCCCACCTTTTGATCTACAAACAGTTCAGACTTCGGAACTGAGTGTTAATCTTCTAAATTGGTTTAAATTAAAGCATTTTATTGATGGTAATCTAAGAAACTATTGTTTCTTCTCAGGCACCTGAATTATCACGCATGGTCACTCTCTTCAAAATGGAATGACAACTTTGTTTTTCTTACAATCTTTGAAGTGATAGGTAAAGGCTTTATTTTCCTGAAGCATCTATCTCTGGATAAGTATTTCCCAAGAAGTTTCCTAAGAAGAATCAGAAGTAAAATCTCAAGTAGTCACTGTACCGAAAGTACCAGTATTAAGGATCCATTCTCCTCAAAGCCCTACTGCAGGGGAGTGGAGCTTACTGACCTCCTACAGGGAAATGTTGCTGTGGCCCAAGGCACTTCTTTGCCCTGAAGGCCACAGTACTAAAGGTAAATTCTCCATGTGCCTCTTGGGAAGTAATTGATAGTTATTCCACTCTTGTTTGTTTTTGATATAGAGGACCAACTAACTCTCCTAAAACTGAAGTCTATTTTCTTAAAGAAAAAAAAAAAATCAACCATTCAGAGCAATGCAAAGCTGCTTTCCTGGGGTAAATTCTAAAATTGTGGTGGACATCTTGGGTTTGGTGCCTGGAACACCTGAGCCAGAATCTGCCCAGGGGACTTTGTCAGTGTACTTCCTCTGACAAACCTCTTTCCTTTTCTATGACATTCACACTCTGATGGTCATTGTGAGGATGGAATTCAGGTAACCACACAGATCCCTTGGCACAATGTATGTGATCTTGTAAATATTCAAAGAATAATGAACTAAAAGTTAAATTTTTGTGCAGCTCACTTTTATAAACAAAATCCTATTATTGTTCACAAATAATCAAGCAATTAAGCAAAGCCTTTCACATAGCTAATTTCTTATATTTTCTCAGCTTCTCTCCTCATGACAAGGAGTAATTTAAGTACTTATGTTGTTATACCATTATTTTGATATTTTAGTATCATCTTTTGCCTTTTCTGAATTGTAAAATAAAAAGAAAAACAGCTAATACAGTGCTCATAATATCAGACCATAACTGTTTTGAGAACAGGTTTCAGTAATCCAGCCCAACAGTTGAACCTAAACCACCCCAGAACAATAACATCAAGAAAAATGACTAGAGAAGAGGATTCCACACCTTATATAATTGTAGGCTAACCCTGGATAACTTTCCCAGAGAACAAACAGTACTCTGATGACCTTGATCAAGGATTTTTCCTCCCCAACATATTTCAGATGATTTTGCTAAAATATGTATGATTTCCCTTGGCCAGGAGACAGAAATAAATCAATTTGGTGCCTACTAAAGCAATATTTACTTGAATTAAATTTAGCAAAGTACTTCAATGTTACAACATGTGTAAATTTTTCAGATATGGATCCTTTTGCAGGAAAATGTATTTTATGCCTATTGCTTTCAAAGATGGTTAAAATATTACAGTTAGATGTACAACAATAGTGATAATACTAAACTGGGTATCACCAGACCTAAAAGGTGTGTCTGGAAGAAGTCACATGTATAAGCCATATTTTCTACACTCCTCAAATGAAAATAATGTCATTTTCCCCCTGCATTGAAATATTATAAGAAAATAGTGGTGATATTCTTTGAAAAAAATATTAGCTCTATAATTTAATATTATCAAAGTTGAATTATGAGAACTCATGGAAAAGAGACAAAATGACTAGAGAGAACTGTCATTATTGGTTTAATTCAGAGCAGAAAATCTGTTTATGGCAGTTCTATTTCTGATCAAAGAGTTAGAGATTTGAGTCAAACTCACTCTGTCTTCTATATTTCTACTCCATTTTTCTTTGTCTTTCTCTACCTAGCAAATTGAAAAATTCATCATGAATTACAGACTGCAATTTGAGATTTCAAAATTTGTATGTGATCATTAGCTCATGTATATTTCCACTCATTTTGTGTGTAATCAATATTCATAAGACTGTCACAAATTAAGGCATTCTTAATTCTCTTCAATTGACTGAAATCATGTTCACTGTAGCCATTCATTATGTAACATGTTGTATTTAATTTTGTTATTATTAATATAAGGGGATGTTGATGATTGATGAAAAGAAATGAACCCTGTAGGGGGAATTTAGAAAACTCATCCATATGGCTCCTACGTTTTTACCAGTAGAAAGTTCTTCCAATTGTGTAATGGAAAATAATAGGTTACTGAAATGTGAGTGGTGTACAAAATTAAGTTTATGAAACAGGAAATCACACAACTTCTGAAATGATTCTATAATCATTTATCTTACAACATGCAATTCTGCCCCAAGTGTAGAGTGTAACAGGGTGTAGGAAGTTTGGACAGTGCAGCGGTAGCTGCTGCTATCAGTCAGGTGACCAGGACAATCAATTCTTAGCAAGTTACATTACATGCATTCACAAAGACAGAAGTTTGAAGGCCTATGCTCAGTTTTATTTAATGCTTGTTTATTGCTGTAGATACAACTGTCTTCATTATTTCTTGGACATTTTCTCACTTAGGAGTGTTGTTGAACTTAAAGATGAAGGAGATTTTAAAAAATCCTTCAGAGGAATTAAGATACTTTCTGTCTCTCTGTCTCTGTCTGTTTGTTTTTCTCTCTCCACACACATACACAGAAACACACACACAAACACACACACCAGTATTCTGATCTCCATATTCAAAATTTCTAAGCATCTTTTATTTCAGTGAATTGACTTATAGGCAATAAACCCGAGTCACATAATGAAATGCAACTTAGTTTATGCATGGAAAATAAAGCGTAGAAAATTACCATCTGTCTCCTTAAAAAAATTAACTATTTGTACTAATAGAAATGTAATAGTACAGTGCAATAGATATAAAAAAGATACAGTCATCCCATAAGTTGTAAGCAAATGGGATTTAGGGTAAAGAAAATGTATTTTTGTTATTGTGTTTTAAGTTATTTATAATTTTATTTTCTCTAAATCTGCATTCTCTGATTAGTCTATTTATTTCCAGATGGCATGATTAAGTTTCCAAATTTCTAAAAGTCTGCTGTTATGGTTTAACTTGTTTATTTATACCAGAACAGCTGACTTCAACAGCTGGTTTTTCCTGAAATAGTTCAAGTCAATAATTTTCCATTTCAATCAATTCAGATCATTTGAATTACTATAGTAGAAAAAAAGTCTATGGAACATTTCAGGAGTTTTCCCAGCACTTGCAATGGTTTGATATTAAATTTACAGATTTTTTTTGCTAATCTCTCTCTGGAAGTTTCTAATGGACTCAAAATAATATACACATATCTGGCCACTGTAATTAACCTATTTAGTAATATGGATTCAGTAATTGCTTTCATGATATGTAATGGTACACCTCTTTGCCACTCTAATAAGTTCAGATGCCTCATGTTTCCTAAAGTCAATTATAAGTTATGTTGACATATTTTTCCAGTTAAGCTGTTTAAGTCATTTTATAGCTGAATGTATAAGTATACTTTATTGCTATAGATACTAAATGATTTGATACACTCAAAATTCACAAACAGACAAAGAAAGGCAGTGAAATGGGGTGCAGCATGGGTAATTAGAAAAATTCAGACATGTATGGTTTTCCATTCTACCACCTATTTGCTTTGACCTTGGACCTGTAACCTTTCTTTCCTCAATTCCTTCAACTATAAATTATTCTGAAAGTAAGTTAGAAAGCAATAATTCTTAAACACAAACCCTATGTTTGGAAACAAAAAAAGAAAAATATACTTCCAAATCCATTTTAGGGGTGCCTCTGTGGCTCAGTTGGTTGAGCATATGACCCTTGGTCTTGGCTTGGGTCATGGACTCAGGGTGGTGGGATCCAGTCCCACTCTGGGCTCCAAACTCTCCAAACTCCATAATGAATGGCTACTGCTTGTGATTCTCTCTCCTTCTCCCTCTCTCTCTGCCCCTCCATCCACTACTCATGCTCTCTCTCTCTAAAATAAAAAAATAAAATCTTTAAATATACTTTAGGGGCACCTGAGTGGCTCAGTCAGTTAAGCATCTGCCTTTGGCTCTGGTCATGATCCCAGGACTCTGGGATCGAGCCCTTTGTTAGACTCCCTGGTCGGTGGGGAGTCTGCTTATCCCTCTGCCCCTCTCCCTGCTTGTGCTCTCTCTCTCATTCACTCTCTCTCTCTCTGATAAATAAATAAAATCTTAAAAAGAAAAAAGGAAAACCTAATAAATGAATAGGTATCTCATGTTTGTGGAAAAATGAATGAATAAATGAATGGATATCTCATGTTTGTCTATAGAAAGATACAATATGATAAAGTTAATTATACTGACATCAATCTATAAAGACAATGCATTTCTAATCAAAATTCCCGCCTTATTTTTAAAACCTTTGATTTGAGAAAACAAATTAATATCAAAATGTGTATTAAAAAGAAAAGGCCAAAACCAAAAATGTCAACTTTGAAGAAGAAAAAATGGAAATTCCACATATTAAGTTCCATTAAATATCAAGGCTTATTATAGAATGACATATTGTGGAATTGGTGAAAATTGTCCAATGACAAAAAGAAAATACCAGACAAGGTTGGAATCTTGACATTGATGGAATGGAAAGATAAAAAGTAAGCAAGGATGATACTTCTATAAATAGATCTAGTAATTGGCATACATATGGAAAAACATAAATACAAATTTCTACTATCACACACAAAAAATTCCATGTCAATTAAATAATTTTTAATATAAATATTTGAAAAAGAGAGAAGTTCCTTTATGAATTTGTACATGAGACATTTCTTTAAAACACTGCAAAAATCACAAAACATAAAAAGATTAGTTACTTAAATGTTAAAAAACAAAATCGCAACAGAAATTGGAGTGGGAGGAATTTTAATGTCATATAATTGTATACTGCCTGCATCTCAAAAGGCAAATAGTTATTAAAAATCTGAGAGAATAAAAGCAAAAAAGATAAACAATGAATACAATGAAAAGGAAATCCTAATGAGGAACATAAAATTAAAAAATGAAAAGTCAATATGACTAATAATTAGAGAAAAGCCAACTGAAACCACTAAGATAAAGCATTTCACAACCCCACGGATGAATAAAACAACTGACAATACCAAGCGTTGTCAAGAATATTCAACATCAAAAAATAAAAAGAATATTCAACAATGTAAAATACATCATATACTCCATGTGTCATACAGACCCAAAGTTACTCCAGTGATCCCTGTCCCCTGGTATTTCTCTTCCATATAATTCCTTGAGTATGAGCGAGACCTGTAACTTCCTTCTATCCTATAGAATAAGGAGAGGCCTAGAAGTATTGCAGATACTAAGATTTCTAATTGGTTGTTTTTGAGATAATGAAAAGAGACTATCCTGAATTAGCCTGCCTTAGTGAACTGACCGTCCCTAGTAGCTTGGCCTTCTCTGAGGTCAAAGATTCCAAGCTCTCTGTGTAGTTTTATTGAAGTAAGCATTCATGCTGGAGAAGCCCTCATGATAGGAATTGATGGCAGTTCCTAGGAAATGTGGGTGATCTCTAGAACAACAGAAGAACTTCTGGATAACAGCCAGGTGGGGAAAAAACAGATACCCTACCATACAGGTGCGAAAAAATGAATTCTGCCAACAAACAGCTTGAAATTAGATTTTTCCTCAGTTCACTCACCAGAATGAAAACTCAGCTCAGCCAACACCTTGATGGAGACCTTGGGAAACCCTAACCAGAAGATCCAATTAAGCCATGCCCAAATTTCTGAATGTAGAACTTGTGAGATAATAAACATATCTTGTTTAAAGTTACCAAGTTTGTCGTGATTTGTTACACAGCAATAGAAAACTAATATAACCACTTTCATAAAAATTTGATGATGTTTAGTGAAATTGGATATGGTCACAATCTACAACTCACTACATATTATGCTTCCTGTTTACTCCTTGTCTGCCAACTAAAGCATAAGAATGATAAGGACTGAGCATTTTTACTTTTTTGTTCATCTTTTGTAACTTGGCCGAGGGGGCCCTTCTCTGAGTCCCACACTTTAAGGTCTGATCGCGTGCCAACTCTCCTTGCACTGCTATAGACAGACATAGAACCACCAGGAGTTTGAGAATCCTAAATTCAAATCTTGTCTACCTGGACTTTAAGAAGGTATATCTGACAAGTCAGAAGATAGAGCATATTAGGAATTTATTATACTGATGTCTAACACTCTAAATATGCAGACATGTGGCACATAAGCCTCCATTTGTACCTGTGTCCTGGGCACACATATCTCGGCAATAGGCTTTCTCCCATGTTCTGCACGTGGCAGACACTGCCAGTGATCTGCCGGTGCCCATTTCCCCTCATCATTCTTAGAAAGATAACGCTGACAGAGGTATTTGTCCTTTAGATGGGAATGCCTAAAATAGATGGCAGGGCATGCTCATCAATGAATGATGACTCCATTCACGGCGATAGGAAAACTTGGAGGAGGATCCAGTTTAGGGGGACGCTAAAGATAAATTTCTGAAACATTAAGTATGAAGGGTATCAGTTTTCTACTGCTGCCATAACAAATTACCACAAACCTGAGTTAAAGCTATACAATTTTATCATCTTGCAGTTGTTGTAGGTTGGAAGGTTGGTATGGGTCTCCCTAGTATAAAATCAAACCATCAGCAGGGGCATCTGGGTGGCTCAGTCAGTTGGGCATCTACCTTCAGCTCGAGTCACGTTCCCAGGGTCCTGGGATCGAGCCCTGCATCGGGCTCCCTGCTCAACAGAGAGTCTGCTTCTCCCTCTCCCTCTGCCTGCTGCTCCCCCTGCTTGTGCTCTCTTTCTCTCTCTGTCTGTCAAATAAATGAATAAAAATCTTTTTAAAAAATGGTTTAAAAATTAAAGTGTCAGTTCCTTCCTGCAAACTGTAGAAAGAATCTGTTTCTCTGCTCATTCTTCTGTTGGCAGAATTTAGTTTCCTGCAGTTGAAGGGCAGAGATTCCCATTTCCCAGCTGGCCATCAACTAAAGGCCATTCTTAGGTCCTAGAAAACTCTCTCCAGTCTTTGGATGTAGCCCCCACATCTCAGAACTAGAAATAGGGAGACACATTTTTCTTATGCCACATCTCTCTGAACTTCTTCCAGTCATACCTCTCTCTGAACACCACCAGGAAAGTTTCTTTGCTTTTAAGAATACATGATTAGATTGGGTTTCCACAGATAATCCAGAATAATCTCCATACCATAACCTTAATCACATTTGCTATTCCCTCTTTTCCACACAAGGTACAATATTTACAAATTCCAGAGATTAAGACATGATCTTTGGTGAGATGTTTGTTCTGCCGACCCCATACAGTGACAATGAGATAGCCAAGGTGATACACAGGACACGTGTAGATCTTGTATAATATGTAATAGCAACTTTAGCTGGCCCTCTGATACTTTTCAAGACTAGGAGCATACTTATTGAAAAATACACTGTTGTGCCTATACATGGTTTCTTGATTTTGAGTCCAGAGCTGTTTCTTGTAATTTGAACATGGAGGAAAAATATGCATATGTATTAGAATGGTTGTAAGACTGAATTGAGTAATTTCTAGATTGTTTTTCCATTTTTTTTTATCATACTTGAAAGCTTCAAACAAATAAATTTCTATTAGACCTGGGAACTAAACAAAAAGTAGAAGCCATACTGATCTCTACCTGCATGATCTTAGTATCCAGAGCCAAGGGTGAGCAATCTGATGACAAAGCTGTCTATCTTCTGGATTGATAAATCTCTAGTGCATGGGTGGATATTGACCTTCCTACAAAAAGAATTACCTTCTTTTGGTCTGTACCACCATTCATTTTGTGCCCTTTTGCGGGAAACATCATAAGTGATCTAGATAATCCTTTAAGAACATATGCAATTTATCCTCCTTCTGCATCTATACACAACTCCTATATGTCAGAAACAAGCTTGACCTTGACTAGATTCCATCCCTCTAGGCAGTCTAATCTGTTCCATCTGAGGCAGAGACATAATTCCATTGGCATATTTACACATAATTTTCATTTGGAAAAATGAGGAGAAAGAGCTTCTTAATTATCAGATCCACGGAAGGCAAAGGGAGCCCTCTCAAATCAAAAATTACCACTCATGGATGAACTGCTTTATTTGACACAAGGAAGAAATTTTGACAAAAGCAGCAAACATTTCTGTTTAGATGAAATGACTAGGACAATATTATATGTATCTATCACTCATTCTTCCTAGATATATTCCCCTCCCAAACCATAAATTACCTCCATGATTTGTGTTTCTTTTATCTCAAGCATAAGCTATACTAATAGCATTAATCTTTAATTCCCAATTCCTAAACTAATACTTGTTTCCCATTTTCTAAGACAGTGCTTCCCAAACTTGAGTGTTCTCAGAAGTACCTGAAGAAGTACACAAATTTCTGGGAACCACCTCCAGGGTTTCTGAGTCAATATGTCTATATGGGCCTGAGAATTTGTGTTTATTTTCTTTTTTTTTTAAGATTTTATTTATTTATTTATTTATTTATTTATTTATTTATTTATTTAGAGAGTGCACACATGAGCAGGGAGAGGAGTGAAGGGAGAGGGAGGGAGAGCATCCCAAGCAGACTCTGCACTGAGCGCAGAGGCTGACATGTGGCTCGATCTCAGGACCCTGAGATCATGACCTGAGCCAAAATCAAGAGTTGGATGCTTACCGACTGAGCCACCCAGGTGCCCTGAGAATTTGCATTTCTAATAAGTTTTCAGTTAATACTAATGGTTCCATTAGATAAAAGCAAAGAACATGTTGAGAATATCTTATTCAAATTGTGATATAAAAAATTAGTTACAATCCCTAATCCGGTCTCCAGAATTTTGAATATAAAAATATATCGAATTTAGGACATGAGAGCAAAGCAATATTCATATTAGCTGAAGAGAAGTTTCTTTCCTTGCAATTTCTTAAATATAATGGTCCTTTATAGTGTTCATACTTAAATGTGTCTTTCTAATCTAGACCATGTAGGATCACCTGATATCTTTGATTTCAGACATAAGGAGCAAATCTAGCTCAATGACATCAACTATATTGGCCATAAGCAGGATGAGGCTGGAATTCCATACAGAACCCAGAGAGAGAGGTAAAAGCAAAATGGGGAGTTCAAGAAATAAGGAGATTCCAGGAACTCACTTAAAGGAGGTTGTGAGTAGACTGAAAAGAGGCAGATGGAAAGAGGAGAGCCCTGTTTTATACCACATGCTGGGTTCTGAGTGCTCAGGATCAACTATGAATGATAATGGGTTCTCTCTGCTAATGGTCTATCTGCACTTTGTGTGCCCTGCCAAATGCCATAGGCATAATGGAAAGGTTATGTTTTTGTGCACTATCACCCGGAGTTGTTGAACTGTGGTGTAATAATCAGCAGCCTCACTTGAAAGCTTGCCATCAAATTGAGCCAAGCACACTACACCATTACATCCAAACTGCAAATGGAGGAATGCCAGGGAATGAGAGTAGATCCAGAAAATACAGTTATGGTTCCCAGAGTATGCACTCGGTGAGAAAAGGATGCCATGTAGACCATTAGCTGGTGTAAGATTACAGACTAAGTGTGTCAATGGGAAAAAAAGAACCACACTTAACAGTTGTCCATTCTTCTGGAAATTTCCCACTGGAAATTTTCTTCAGAAGTTATTAGAGAAATAGAACTATCAAGAGTCAGTTTGGATATGGTGATATTAAATGTAGCTCTTCTTGCCCTCCTAAGTACATGTTCAATTTAAGTAAAAATAGTAGTTTTAAAGAACATTTTCTTGTCAGGCCATTTTACCAGTTGCTACTGCCTCAATCCTTTTATAAAGATGCCACTAAGCAAAAATGAGAAAGAGTAGCTCACTATTTCATATCCCTGTATCTTCTAATATTACTGTGCAAGAATTAAGTCAGCAGGCCTAGGTTGCTAAAACTGTTTGCATTACAAAGTCTTCAGAACTAACCTTCACCAGCTCCTGGGAGATAATCTCTGAACCCCTGGAACATCCTGTCTGATAAAAGTATCTTTGTATATTTGAAATCTTGGAGCATGCCAGATAGTTTATAATAACAACATAATTTATGGTGAGTGTCCTTTTTTTTTTTTTTTTTTTTTTTTTTTTTGTATTCCTGGAGCTTTGGATCACAGGTATCAGCTTAACTTTGGGGAGCTACATGCCTAAGTAACTGACCTCCAATAAACACCCTGGAGGCCAAGGTTCAAGTGAGCCTCCATGATTGGCAACACATCACATGTATTGTGACACATTATTGCTGGTAAAGTGCTATCCCTGTGACTTTATTGAGGGAGGACAAATGGAAGATCATCCTTGGCTCTCCTAGACTCCAGTGTAAGCATCTTTTTCCTTCCCTAATGGTAATCTGGATCCTTTCACTGTAATAAACCATAGTCATAAGTGTAACAGCTCTTCTGAATTCTGTGAGTCCTTCCAGAAAATCATCAAACCTGACTATGGTCTTTGGGATCCCCTTTGGGGATTACTTATTTCAAAATAAAGCCTAACTGCTCCTCTAGAGTGAAAGAAAATTAGATGAGTACCTTTGGCAAAACCAGTGGGAAGACTCAGTGTACACTGGATATAACGGTATAATATAAATACACACACATGCACACAAACCAGGACACTGTGCTGGAGGTCTTGGGACAAGCAAGATATAAAATGCATAAAGCTCAATGAAAACTGTATACTAAATGTACTAAACTAAAGGTTATTTATTTATTTACCCATTTGTTTATTTTTGGTTACGGGTGAGGTCTATTGGGTTTGTTTATCTAAATTTGGCTATATCTGAGAAATTACAAATGAGGGAGCTCACACATGACATTCTGCTAGATGACGTAAAGACCACTCATGCCAGGGTAGATCCTGTCCTTTAAAGTGTAAAAACAGATATACGTACTGACCTAAGTACTAGATTACCCAGGAGAGAGAGAAAAAGGTCTTTCTGCTTTTCGAGAACTAAGTAAAAGAGGAAGATAACGTGAATTGAGGGAGGTAGTAGGTGTGATTGAAAATGACATCAATCCCTCATTTAAACTGGTGATGCTGCTCTCAGGACCAAGGCTGACCTGATGGTCACTTATGGGAGCATTAGTATAATCACGGTATTCTTTAGAGAGTTGACTCCATTTACCAAAAACTGTCATAATAAATATACAAGTCTAGGAGACAGCAAGGTGAACAGTGTCCCCTGAAGAGTTCTGTGTGCACGCTGAGGCTCAGGCAGTCCTCAGACAGGGCCTCGGCTGTTGGCGATGGTGATAGGGTTTTAACTGAAATTTACTTGACACACAATGTTGTATAAATGATTGGTTTTTAAAGTTCAGATCCATCAAACACATGGTTAGTGGAAGTTTGATTCAAACTCAGGGAACACACTGCATTTGAGTCTTAGTTTTACTGCCATCCTCTTTTTTTTTTTTTTTCAGAGGTATTGGGTGTGGATGATTAAGAAGGCTATGTTAGAAACTGTCTAGATGTGACTAAAATTCAAGCTCATCCTCTAACTCTAGTTAATTGTAAAGTCTGACTTTGTAATATTGATTGGGTCAGTAATTGTCTGATCTCTGCTTAACATTTCTTGATAATGGCAATGGCATGCATGAATTAACAGAAACACAGAGCACTTAAATATATATCTGTAATTGATACTAAGCTGATTTCCACGCTAACTAATATGAGCATACTCTAGAGGACATTAAATAATCAATAACTTCACAAGTATACCTCCTGTCTTACAAACACCTGGTTTCCTTAATGGCAATGAAATAATTGTGATAAAATATTACAATTATTTCAGTTTTCATTTTAAATTTTAATTAATTTTTAGGGGTGCCTGGGTGGCTTAGTCAATTAAGTGTCCGACTCTTGGTTTCAGCTCAGGTCGTGATCTCAGGGTCATGGGATTGAGCACTGCTTTGGGCTCCTCACTCAGCACAGACTCTGCTTAAGATTCTCTCCCTTTCCGTTTTTCTCCACTTCTGGCCCTTCCCCGGCTCATGCCCTCTCTTCCTCTCTCTCAAATAAATAAATAAATTCTTTAACTAATTAATTAATTGATTTTAATTAATTTTTGGATCCTTGGAGTAAATTATCATTTAATTTCACTTTTAGTTATGCATTATTCATGCATCTATTTCTCTTTTGCATATTCCCTTCTTATATTCCCCTCTATCCTAAGTGCTTAGTATGTAACCTTGAGTTTTTAATAAATTCTTAAATATATACCTTGGTATGTATTTTGAACATACATTTACATAAATAGCATTTTGATATAGATATATTTCTATGTGATACTTTTTACTCAACTTTGTTTAAAGATCTAACCACTAAACCCAATCTAACCTAACCACATTGCTTATCACAGTAGATTTTTGGCTTTTGAACACTTCAAAGTATTTCATAGTTTGTATCCTCCTATAAGCAACCGTTTCTCAATAATGGGCCCACAGGCTGCCCCCTATTTCTTACCATCAGTAATGCATTAAATATTTCACTTCTGGCTTGTTTAGGAAATTCATGGGAATTCTGTTTGGATTTTTGAACCAAGAAGTATAAAAATGGCTGATACTGCCAAGTTGTTTTCCAGTATGGAAAATACCAATTAAATGTCAAAATGTAAAAAGCAAGACCCCACTATTTGCTACCTAAAATAAATATACATTGAATATAGACACAAATTAGTTTAAAGTAAGTGAATAAAAAATTATGTCATGCTAGCACCAAACAAAAGACAGCTAGGTTGGCTATACAAGTACGAGACAAAATATGTCTAAGCAAAAAAGTATATTACCATAGTGATAAAGGGGTCAACTTATCAAAAGGACATAACAAACCTAAATACCACACATCTATTAACCAAATCCAAATACATGAAGTTGCAACTGATAGAACTGCGATGAGAATTAGCCAATGCCACAATTACAAGTTGAGATTTCAATACAATTACAATAATTGACAGAACAAGAACACATAAAATCAGTAGGAATATATCGACTAACTTTACTACAGTGATATGTAAAGAATCCTATACCTATCAAAAAGTGAAATTCACGTATTTTTCTGGTATAGGTGGGATATTTATTGAGATAGATCTTAATCTGGGCCATAACGAACATCATTTTAACAGTATTGTCTCTAATCATAATGTAATTAAGTTAGAAATCAGTAACAGATTTCTATAAAATCACAAAATATTAGGTAGCTAAATAACACACTTCCAAATAACACATGGTCCAAAGAATAAATAAAAACAGAAGTTATAAAGTATTTTAAGTGAGTGAAAATGAAAACAAAATATTTTAAAATATGTGGGATGCTGATGAAGCAATAGGGATACTTAGAGGATAATTAATTTATAGTGCTACATGCCCATACTATAAAAGCAGAAATGCCTTGTTAAGTCATTTACCTCAGCAACCGCCATAAGAAACTAGGGAAGAAGGAAATATAAAATTCAAAGAAGAAGAAGGGAAAGAATAAAGATCTGAGTGGAAATCCATAAACTAGAAAAATAGGAAAATAGAGAAATCAATGAAACCAAGAGCTGATCCTTTGAGAAGATCAATGAAATTGATAAAACTCTACCCAGATAGATGGGGGGGGAGAGAGAAAGAACAAAAGATTTAGGTATCAGGAATGAGAGATGATACTAAGAAATTAAATTTCTTGTTAAAATATTTACCCCAAGGAATGCTCCTGATTCAGATGGCTTTACTAGTAGAGTGAACATATTATTTAAGGAAGAAATAATACTAATTCTAAAAAGTTCAAAAAATTGAAACAAAGTGAAGAATTCTCAACTCGTTCTATTGGATTAGCAAGAGCCTAATATCAAAATGAGACAAAGACACTACGAACAAAACAAAACAAAACAAAAACCAGTACAAATACCCCTCATGAACCCAGGAGCCAAAATGTGAAACAAAATTTTAGCAAATTTACTCTATCTACTTATCAATCCATCTATCGATCTGAATACTCCATGACCTAGTGTGGTTTATCCCATGGATGCAAGTTTAGTTTCACATTTGAAAAGCAATCAATGCAATTCACCAAATTAACAAGCTAAAAGACACAGAAATAGAAGGCATCCAGAATGTAAAGGAAGAAACATACTTGTCTTTAATTGCAGACAGCATGACCATCTATATAGAAAAGTCAATGATATCTACGTAAGGGCCTACTAGAACTAACAAGTGAGTTCAGCAAGGTTGCTGAATAAAAGAGTAATGTACAAAAAAAATTGTATTTTATACAATAACAATTAACAATTGAAAATTGAGACTGAAATAATATTTGCCATAGCATCAAAGTATAAAATAATTGGTAATTAAGGATAAATTTGACAAAAGGTGAAAAATACAAAACACTGGTCAGAGAAACTCAAGCAGCTCTAAATAAGTGGAAAACATCCAGTGTCCACCACTCAGAAAAATTACTACTGTTAAAATGGCAATACTATGTAAATTTATTATAGATGGAACACAGTCCTTATCAGTATTCCAACTATAATTTTTCAGATATTGATAAGCTGATTTTAAAATTCATATAAAAATCCAAAGGACCTAAAAGAGCCAAAATAATCTTTAAAAAGAACAAAGTTGAAGGACTAACAGTACCTGATTTCAAATTTCATTTTAAAGACAGGCAAATAGAAAATGGAACAGAAGGGTGCCTGGGTGGCGCAGTCGTTAAGCATCTGCCTTTGGCTCAGGGCGTGATCCCGGCGTTCTGAGATTGAGCCCCACATCAGGCTCCTCCACTAGGAGACTGCTTCTTCCTCTCCCACTCCTCCCGCTTGTGTTCCCTCTCTCACTGGCTGTCTCTCTCTGTCAAATAAATAAATAAAATCTTTAAAAAAAAAAAAGAAAAGAAAATGGATCAGAATAAAGCACTGTGAAAACACACTGACTTACTTTAAAAAAAAAAAAAGAAAGAAAATGAACAGAATAAAGCACTGTGAAAACACACTGACTTACATGGACAACTGATTTTTGATAAAGGAGCAAAAGCAGTTCAAGGGAGAAAGCATAGATCTTGCAGAAATTGTATTTGAAAAACTGGATATTCATATATTTTTTAAAGACTACTGTTCCTTACTTCACACCATATTAAAATAGTAACTCAAAATGAATCATAGACACAAAGGCAAAACCTGAAACTATAGAACTTCTAGAACAAAAGATAAGAGAAAATCTTTTTAACCTCGGATTAGGCAACATTTTTTTTTTTTTAAAGATTTTATTTATTTATTCGACAGAGATAGAGACAGCCAGTGAGAGAGGGAACACAAGCAGGGGGAGTGGGAGAGGAAGAAGCAGGCTCCCAGCGGAGGAGCCTGATGTGGGGCTCGAGCCCATAACGCCGGGATCACACCCTGAGCCAAAGGCAGACGCTTAACCGCTGTGCCACCCAGGCACCCCTAGCCAACAATTTCTTAAATACAATACCAAAGCCACAATCTAGCAAAAAAAATGATAAATTTGCTTTATCAAAATGTAATACTTCTGCTCTTTGAAATATACCACTAGGAGGAAAAATACAAGATATGGGTTGTATCAAAAAGTATTTATAAATAACATATCTGATAAAATACTTGTATCCAGAATAAAACATTTTCAAAATTCAAATACGAAAACTAACAATCCAATTTTTAAAATGAGCGAACTATTTGACCTGAAATAGGTGTATGAAAAAATACCTAACATCATTAATCATTAGAGAAATGAAAATTAGAATCACAATATGATACTGTTGCACACTCTTAGAATGGCTAAAAGCAAAAAGAGTGACTACCAAGTCTTGACAAACATACGGAACAAATGGAACTCTCACACACTATTTGTGGGTATATAAAATGGTATGACTATTTTGGAACATGGTTGGGAAATTTCTTAAAAAGGGAAACATACATGGACAGCATGAGCCAGAAAATGCACTCTTATGCATTTACCCAAGAGAAATGAAAGGATGTGTTTATACATTGACTTGTACGTGAATGTTCACAAGAACTTCATTTGTTATTACCCCAAACCAGAAAAAACTCAAGTATCCATCAACAAGTGAATAGATTCAGACAGTGTGGCACACACATGGAAACATGTAACGGAGAGCCTTCTTCACCAGTCCCAGAACCAGCTGAGGAACCCTGAAACTCTTATTCATCCCTAGCTTGATATTTCTTCTTTTTCTAAATAGAACTGGATTCCCTCTTACCTGCTACATATGTGCTACGTGAGAAATCTCTACTGTGATGCTTCTACTGATTACAAATACATGTGTAGTCTACTAGTCCTCTAAATAAGAAGGGGAAAACAACTTTCATATTTATATTCCCAACACGTAGTGTAAGGCCTGAAGATTATAGGGGCTTGTATTAGTAAAGAATGAATTTGAAAAGGCCATTGTTCCATCTTAAGCATGAGAACAAATTAGGTAAATTAGAAAACCAGATTTTATCACAGAGCCAAGGACATTAAGAGATCTAAATGATCTAAATTCAATAAAGAAAACGACAAGTCCTTCCTAGGAACGAAATGGCCTGTGACTGCTTCCATCCCTACCAAGTGTCTTAGTCCTGCATGTACCCAATGTAATTCATGTATCTAGATGGCAACAGTGCTTTTCCATTATACCTATTTCCAAAAATTTTGCTGAATACTCTTTTGCACCTATTTGCATTACTTCTGCATTATCAGTCTATATGAGATAGAAAAAGATAAACATAAAATCAATAGTTACATAAAAGCTTCCAAATATAAACACTCTGAATCCTAACTCTGTGTAATAAAAATGCTAGATCTAGAGTTGACCTTGCAGATTGAATAGAATTTAAACACTGTTTTCCATAAAAGCATCAAATAGTTACCTTTACTCTAACAGAAAGCTTGCAATCCTCTTTAAAATGTAAATCTAAAGCTTAGGTATTTCACAAGCTATGGTTTGGGATGTATATAACAAGGACATACATGTTTCATAAATCCTGCAATAAAATGGTAATCAGTGAAAGAGCAACCTTAATCTCTTGCATATTTCAAAAGCTGAGCAAACACTTTTTGCTACAGGAAATCAATAGAAAAGGATATTAAAAAATTTAAGAAAGAGAAACCAAAGTCTGATTGAGGAACATACATGAGTCATACCACAACTGTGTTACTAGGCAACTTTAAATACTTAAAAGTTTAGTAAGAAATTGGATAAAAGGATTATGGCATGTTTACAGGTACTATAATACATGCTATTACACTACAAAATCAGAGCTTCACCAAATTACTCCGTAGTGCACTGTAGCCAACCAATTCTTGAATTTATTTGTGCAATTATTAGATATATATGAGGTTTCTTTTAGTATGCCACTTAATGATGAAAGAGATATGGAACCTGGTAAAGAGTCTTTCGACAAGCACCTTGCACACATATATTTATACAGTCATTTTCTAGGGTTGCTGTCTTCCTAGACTACAGTCCTGGTAAATGATAAAAAACTGGTTATAAACTCATATACTTGATTTCATCTCATTTTACCTGATTATGCCTGGAAGTGAGGGCTTGATCAGCCAGATAAACACAGTTTGACAGGGAAACAATGAAATATGAGCAAATTTGCATGCAAGAATTGGGACCAATGTTTGTTTGAAAGAAATTTATCTTTTAAAAAAATCTTTTAAAAAGTGGGACTACTAGGAGTACTTATTTGATAGGGTTATATGAAGCTCAAGTTTGGTATTATTTATAAAATAATTACTTAGCTTAATGATAGCATATATTAGTCACTCTGTTTTTCTAATATAATTAAAATTAATAAACCAGTGATATTGAATCCTCAGTTGAAATTACACTCTTAAAATGTACATTAAAATAACATCAGAAATGGTAACTGAAATAAGGGACTGTTTGATATTCTATAGTTTGTGATAATCTCGGTGAATTATTAAACATAGAAATTGATTTTTAACATGGAACAAATCTATTTTCCTCTAACATTAATTGTTTTAATGAGGTTTTGATGGAAGGTCCTTGCAAAATCACGTTCTTTCTGGCTTTTCCATTGATTGAAGATCTTAAAATAAGGAAAATCTCTTTTTTAAAAAGATTTATTTATTTATTTTAGAGAGAGAGCATGTAAGTGATGGGGGGGTGGAGAGGGACAGAGGAAGAGAATCTTCAAGCAGACTCCCTACTGAGCGCAGAACCCAAGGTGGGGCTTGATCTCATGACCCTGAGACCATGACCTGAGCCAAAACAAGAGCTGAATGCTTAACTGACTAAGCCACCAAGGTGCCCCAAAATAGGAAAATCTTAAGTCCTTTATTTATATCTCTTAAATTCTATAGCTCTGACTTTAATGTGTAATAGACTATTTCATGAACAAGTTTAATTTTAAGTGACTAGAATGTACTTCATAGTACATTTCATGTAATTTCTAATATCAACATTTTAATAATGAAGGATTTTCCAGTACCATTAGTAGTCATTTATGTGAAGTAAAATAATTTGGGAAAGGTTTGGTGATTATGATAAATAATGATAATTACTAACATTTACTGAGCACTGCTGATTTACCAGACAGACTGCTAAGGCCTTTAATTACTTTAACATTCCTCTAAATCTTGCCAGTAATCTGTAGTTTTTCTTCATTCGACCAGATTTTTAGAGAGGTTAGGTAATATAGCTCCACGGGCTGGAAATGGACCATCGAAATTTAAACAACAATGATAAATATGAGGATGAAGAATTGAGGTTTAGGTAGAAAGACTGTTACCTTGAAGTTGAAAGCAAACTTGAGGCCAGTGAAAGAAAGTGCTTCTAGAGTATGGTGTTTGGCCTGTGCAGCCTGTTGGCTGTCCAGCCTGAAGCGTAGCTAAGGTCAGAGGTTAGGGAACTCCAGTGGGAGTCCTTGTCTTCCTTCAGTGGTATTAACAGAGTATGAGCAGAGTAAACAGATGGTATATGGTTAACATGATTACACTGACCAGATGGAACTGGATGGTAAACTTGAAACAGTTTGAGAAAGAAGGCAATATGGGATGAGTAACAGACCAACAAATCACCAGCAGCTGTAACAAAAGGAGGGAAAGATCTATGAAGAACAGCACTGATTTTACTTACTCAAGTATTACATGACTGAAGACTCTACCGGAAAAAATTGGATTGAATTAAAGATTTATAAGAATAATAAATAAAAGAATATAAAATAATATATATATAATGGTAGTTGGTCTTCATTTGAAGGAATGATCTTATATTCCCTGTTAAATCTTAAAAAGAAGCATTAGTTTTTTTAAAAATCTAAAACATAATATCTCTGTAGTCATATGTATCATTTGAATTTTTACACAACTGAGAAATTTAATATTGGACATACACTATTTTAATTATTATATACAAAACAATTTTAAAACTATGAATTTCAGAATGACTGTTGATAATTTTAAAAGGTTATAAGATAGTCTAATCAAAACACTGAGAAATTTAAAATTTTATTAAAATAACAAAGTATTACAAAGAATTTCTAGTTTTTTCAACTATTTCCAGAAGCAACAACAACCAAAAAATAATGGCCACTATAGCTTTTTTATTTAGCATTTTTGTTTGGAATTTCTGGCCAAAACAAAAACATGTAAAACATAAAAAGAGGTAAAAGAAAAAAAATTGGAAAGGGTTAAATGAATTTTTCATGTCTTGAGAATATGTGGTTACATTAGACAAGATAAGAAGAGAACCCAAGACAACAAATTTAATATATTTTTAGAGAAATTATCTTTTAACTAAAAGTAGAGGATTCTGATACTATTGTTTTTTTCAAGGCTTGGTATCATTTGACATTACAAATTCAGAAATCTTAATCTTAATTCCATATAGATATTATATATCTACCTCTCATTTCAAACGGGGTTAGTTCTGACATTTTTAAAAAGATCACTACTTTTGTGTAGAATGTCATGTGCAACTCAGAGTGTTTACCAGTTCTGCCAGCTCAAAACTAAATGCCCACACCAACCTCAATCACCGGAACTTCCAAGAATGCCTTGCATATTCCTAAACCCCCTATGCAGAGTGGGATGGGGAGGAAAAGGGCAGAAGAGAAAATCATGCTCTGTTGATAAACACCAAAGCGTATCTCTTTACAATATTAATCTTTTACTCAACATGCAATATATATCTTATATTCTCAAGACATTGCAAGTCGTTACAATTTGCTTTCAAGTACAATTTGCTTTCAATGAATTCTAAAGGTATTTTCTATGAAAGGAGAGCATTATGTAAATGTGCCTTAATATAAGTAGAGCTGATCTTGGAGAATAACTAAGAAAAAGGTTTCTGGTGGTGACTGGGTGGCTCAGTTGGTTAAGCATCTGACTTTGGCTCAGGTCATGGTCTCAGGGTCCTGGGATCCAGCCTCGAATCAGGCTCCCTGCTCAGCAGGGAGTCTGCTTGTCCCTCTGCTCTTCTCCCCAGCTCATTCTCTCTCTCTCTCTCTCTCTCTCTCTCAAAAAAATAAATAAAATCTTTAAAAAAAAAAAAAGAAAAAGGTTTCTGTCCCAATCTAAATTTATATGTCTATTTTAATATTAAATGTATGTATTATTAAATATTTGACAGAAATAACATTTTAAAAGATTATTTATTTGAGAGAGGGAGAGAGTGCACAAGCAGAGGGAGGAGCAGATGAAGAGGAAGAAGAAGGAGAGAATCTCAAGCAGACGCCTTGCTGAGCACAGAGCCAATGTGGGGCTGGATCTCAGGCCCCTGAGATCATGTCCTGAACAGAAATCAAGAGTCAGACACAACCAACTGAGCCACCCAGATACCCCCAGAAATAACATTTTAATATAAATTGGTCTGATACCTATATTGGTATCAATACAATTAATCATACAGCCATTTTAGATAAGGTCCCATATCAGTTTGAATATTTGAAACAAAGTATTAGGGGAAAAGAGTAATATAGAATTATGTTAAATGGACGTATAATGTTGTGATTGTGGATATCCATGCATATAATAGATTTATATACACAAGAAAATATGTGAATATGAAAAAATTTTCACCGTACTTTTTTCCAGGTGAGAATGACCCTAAGTTTTTATGTTATTTTTATGTTTGTCACATTTCCTGAATTTAATTATGCCCAATAATACCTACAAACTCTCTGATACTAATAAATTGATTTTGTTTGTTATGGTTATTAAAGAGGAATAAATAGATTTTTCCAGAAAAAGACCATTCAGTGTTATAAAATTTTATTATGAATTTATTTGAATTTATTATGAAGATGAGAAATATGATAATTAGACAATCAGATAATTAGACTATCAAACTTTAAAAATAGTTTTAGAATGTTCACAAATAGTTCAATCAGAGTTCAACAGGATGGATGAAAATAAAAACTCTATTTCTCTAGGTAAATGTTACCAGAAGGACACTGGTTATCTTATCTGGTGTGGCAGAGAAATATTAATTTAACAAGATACCAGATACCAGAGCACTTCTAGGAAGTAGATCGCATTTATTTATGAAAATTTTGTTATTTTCAGAAGATATAAATTTCAATGTCAAAGCCATGGGTAGAAGATACTCAAATCATTACAAAATGTCTTAGCAGAGTAAAGAGAGCTGGAAAGGAACTTGGGGAAGCGGTAGTGTTGAGAGAGGAAGGGAAAAGTGAACCAACTTGCTGAGCGGGCTGAAGTTTAAGCTACTGAGAATGGAAAAAGGAAAGGGAGTCTAAAATCATTTTCATGTATATCATTATTATGAATCATTATTCATTTATTCATGTATTTATTCAAAAGGCTATTTTCAAAACACTTGTTTGCCAAGCATTATGATGAGTGAGTGAAATTTACAAGATACTCTCATGGGTCATACCTTGTGCCAGTGGTGGGAAGAATGGGTTGGCAATAATGGAGTAGGAACATAGGTTAAAATATGTATTAAGAATAAGAAAAGCAATATGAAATAATGAACAAAAGCCATCTTGTGTTGAGTAGATGGGAAACAGAACCTTCAGTAGAGTGAACAGAAAAGATCTCTCTGAATTGGTAACATTTGCAGGGAAAGCGGGATGATGTGAAGTGAAGCTCTCTGGGAGAAGAGAAGACAATCCCAGGGCCTATGTTTGTAAAGTCTTGGGGTCTGTGTTTGGAAATATTTTGGAGAATTTCAGCAACTATGAGACTCTGTGGGGAGATTTTATAAAGATACAGCTAGGGAGACAGTTAGCAGTATTACTCCCAGTGGTAATGACTTTGAATTGTATTCCAAGTGCAAATGGAAGAATATGAGAGTTTTTCTCAAAGACAGCGGCTTAATCCATTTACTACTGATCTTAATCTCAAAAAAAGAAAGAACTTTGTTAATAAAATATATGTTTTCTGTCAGAGTTGTTTAGTGGTGGGGTGGGTGGGGCTTGCTGATCTTCAAGAAGGGGCTGTGTAACCCATTTGGCTCTACTTGAAGACTAAAATAAAATAAGTATTGTAAGATACAAAAGGAAGAAGAAAAAATAATACATATTAGAAATTTCACCCAGAGCTACTACGAACTTTTGTCTTCCTATTTTCTAGATTTGTGGGGTATAATTTAACAGATGACATACAATGAATATCTTGGGTTTTTTCTGTTTAAAGTGGCTTGACATCAGGTGAAGACAAATGCAAAGTACAAACAAAAAGATGCTTTGAATTTCTTATAAATATGAATTTTAAGAGGCAAAATGTGTAATTAAGTAACACCCTGTACTTGAGAGGTTTAGGACTTAATTGGACTGCAAGAAAGCCAGCTGACATCTTTTTGTGATGTAAATGATATTGATAATATTTCAGAAATATGGGCAAGGCCATTTGCACTAAGTCTTCCATTAAGAGGGGAGCTTCAATTAGGATCCATTTGGCTGCAAGTACCAGAATACTAGATTACTGCCTTTAAAATTAAGATAAGTATCTCACAAAGCAAGTGATCTGGACACAGGTGGTTCCATAAGTCAAAAATCACATAAAAAACCAAGTTCTTATCATCTTTCCATCCTGCATTTTCAACATGTTACTTATTTCTTCCCAAGGTAGCTGCCATAGCTCCACTGAACATATTCTCATAGACCCATTTAGAAAGAAGACAGCCAAAGGAACTTCTATCTCTATTTTTACCAAGAAACAAAATACTTTTTTAAGGCCTTATGGAATGCACCTTACCTCTCTGCTGGAGTAGAACTGAGTAGCATGAGTTCCAGGGCTCCAACCAGAGGCAAAATGGAAACAGACTGCTGTGACTTGTGCAGCCACTCCCTGGGGCTGGTCATTTTGGCACCTAGGCAAAATCAGGAGTCGGTTGGTGAGGAAGAAGGAAGGACAAGAAAGCAACCAATAGTGTTTTCCACAATAAGAAAATAGGTATATGCTAAGCAAAAAATTATCTTGCTTGCATAAGGTAAAATCTGATTCCCCAAAGAAAGATTGGGAAACTATTTTCAATAAAGATGATTATCTAATTGAACATAATATAAAGGAAAAAAACCACAGTTATTGCTCTCTTCAGGGAAAGAAGCAATAAGGACATTAAGACCATTCCTAAGAAATAACCACTGGGAAATAGCTTGGGCAAATCACTGGAATATTTTGATATGTTCATGAAAAATGGGATTTTTGTCATATACTTTTGATTAGGTATTATTGACAAGACATTTTTTTATGGAGAACAAACCAAAATAACGGGAAAATAATAGCAAAACATCTGAAAAACAACATAATTCAAAATAGACAACGATTTTGGAATGGCTAAAATCTATAATGCTGACAACACCAAATGCTGGCTAAGAGCTGGAGCAGCAGGAACTCTCATTCACTGCTGGTGGGAATGCAAAATACTACAGCCTCTTTGAAAGAGCAGCTTCATAGGTTCTTATAAAATTAAACGAATTCTTACCATCCAAGTCAGCAATTGTGCTTCTTGGTATTAGCCACATGAGTTGAAAACTTACGTCTATATAAAACCCTGCACATATATCTGTGGCAATGTATTCCTAATTGTCAAAACTTGGAAGCAACTAATATGTCCTTCAGTAGGTAAATGGAAAAATCAACTGTGATACATCTGTACAATGTAATACTACTCAGTGGTAGAGAAATGAGCTATTGAGTTATGAAAAGTCATAGAGGAAACTTAAATGCATAGGACTAAGTGAAAGAAAGCAATCAGAAAAACCTACGTATTGTATCATTCCAATACATGACATTCTAGAAAAAGCAAAACTATGGAGACAGTAAATATACTAGTGGTTATCAGAGGGTTTGTGTGCAGGGAGAAATGAATAGGTAGAGAATAGGGTATTTTTAGAGGAGTGAAACTATCCTGTATGGCACTATAATAGTGTTCTCTATAATAGTGGATACATGTCATAATATATTTCTCAAAAAACATAGAACATGCAACACCAATATTGGAGTCTAAGGTAAACTATGGACTTGGGGTGATATTGATATGTTAATGTTGGTGTATCAACTGTAGCAAATGTACCATGCTGGTGAGTGTATCAGGGCAGGAGACATGTAGGAACTCCCTGCTTTCCATATGATTTTGCTGTTAACTTAAAACTGCTTAAAAAAAAATAGACAAGTTTCATATTTTAAGTTTTATGGGAATACACTTTAAAAGCATTACTCTTCAAAAATATTTCAAAATACATGCTGGCTTAGGCTAAGAATTTGGAGCATTTATACATTAAGTAGTAGGAAGCAGAAACTAAATGTATACATTAGAAGCGTCATGATTTAACACAATTATTCAATTACCAAAATTAAAGATGTATGTGATGTGCCAACTTTAAAATTTATGAAATCTACTATTAAAGTTAAATTAGTATCATTAACCAAAACCATGTATTGAGAATCTGATAAAATCAGTGAAATAAAATAAAGAGAACAGTATCATAGCAAGTCATCTCAATAAGCCAATACTTAAATTGTTGTGTGATTATGTAAGTGTGTATATATGAGTTTACGTGTATATGTATATACATCCATAAAGGTTAAGGAACAAATTAGGTTCTTAGAAACCAGTTCTGACTTTTGTTATTATTTTAGAAATGGAATCTATGGAAAGTTATTATTCAGTTTATAAAATCAATGAGAAGAACATTAAGGCAAGTTTGGAAAATATATAAGAACGAAGGTCAGGTCCCAGAGGAATTATGATCTAAAGAAGTCACTACTTCTTTGGAAGGTTACTTTCGCACTCCGGTACCTGATACTGCCATGGACATAAATTCCAAATAATCCAATTTTATGTGTGTGTGCCACTTGCTCTTGATTTAAAATGCTGAATGAGAATCCAAATGAAAATAACTGAAGAATAACATTTTAATCTCCAGGTTAGTATATGAGGAGAATGGAAAAAACTGTACCAAAAAAAAAAAAAAAAGATGTGCTAGGAGTGGCCCATCATAAGACATTAGAGCAAGGGAGTACAGACCAGAAGCCTAATTTAATAGCTTAGTTCTCACCAGCTTAACGTCTTCTGAAATATATTACAATGGGAGATTTCAATAAAACTACTTTTTAAAAAAGAACAAGAAGTAGCTATGGTTCATAATTTATTATATTGAACAATCAACAATATAGACAGACAGGAATATTCCAAATTTGAAATATTATTTTAAAACTAGAAGTATAAATTTCTGCATGGCCTGTTCTACCAGATTTAATATGTCTGAGGATTCCTAAGGCAACCTGGACTTGGCCCTGGAGTCTCAAAGGCACTGGATTGAGAGGCAGAGGAAGCAGGGTTCCAGACTTCTGTTTTATTTAGAATAGTTCTTTTTACATTTTTTGACGTTGGAAGTCCCCATAAAATGGTTTTTACAAAAGGGTTTTGAGGCCCTAAATTTTGGAAATCAGTGATGTATAAAATGGCACCTTCTAACTAAACTCTTAAGAAACAATTGTACATATAAATGTATTTTGCTCTTCCAGGAAAATGATCTATTTTTTCATATGAGATGCTTTTGAGCAAGTGCTTATTATGGAACAGATACTTTGCTAGCACTTTCTGTAAGCTATTTAATTGCAATAAGGGTTTAATTATTCCTATTAAAAATAGAAATACACACGTATATATGGAGAGAGAGGGACAGAGGGACTGAGAGTCACTTCAAAATTCACTTTCCTGTTTAGAACCTTTTGGGATGTTTTGTTTTTGCCAGTTAATTTTTCTCCAGCCAAACATTCTAGTCTATACTAATCCATAAAAGCCTTGCCACAGTTGGGTTGAAACAGCAGGAGGCTCAATAGACTAGTGGAACCAATATATATCCCCCTACTGTGTTTACACAGGTGAAATCTCTCATCATAGCACTTCATCAGCAAGTCTCTGTTTTCCTAAAAAGTGCACTAGAATGCTTTGTAGTATTTGGGATAGATATTTTAATTCTAAAAGGCCCACATTTACTCCAGCCAAGATAAAAAATGTTTATGGTAAACCTCGTATTGGCAACAAATTGCTATCACTTCCTCGTTATAGTAGTGAATCACTCATATTTAGTCTAGTTTTCTCACCAAGAGAAATTAAAAGGTATTTGGAGTATAAAGAATGTCTTCCTATTTCATGTTTTCTTTCGATGCAATCTCTGTAACCAGCAACAATCTGGATGTTGATTTCCTGAAATCTACATTTCTATGCACTTTAAATCCTGGCATCGATTCTTTTTGGTTTAATTGTTGCTTTCTTCTTGGCCTCCTTCCTGATTCTAAATAACAAATGCCTGAGCAAGTCTTTTATCTCTTGTGTTATAACCCTGTTCATAGTTCTACTAAAAAGGTGTCTAACTTTCCCGATTGCTGTCCATGATTTGACTCCTAATTCCAATCTCTTATGCTTAAAGAAAATTAAAAATATTTATCATATTTTTTCCACATAATAAGACCTTTATCTCTTGCTTTTAGCTTGTCAGAGTTGGCAGACCTATAGAATCCATGCACACCTTCTGATTATCACCTTTCATCTTTCCTCTCTCTTGTGCTCTGGGACACGAATATGATAGCTAGAGATCCAGAAGCCATTTACAAAAATAAGGATGAACGCCACACACTAAGGAAGATGGGATAGAAGGCTCAAGAAGGTTGGGTCACTGAGGACATAATGAAGCTGCCACACCTTGTCTGAACAGTCCTCCTTTATACGACTTGTGTGACAGGAGGAAATTTCTATTTGATGAAGTCAAATTACCCGTTCATGTAGCCTTAATAGTAATTCAGGCCGATATGCCTACTGCAGATATGTACTGAATTATACAGAAGTTAAAAACTGAGATGAAGAAACAGATATGTGAAATGAGGTATATGTTTACATTTATTCTTTTTCCTACATTGCTACAAATTGCTACAAACTTCCCAAATTAAAAATGTATATTCAGTGTTAGATATATTAGTAAAATAATATTTTTACTTAATAAAATATTTTGAGCATGTATCAAAGTCAATTTATTTTATCAATTATATGGACACATAAATGTATTTTTCCAAGACAAAATAAAGCAATATCATTCATTTAACAAATATAGGATATGAAAAATGCTTTTCCATGTCCATTTAGTCTACATTCAACTTAAAGCAGCTCACCAGAATTATTGGTCATGATTCAACTTGCTTATTCATCCCTTTTGAGGAAAAAAAAAGATTTTAACATTTTGTATAACCAATATGTGAACTTTTAAAATAGCATTAGTTCCGTAAGTATCACCTGACTAACTCTGGAAATTTCGAAATTTATCTATGAATACTGGGAAGAAATGGATCCCTGCGTGGTGTTTGGATCAGCTCTGTACAAGGCCACCCTCATTCCTGAAATGTAGCCTCTATGGGAGGAGGGAAACACAAAGCCGGCACGTATTTTCTACTAAAAAAGAAGTCAAACGGGATTTGTACGGTTAATTTATACAACTCATCTGTTCTTAGGTTGTATAAGATCATGAACAAATATGATCACGTATTTTTAAACTGTTCAACTTGTTATACTGTTGTGGGTCCTCTAGTTAAAAAGTGCATGTACTAGCCTGGGGGAGACGGATTTTGCCCAGGCTCTGTTGCGTCGCAGCCCTGGGAGCTCTTCAGCCGAAAGCTGACCCTGGCCCGGCACACACAGAGGGCAAGGGGGACGACCGCGTAGAGAGACAGCCACTCCGGACTGGGAGGTGGCTGGCTAAACAGGGGAACTTACTTATGAGGCTTGTCTGAGGCAGCCGCCAGACGAGTAGATCTCCGTGGCTGCAGCCCGCATCTTAAAGGTTTATATAGAGCCCTTAACCGGATTCTGCCATAGACACCTGTCCTGAGGGCCTCAACAACACATTGCTCTCTCGAGGCTGCATCCCTGAAACTGCTCCCACCTCAGGAGTGGCTGGCAGAACATGCATTCCAAGGGGAGGGGCCGAGGAGCTTCCAATTGCCCGGATGGGCTCGCAGGTCAACCTGAGGTCACGTCCTCTCCATGACCTCCTTCAACACGCGCATTGAATAAAAGTCATCGCAAGAAAACAATCCATTACCTTGAATATGTATCGTATAAATTCCAAATGAGAACTTGGCCATACCTACTTTTTCCTCCCCAGTGAACTTTTGTTCATTAGACACAATTTAGGAATATACATTTTATACAATACCTTTTTTAACCGTTAAAAATGGGAAAGCCAGAATAATATTTGAAATTGTCTGAAGTGCTTACAACTATAATATTTTTTATTATCAGATTACTTATCAAATATAATCATAATGTTTACTTCCATAAGGAAATTTGGTCAAAATTACACACACGTATAATCACACTATGAACATCATCATTTTTCTTGTTATGTGTGGATCCTAATTCTTCAATGTGATGCTAAGATTTTGGGGAGCAGAAATGGCATATTATTCTTGTCAGTTTGTGACATTGATATGGTTAATATTCCTCCACGTATTTACAACTTAATCAAAATTTATATCTTGGAATTATATTCTTTTGTATTGCTGTTTTTTTCAATTGTTTTTAATATGGTAAAATACATATAACAAAATTTACCATTTTGACCATTTTTATAGATAATATTTTTATTACATTGTCAGCTGATTCAAATACATTGTTGAAAACAAAAAAAAAAGTGAGAAAAAGACAAAACAATAAAGGAATAATTAGTAAATAAGCAAGGGAAAGGATTTCACATCTTATTTGATGACTGTGATGTGTATTTACAACTCAGAAGGCACAAAGGATACGTAATTAAAACAACCAGTGGAGGTGAAAGTGTATGGTAACTAGCATTCCATTTTCTCAGAGCAACAGAGACTAAAACAGTATTTTGTCATACAATTTATAAAATTACCTTAAGTTTATATTCCTTGATTCAATTTTTTCACATCTGCATATCTAAGGAAATGATCCTGTTACACAGAGCAATTCACTGAAGCTTTATCAAATCACCAGAAAAAAAAAAAAAAAAAGAAGTCTCCTTACAAAAGGGAACTACAAAACGTTCATTAGAAGGATATTCAGCAACAATTTATAATGAAGTATGTTCATACAATGTTAATGTGAAACTCAACAGAAATTAAGTATGGATAAAACCACCTAAGAAACAGGCACAACAATGGTGGCAAAATAAAACAGACAGAAGTGTCAGGGTAAGGACGTCAAGGTCCTGTGCTTTTACTTTTTAAAATTTGCCTGCAATGTGCTTATCATGTGAAATGTACAATTTAATGATATTCAATGCATTCATAATGTTGTGCTACCATCACCACCACCCAACTCTTAGAACTCTTTTCATCTTGTAAAACTGAAACTCTGTACCCATTAAACAATAACTGCAGTCTCCCTTCCCCCCAGCCTCTGGTAACCAACACTCTACTTTCTGTCTATATAATTTTGACTATTCTATGTACCTCATGTAAGTGGAATCACGCAGTAGTTGTTTTTGTGACTGGCTTTTTTCCCTTAGCATAATGTCTGTAAGCCTCATCTGTGTTATAGCATTTGTCAGAATTTCCAACCTTCTCAAAGTGGAATAATATTCCATTGTGTGTATACAGATTGTGTATATATACATTTTGCTTATCCATTCATCCATCAAGGGACACTTGAGCTGCTTCTACGTTGTAGCTCTTGTGAATAATGCTGTTACATATATGAGCAGACCAGTGTCTCTTTGAGACCCTGCTTTCAATTATTTTAGGTAAATACCTAGAAGTGTAATTGCTAGATCAAATGGTAAGCCTATTTTTAATTTTAGAGAAAGTTTCTTACTGTTTTCCACAGCAGCTGTACCATTTTACATTTCTACCGGATGTGCATCAGTATTCCAGCGTCTCCCCACTTTCACCAACACATGCTATTTGATGGTAACCGTCCTAATGGGTGTGAGGTGCTTGGTCCTTATTCTTAATTCAAACAATCACTATATGAGTCAACATTTTTATATAAAATAAAAATTTGCTTTCTATGGAGAATTATATGTAACGCTGAAAAGCACTTTAATAAGTAGCAAAGATAATTATCTTGTATTCATACTTTTTCTTCTGTTGGCATAAATCACCACAAATTTTCCAAGGTATTCTCATAGACATTCAATGTTAGATGTAATACTGAAATAATATTTTCAATTAATTGTTTTTCAGTGCATTAACAAAGCTCAATAGAACAATTTTATTGAAATGACTCCAAGAAAAAAAGGACTTAGAAAAGTAGCATGTGATATATGAATAAAGCAAACTTTAAGAAGAAAATACGTAATTTAAATCTCTGTGAGCTATGTGTTCTTTTGATTGAATAGGTGATGTGAAATTCTAAAGAAATGCATATTAAGAAAATGATCAAATCCTTGGCATATGCTATCAAGAAGCCTAGAAGCATAGTAACAGGATGTAGTAAAAGATGAAAGTGATGCTATTTTCATTGATGTTTTAGCATAGAAAGTTTAGGCCACTAGTAACAGTATATAATAAAAGAATAAAGTGATGATGAGTTTTCACTGATATATTTTCTGTCATAGGAAGTAGACTATTGTTTTTCCAACACCTCAAGTGGGAAAATAAATACCTCCTAGGCAAATAAAAAGTTTCTGTAGGCCAAGGTAATTTAGTATCTGCTCTGGCAGATGACATATGCAATTTTTCATCCTCTCTGAGACCACCTGAACAGCTGTCCTTGTGTGCTTAAATGGTTATTAAAATACCATTTTGGAAGTGTTTACCTGAAGGCTATAGAAAAAGTGAGATGTCTTCTCAATTCTGGAGAAATTCAATTTAATAAAGTTGATTTTAAGCTCTATTACACCTCAACTCTATTTTCTCCATGGTCGTTTCAGGTGGAAGGAATGAATGTCTCTGTTGGAAAACAGATCTGTGGTGTCAAAAGATAGTATTTGGATTCCTGTCATTGTAAGTGCGAAAACAATTCATGGGTAATCTGTAAAGCCATCCTAAAAACCTCACAAATACAGAGACTCTATAGAAAGAGGAGAGAATGTAAAGTACATCTGGATTTTTAATAATACCTCAACAAAAGTAATTTCTGTTCCTTGAATATATTAGATGCTTTCCTGCTTTTCCTCTGCCTAGAGGAGTTTTCATTTAGAAATTCGAGTGGAACTCTAGCTCACTTTCTTCAGTATTTGTTCTAATCACAGTCTCTTTATGAAGCCTATTTTACCCTACTCCCTATGCCAGCATCCTTAATCCTTCTTAACTTGTTCTATTTTCCTTTTACCTGTAACATTTCTCTCCTTTCACAAAATGGATGATTTACTTGTTTTATTGTCTGATCTCTTACTGTAGTATGTAAGTTCCACAATGGTAGGTACTTAATAAAATCCGTGGAGTTAATGAGTGAATGAATGAATATTTAGTAAATCAGGAAGTGTTTAATTAGTATATAGTATGTGCAGTGCATGTCCAGAGCACTAGAGATAGATATTTTCTCTGCTTTCATGCAGAAATCTTTCTGGTAGGAAATACAGCCATTAGGTAAGTTATTTTGAATGTGATCAATAAATTTGAAGCACTATGGGGAGTTATTAAAGAGTATAATATCATATCACCTGGGGCTTCAGAGTTCAACTACAGAATTGCACTAAAATTCTATTCTTATACATGAATAAAAGTTCCTAAGTTTAAGCAACGCCTTTTGTTTTTAAAAACCGTCTAAGTCACTGTGTTTGTTGACCTAATATTGTTTTCATACTATATTACACATCTGTTTTTATTAGTAACTTGGCTTCATTCATTCTTTTGTGCCTGTTCCATAGTTTTCAAAATAAAAGATAGAATCATTTTATTGATCAAGAGAGGTAGTCAAGACACTCTTACAAACAAGTAACTGTTAACACATGAAATTGAGATATGGCAAATATTTCCTTAATATGCAAGTATTAGGGAAGGGAAGATGGGATTAGGATTACTACATCCCTTGTGTACAATACATCTATCAACAATAGCTGATTAAATCACATCCAGTAAAACATAGCATGTCCCTAACTTAGAAGAAAAGATCTGCTCCTTTCCTCATGCTGCTAAAGTGCAAATGTTCCATGGAACAGCAATCAGAGGGAAGGGAGACACTCAGAAGAAAAGTTATTTGAGTATTTGGATTCTCATCAGAGAGACTGTTCTTCACACTCCTTTCTTCCCTAGCAGAATGAAGCAAAGGCAAGAAAAGTGAAAATTGTCTGCATTGTAGAGCCAAGTAGACCAGGCTTCCCGGGTTGCTTTGGGGAGAGGCAAACACAGACAGTCTGTGGATGCCTAGAGGCCAGTTCACAGTCACTTACCACCTCCCGGACAATCCACACACTCACAGGATAATGTGTTTTTGATGAATAACCTAACAGCCTCTCTAAGAAAATCTAGAGGATAGGTCTGCATGTACGATCGATCGTACAGCTAACATACTGGTAGGAACTGTTCTGTGTATTTTGTGAAAACAAAGAAGAAGGGGGAGAAGGAGAGGAAGGAGGAAAAGGAGGAGGAGAGGACGAAGAAGAAAGAGGAGGAGGAGGAAGAAGGGAAGAAGGAGATGGAAGAAAACTCTAATGCATGTATCATTATTTGATAAAATTTTAAAAATGAGAGGACAAAATGAGGAATTCCGTGATTTCTGAGATTTGGGTCAACTCTAAGCCAAAAGAGTATGTATTCTTTATTATTTGCCTAGCATTGAGGTACCAAGACAAAATAAGAGAGAGGATAGAGCCTGTGTGATCCTCCAGAGAACATGCAGAGGGCTGGGAGCCCAGAACTTGGGCATGTGGAATGTCCTTCCTGGGCATGCATTTTCTTTTAACTGCACAGGGAGAAGAATCTTGATTAATCACCGAATATTTGGTTGCTTCTTCTCAAGATTTATATAAGAGACACAATTTAATGTTAAAGCTATAATTGACCCTATTGAACTTATAATCTTCAAATATCTCATTCTTTAAGATTTAGACTTTTCACTTCTATCATGAAGACTTACAGAAATCATTATCCACATGCATATATTTTGTACCAGGTAAGCATCTTCTTCTTTACCATCAACACTCTCAGGTGGGTTTACTGTAATTTATTAAGAACAATAAATATTTGCATCTAAGGTCTAGCCATGTGTTACTGTTACTTAGTTAGCTGGTTTATTTTTCAACCAGTTTAAATGTCTGACTATGGTCTTTGTGATTCCCACCAGCTGTACACTGAAACAGCTGTGTCTCCCTCTCTTATACTCAGAGCAATTTCCAGGGACTCGTATTTAAAGGAGAGTGAAATGTTGTCTCTAATTATAACAGCAATCTGTTCCACAGCAGTTTTCACACTCTACTTACATTCCCTACTGTGTTTTTCCAGTAGTTTTACCCTTTCTTCCGTTTCTCTAATTTTGAATTTAAAACCATCAAACTGCTAGTTAACTGAATTAACTTTAAAGTACATTCCTTCTACTGCACTTTTTTGAAGCACATATGATTGCTTACACTGATATTTAAGATTGAGTTTGAGTTATTTTTTCCAGATATCAAGAACAAGGTAAACTGTTGGGCATTCATGAGGGACGGTTAGTGCTTGATATTTCTTTATCTTCTACCATTGGCGCCACCTGCTTTATGATGACTAAGGAGCATGCGTGGTAGAAGAGCAGTGACGCGTGTCAATACAGAGGCCTTTTCAAATGTGTTCTTCCAATTCTTCTGCACAATTGCCATTTTATAGAACAAGAAAACGCAACGCAAAATAGTTAACGAGCATCTGCTTTATTTAAGAAATGTGGCAGGGGCGCCTGGGTGGCACAGCGGTTAAGCGTCTGCCTTCGGCTCAGGGCGTGATCCCGGCGTTATGGGATCGAGCCCCACATCAGGCTCTTCCTCTATGAGCCTGCTTCTTCCTCTCCCACTCCCCCTGCTTGTGTTCCCTCTCTCGCTGGCTGTCTCTATCTCTGTCGAATAAATAAATTAAAAAATCTTAAAAAAAAATTAAAAAAAAAAAAAAAAGAAATGTGGCAAATCAATTAAATCTCCACTAACTTTTCTACAGAATATGTGCTCAATTTCCAAAATAGAACATATTGATAAAATTTTAAAATTGGCTTTGTAGTTATTTAAACCTGGTTCTTAATTTCGTGATGGGTTACCAGCTAAAGAAAAAGCAGTTAAACAGTCCCTAAACGTGACCAAAAGCAACTTTATGCCCTTCATGCTCTGATTTTGATGTACTGGTAACATAAAGATTTGAAAATAACAAACTTTGTTTAATAGTCAGAGGTTTAATACCCAAAACATGAAAGTGTCTTATAATGTAAACATGTTTTATTGCCAACCAGATTGTTGTTTAAAAAAGAAATAAAAGAATAAAAGTCCATAAATTATCTAAAATTTTATATATTATTGCTTCAACATATAATCTGTTACCCAAGAATCTAGTTACTTCATAATTTGTACTTTTCCGATTTTCATGGCAAACTAATTTGTTTTCCACAAGGAAGTTAACACATTTTGTCCATTTATAAAAAAACATAACTTCTGTGATTTATTTGTTATTGTTTTGAGCAGATAGATTAAGGAAGTACTGCTGTCTTTATAGTATTTTTATTTGCTATTGAAATAGAATATTTTCTTCCAAAATATTATTTATCTTGTGATAGTTTGCATATTAAAAGTTCTTGATTCTCGATTACTAATTTAACCTGCACTCTTACTTAATTTGATTTTTGACTCAAAAAAACTTATGTGATTCTTTAAGATTTTCTATGCACTAAATCAGGTCAACTGAGAATAATAAATTTTGCTTTGCCTTTTTTTCAAATTTATATCTCTTGCTTCTTTCTTGGCTCTAATAGCTTCTTCCCTTAGTTCCAAAACAATAATAACAAGGTGATTTTTGGCATTCTTCTCTGTTTCTTAATTTTAAAAACAGTGCTTTCAGTGTTTTAACATAAAATTTTGATTCTGATTTGAGATATTGCTTATAAACATTTTCTTATCCAAATGTGACATCATGAAGAGAGAACTGAGTAGTTTTGACTCAGGAGAAATACTAACATTCCCTTCTATGTGATTGTCCTGACAACATAGAATTTACACTTTCTCCAAAATCTATTTTCTTTCAAAATCTGAGTGTAGTAGTATTGCTAATAAACCATCAGTAATACTACCACAAAACATATTAGTCTCCTCCTACTCAGTTCAACTCTGTATAAAGGATATAAACAAGGGCACCTGGGTAGCTAAGTCGGTTAATCGTCTACCTTCGGCTAAGGTGATGACCTGCAGGTCCTGGGATCCAGTCCAACATTGCTTCTCCCTCTGCTTTTGCCCCTCCCCCCACTTGTGCGGGCGCACATTCTCTTTCTCTCACTTGCTCTCTCTCTCAAATAAATAAATTCTTTTTTAAAAAGAATATAAACAGATACTTAATGACCTCTAGTCCCCATATCAAATTAAAAATGCCCAAAAATCCTCAATTAAAATTAATTAATGCATTTGTCTCTTTCCTATAAATACGAAGTTATTTTACTAGCACAATATCATTTACAGTGATTTTCAAAGGCAGTAAATATACTGAGGTGGTCTGGTCTATATGTTTCCCCAACTGGACATGAGCTCTCTTCCTCATCAAAAATTTAATTCTTTCACCACATTCTCCACAAATTTATAAAAAATGAATATGGTAGATCCATGTAAAATTTCTGGTAATAGACTAATGCTAATTATTTCCATTCCACACACAGAACCAGGTTGAAATAGAGTAACAAAAGTTGCAGAATCAGAAAGACAAAGCTGCTTGTCCCTTACATATAACCAGAAGCAAGAATCAATGGAATGAAATGAAATGTTAGGATAAATGACCATTAATATGTGCTTGTGTCTGTGTGTGTGAGTGAATGAAAGCAAATATTTGTATTATGTACATACACTGCTAAGTGTCTATGGAATAATACTCAAAGTTATGTCTCACAAACACTAAACCATGGAAATTCATTCATTCACAAATAAAAGCATTCCCAGTCTACCCCACCCCAGTCATAGTTACTATGACTAAACTAAAAGTGGGTACTGTTGCTTTTTAGGTGTAATAATTTTTTTCCTCAACAAGATTGCTTTAGTTAGAATTTGTATTCAGCCTATATTTGTTAAAACAAACACTAAGTCTTTATGATAGGCACTTATGTTAAATATAGTCTTTTGATTAGTAAACAAGAACATTTTTTTCTTTAATGAGAAACAGAAAGACTTCATGTCAACCTCTCCCCTCAACAAGGTGTCTTTGGGTAGAAATAAATAAATCATTTTAAGGAGGGGCATTTCTTGTCATGACACTTGTCTTCTGACAGTTATTCGGTGATGCATAGCTGAAAAGGGCTCTGTGCTTATTTATGGTGAAAAATAATTACCAGGACTTGACAAGGAAGAATGTATTCATTCCAAGCCTACGGCGGAAGTCTGCTGAGATAAACAAAAGAAAGAGAGTTAGTCAGTAAATTCATTGAGACCAATCTCAAGTATTTCTCCCCCTGGCTGAAGGCTGATGTTGCACACTTCCTGTAAGCAACAAACTGTGAAACCAACACTACAAAACAGAAGCACCTGTAAGTCAATGGGAGCCCATTTTTGCTCAATGAGAGATCCTGACAACTGACAACTAATAACCATCTGCCTGAGACTCAGTTTGAGTTTTTGAGATGCATCAGGTCCCCCTTCTTGCCTCCAGCTTCATGTCCAATAATGCTTCCAGTTCCTGACATTTTGAGTCATGGACTTACAAACACTTAGAGCTCGCCTGGCGGACAATTATCTGAGGCAATATTCAGACTTTCTAGATAAGGATAATGAGCGTAGGTTAATTAGGTAACAGTTCAAGGTCATAGAACTACTTTGGCAAAGCGATCAAACAAAATCTAGGTTTCAAAATCCTAGTCTCATGTCCTTTTATTCTGTGCTGTCTCCCTTAAGTAATTATCTTTTAAAGTAAAACTAACAGGAATCAAGTCAGAGGAAGCCTCTGAATTAACATGCATTTTGAAGAATGTGACAACGCTGATTTTTTCCAAGGAGGCCTTCTTACCCCCATCTCCAAGCAATCAGTAGGAGCTTTAATTTTATGATGAATCTTCCATGCTTTTTGGCCAGATTTCCCTGGTGAATGAGTGGAGAAATCTTTGAGTTGGCAGCACAAGTTTAGGAAAACAATCTGTAGCTCTGGAGCAGAGAGAAGCTAACTGGCACAGATGGGGAGTGAAAACATGACCGTGGCCTCATTAGCACCATGTGCTAAAAAACAGAGCTAAGCAGCCAAGTGTGAAGGTGAACCAGTCATGGAGGAGGACCGGGCACCCTAAAATGGACGTGTTTCGCTTCACTGTGGAGTTTCTCCTGGATGTAATTAAAGCTTGATCCTTTCCAGCTGTAGTGCCACAGATTGTTTTAAGATAAACTCAGTCTATAATTAAAAATCTCATTAATCATTTCCCAAATTATTTGTTGTAATATAAAATGGGAGTTGAAACCGTTCCTGCCGTGAAAAAGGGTTATACTATTAATAACCGTGGCTGTCACAGATGTTAATGGCAAAGGGACCTTTGTGTTACTGTTTAGAGTCTTCCATTTTCACAAATCCCTCACTGAGGAAGCAACTGAATACCCAAGTATTCTTTAATCCCATGTGTTTTCTTACTTTGTAATACATTCGGCATTTTTTAAAACTTCTGACTGTTGAATGAAAAGAATATTATACAATCGTAATTCCAGATTAAATTTATGAGACTCACTGTGCACAAATGTAACTGGATTGAAAATGAGATTATTAGGTTGTTTATCGTGATTGGCAATCCATCCAGATACTGACACACACTGTTGGTAGCTATCAGACTGAGATTTTTCTTTCCTGGAACTTTAAGGTTCATATCAGCTTTCAGTTCATAAAGGTAATAATGGAACTCGATCAAAATTATAGGGATAGACAACAGAACTCTACCCAGGTGACAATTTCAAATGTGGTTTTGTGGTAACGAAGCCTCAATATCATGGGTGACCACATGTTGGTTTTCCTGGGATATATCCAGTTGACACCTACTGTCCCTGAGACCCATCTGGTTTATTTAGCATTTGTTCCTGATTTGTTGTTATTAAAAATTATTATCAATAGTTACATTCACCTAGGATGGGTATGGCATATTTTCACTTTGTACTTTCATCGTCTGCCTTTGCCCCTGGGGTGGTAGAGACTCATGGGTAGTGAACTGAGTTCTAACATGCATTTAAATCTGAAAGACAACTAACACCCCAGTTCTCATTTCCTAATCTTTCCAAGACCCAAGGGAACTAACCTCTTTAAAGATAGCATTCTAACTAATAACATGAAGTACGTTCTCTCACTTGGCTGTCCTTGCTGACCATTTGATAAATAGTTAGCTGTGCCATGCATGGCACCTGATGACGTTTATGAGATACCAAAAGCCACCAGGAGTAAGGAGAAATCATACATTAATTACATTTTAAATATACATATTATGTAGAAATACAGTAGAACATATGGTACGGATGCTTTTGTCATACTGATTATTTTTGTGATTATGGTTCAAAGCTACAACTCTATTGTTTGGTCATGCTTTTGTTGGGCTGCTTTGCGTTATTAAAAAAATTCAGTAGCAATAAACTAGAAAATATATACATTCAATGGAAAATTGAGTTATATGTTTTTATTGTTCAGGAAAGTTGTTATTGATCAAGTAACCGCACAGAATGTTGGCCAATACTTACTGCCCACCATGGTGACAAGATTCAGTACAGGAAGTCTAAGATGTCAAGTCTGCTGAGGAAGAATTAATAAAGATAGTTCATATGTGAAGAAGTATGTGTTCAAATATAAGGATTTAACAACTGAAGGTTCTATGGTAAAGAATGATGATTCATACCATAGAACCGTATTTGAAATTGTCACCTGGTTAGAGTTCTGTTGTCTACCTCTATTATTTTGGTCAAGTTCTATTATTATCTTTATAAACTTAAAGCTGACATGAAAAAGTGTTTATATATCACTATGTAAATAACAAATTTTTACTCAAAGATTGCTTACTTAATTATTTTTGTTCTATTTTCATCTTCAGTTTTTCTTATACATCATGAAAAATAGTCAATATACTAGCTTTGTTATCAGAAAACCCTTCATAGGTAATGAAATTATTCCAGTTTTATATCGATGCCATCAGATACTTCAAATAAGAAGTTACTTAATACTTGCTATAATTGCATATTTTCATCCAATTTATGAAATCAGAGTGACGCTATTAGAAGTTCATCTTGTCAAAGATTAAACATCGAACATTAGTTAATGCTACCATAAATTCAATACTAATGATAAATTTTGGTGGGGCAGAGTATCAAATTTTTAAAAAATGCTCCTTAATAAATTTAAAAACATATGAAGTAAAAAGTATACTTGAAATAGGTTTCAAGGCTAGGGCATGATTTACTATTACATTCAAACAAATTGTCATAACCCAACAATGGAAATAGAAGCTGTAACTATCAAAATTTAACATATACTACATACACACATACATATACACATAGGCAGACACACACACAAAGACTGAATGTAACTGAACTAAAAATTTTTCATTATATAGCTCTTGAATTTCTGCATGATATTATGTCTTTTTCTTCTAGTGCCCATTATCAGTTGTATTTAAGAAATGTCTGACGTTTGGAAAACTTTTAGAAATCATCTTCAAGAACCCAGTGTGGTTTTAGACATTTTTTTAAAGCAGCACTTTGTATTTTAGTTAAAATTTATTTGAAATCACGTAGAAATTTTAATAAAATATTCAGTGAATGGAGAACTAAAATCTAATCCTTTTAACCTTTTAGGATATTACAGTTACTTAAAACAAAGCTTGAAATAAGAAAGAACTAATAGAATGGCTTTTTTTCTCATATAAATATTTATCCAAAAAAAAAAAAAACACTGGAACTCACAGGCAAAGGAGAGTAGCTATTAAATATTTGGGCTATAATATTTTCAAGTTTGAATAGTGAAAAAAAAATTGATACTATTCTTTTCTTATGAGGATTTTTTCTGCGGTTTCTCCCAATTAAAAATATTGTGGTCTAAGCTTAAAAGTCAATTGACTGTGTCAAATATTTTTAATTAGTTAAGCATACAAATTAATTGTGATGAAAGTCATGATTAAATTATTTTAAAAATTTTAAATGCTAATCCTTCAAATGTTGAAAAGATACATTCTTCAGAAATGTACAAATCACTTGGTATTAGAGACTTATATGGCTGGGAAAGTGATTAAAATATGTAAATATGTGACAAGAATAAGTTTTCTGATTTGCTGATTTTTGTTTAGATAATCAATATAAAATAGTTACTTTTAAAATTTTGCTGACATATATGTATATACCTTTGTACTTTTTATAAAGAATTATATTTTTATTTATTTTTTATTTTTTAATTCATTTTTTTAAAAGATTTTATTTATTCATTTGAGAGAGAGAGTGAGAGAGAGCATGAGTAGAGGGAGGGGGAGAGGGAGAAGCAGGCTTCCTGCCAAGCAGGGAGCCAGGTGTGGGGCTCCATCCCAGGACTCTGAGATCATGACCTGAGCCCAAGGCATACACTAAACCAAATGAGCCACCCAGGTGCCCCAAGAAGAATAATGTTTCTAAGAGACAAGGAAATCTCTTAAAAATACTCATGCCATTAATTTGTGATTAAGAAAATTGTAAGAAAAAACTCAGTTATCTAACACTATAGCAATTGTTTTAAATTAGAATTTCCATGTAGTGCAGTTGTACTAATCAGGATAATCTATCTTATCTTACAAATATCCTACAATTCCCCACGGCTTTACTCTCAGTAAAGTTTTGTGCCTGTCTCATGCCATATTACAATGTACGTAGGCAGTAGTCACTCTTCCACATTGTCAATCAAGGATGCTGGCCCTTTCCATCTCGAAGCTGTGCCATGTTTAAGGTCTCAGAAACCTCCACTTAATTGTTTATAGTCACGTAAAGAAAGAGAGAGCTTGGGAAAGGTCAGGGAGGTATTAGAGGCCAAGCTTAGGTTAGGCTTCATCGCTTCGTTTTGTATACCACTGGTGAGGACTCAATCACATGGCCCTACCTAACTGCAAAGGTTCTTGGAAATGTAGACTAGAAGTCTGTCAAAGAAAAGAAAATACAGATATTGGTGAACAACTGGTTGGTTTCTGCCAGTCTTCCAAGAGAGATACCTATTTATTGAATATTAACTCAAGAGTGCATTTATAGCTCCTTAACACCATGCTTCACGGCTAATTACAAGAATACAATATCAAACACTTCCAGGGAGCAGTTAACAAAGAAAATGAATAGAGCAGCCAAGAAGGTAAGTAATAGGGAATGGTAGAGACTGAGGCAACAGGTGAGCAAAGCTCCAGATGCTGCCAACCTGCATGGAAGGTCACCTAGAATTACTAGCTCATGGAAATTTAAAGAGAAACTGGTTGTACAGACTTTTTATGAGCATATGTCTGATGTTCAAATTCTTTTTCAAATTAAAAATTTCTTTTAAAAAGACTTTACAGTCAAACTCAACATTTATGAGCCCCCTCTTTTTTAAAAATGGGGGAAGAGAGAAGGGGTTAAAAGCATTGAATTGCCCAAGTCTTTTTTTTTATTATAATAATATTTTTATTATATTATGTTAGTCACCATACAGTACATCCCTGGTTTTTGATGTAAAGTTCAATGATTCATTAGTTGCGTATAACACCCAGTGCACCATGCAATATGTGCCCTCCTTACTACCCATCACCAGCCTATCCCATTCCCCCACCCCCCGCCCAAGTCTTAAATAGAAAAGAAATGAAGAAGAGAAGGGGCTTATAAAGAGGGAATATGTAATATAGTCACAAACATACAAGCTATATTTATCTAGAAATGTGGTTGAGGCTGGAAGGATGTACTATGACTCTAAGGAGTGGCTACAGAGGGGAGAGAGATTACGGGACAGACTGACAACCAGGAGGAGAAACTGAAATGGTCAAAATGCCTCCAAATGAGGCAAGGGCCAGTGTGTTGACATAAGCCTAATAAACCTGGTGAAGATGGTCAGTAAGTTGGTCAGCTTCTGTTAATTCCATTTTCCTTTCTCTCCCTGCTATTTTATCTCATTTTCATCATAAGTACTTCCACTTATCCATATAGTTGAAGGTTAACTTGTCAGACAATGCTTTTCATGCTGAAAAGCTTCTTCTATCTTCTCAAGAAGAGCTGCTTCTAAGGAATGCTTCTGTATCTGTTCTGTACCACATTCAGTCCTCCTCTTAATTATCCCATTTCCTAGACCTGCTCAAATTAGTTGAGTTAGACTTTCAATAATCTGGTGTGGCACCCTACTTAAGTACCAAGGGATATTCAGGTATCATTAATATAAGTAGAAATACAGATTGAGACTTCTCTGTTATGCATTTGTGTGTTAGCCATACATTGAAAATCATGTAATAAAGGATCCATGAGCTAAATGTTCAGGTATTATTTTTTAAATAATTCAAGTTTTGTTTCTGGTAAAATAATTGTATTAAAAGCTCTGAAAGATATGAAGAGTTCACTGAATTAATATCTTATATCAAAGTCTATCCATTATTACAATACGGTACATCTAATTAAGATCAAAGTAATATAGATATTTATATATATAAATGATGCCCAATTTCACAATTTTTCAAATCACTGTTTTTCTTTTTTTTCAAATAACTATTTTTCAAAAACATTTTCAAGTGTTTTTCAAAATACTTACCTGAGTTGAATTTCAAAGTGTTTTTGTAGTAATACTACCCTGTCCAACTCATTTACATTTTGTAATCAAAAGAATTATTTTCCATATCAGTAAGAAACTGATACTGTTTTTGATAAGTGGAACCAATCGAATAACAGACTATGTTGGTAGGTTTGTCTTGCTTGTTTTCTATTTGGAAATTACGTTAAATGTGATTTAACTGAATTTATTGTATTTATCTTGCATTGTGAAAAAAAATGGCATATAGGGCCTATAAATAGGTAGAAAGCTTTTCAGAAACTGTTTTGAAGAAGTAATATGTCTGTTGTTGCTTTCAGAGCACTAAAAATCTCAGCATTGGCACTGCCTCTCAGGTGAATAGGATTCCTAGTAAATGTTTCAAAGAACAGAAAGGAAGGCAATGGGGACAGAGAGTGATATGTACAAGGGAAGTAATGGTCCCCAGTTGGAGGCTGAAAGGTGTGGATCATTATAAGGTATAAGCCATATGGAAAGGAAGGAAGGGAATTGCTTTGAATGACTCAATTGAATTTCTGGTCCACAGAATTGTCCTGTCAATTCAGTCAGTCAGACATTGCTTTGCATACCAGCAACCTCCCCAGTACGTCTGTTCCCATTCATCCAACATTATAAGATGGTATAGGGAGAAATACAAAGGTGTCAAAGTTGATCTTTCCTCATTTGATCATTTTGGCTAGCATTGACATGTTTAAAAAGTCATTTAATTATACAAAAATGGCATTTTAAAAGTATTTCTGATAGAGTGGCTTGTCTACTACCTGAGCAAATGGAGTATAGAAGAACCTGCATGTGTATTAGTATAAATTTGTCTCTAGGTAATGCCCTTAAGAAGACTACAGTAATACCTTTTAGCACATCCTATTATTCATTTTCAGTTTGCTCTAAATATCCCTGAATCTTCTTCAAGTTTGAGGTTTTTCATTTGGAATCAATTTATCAATATATTTATGTAAATATCTGTAATGAATAATTCAATTCTGAATAATAAATTCAATTTTCTCCATTAATTTCATTAATGTTTAGTTGTTTAATAATAGATAGTAAGTACATAAGGAGATGATATTTGAGTTAGAGATCATTCAGTATATTATATAAACTCAGGATTTAGTCTACTAAATTATATAAAAATAATTTTAATAAATGCAAGAGAGCTAAGCAATATTAGAAATAAATTATAATCTCCAGTTGTTTGTTAAAACACTGGATTTCAAATTCAAACTCCAAATTTTTAATTACTTTTTGCGTATATATTATTTTTAGAATCTTTGCATTCTAAGCTCAAATTTGGAATACAAAATTCAATAAAGAATCGTTTTATGTAAAAGGGAATTTGTGTTTTAGAATGATATTTTAAATAAAATATCAATCACCACTGAAAACATTCTCAAAACAAAACAAGGCTAAAGTTAGTAATTTAGTATATTCTAAAATTTTCAAAAACAATGTCCATTCTGATCATATACATCATTTCTTTAGTCTGGAATAACCTGAGAGATTTACATTGTACAAAATGAAATATATATATTAAAATAAAAAATTAAATTTCTATGTATGCATAGATATACATGCACACTACTTTTAAATCACCAAATATTTGCAGGAAATCTAACAGTTCATCTAATTTGGGCCCTTTGGGACATGCTGGAACAATGAGCTACTGGCTTGCTTTCCTTCCTGTTCTCTGACAAGATTATGGGTAGTATCATATAATTAAAAATAGTAAATAACCGTAAGAGATATATTGCACAAATTGTTTAAGATCAGAAAACTCTTCTTAGGCAAATATAGGACTAGAATAAATGTCTCCTACCTCTAGCACAGTGATTTTTTTTATGCAGACATTCCCAAAGCCATAATTTATCAGAAATGTTTTATTTACAGAGCTTTTCATAAATTTATATTCAGTACATATTTAATTGAGTTGTTTTCCTAAGGTAGCATTTGCATTGTCAAACTTTATAGCTCTGGTTCTTACTATCACAGACAACAGGAACTATGTAAGAAAAAGATAAAATGAAGGTAAACCAATATGGTTCTTTGCACAACAAAATCTTTTTTTTAACTATTTTTTTAAAGATTTGTTTATTTGACAGAGAGAGAGAGAGAGACAGCGAGAGAGGGAACACAAGCAGGGGGAGTGGGAGAGGAAGAAGCAGGCTCCCAGCAGAGGAGCCTGATGTGGGACTCGATCCCAGGACCCTGGGATCAGGCCCTGAGCCAAAAGCAGAGGCTTAACGACTAAGCCACCCAGGAGCCCCATGCACAGCAAAATCTTTTGGCCACCAAGTCATTAAATTCTCTGTTTTTTTTTCCTTCCTTGAGTCTTGCATATGAAAAAGACAGTTCAGTCTCTTCAGATTATAACATTTTATAGCAGATGCATAAGAAATGTGTATTTTCAAATGCCCCCTCCTGCTACTGCTAATTTCTTTGTTACTTTTGCCTGATTGGTTTAGCAATTCTGATGAGCTGTTTGTGCTTTGTATTTGGATGATGTTTTAGCAGCAGTTTTAGGCTAAAGACTTCACTCAATTGGCTCTTTTGAAACTTGTTAATCTTATGGTGACGGTGGTGAAGGAAGGATAAATTAGGATGCCTTTATTATTGATCTGTCCAAAGCCTTCATGTTACTTGATCATACTCTATTGTTTATACAGCTGAAGGCAATTAATTGTAGAAACAAGACAAGTTGTTAACACAGAACTGTTTGCAAGTCTTCCCATTGAAGGCACTGAACTTTATTGTAAAGTGTTGGATAATTTCAATTAATTTTCTTTCACTTCTAAATTAGCAGAGCATTTAAATGTGTACTTGCTCTGTTCTGTGAATCTATCTATTCTTTGATCGTTCAAAATCAAGTGTCATTTTGGAGTTTAAAGTCGAGGGTCAAATGTAAAAGTAACAAGGGTCTTAAATTGTTTTGACAAGTTCCATAGCATTGCATTGCTCACTTTCTTTCATACTTGATCGTTGGAATATTGAGTAGGCTAAGTATTTTAGCTAAAAACAATTGGTATCTCTTAACTCTTAGGCATATTTTCCTGCTTAAAGATTGATAATTTCCTCACGTACCCAGAATTTGTATTTCTACCAATATTATAGATTCACTTTAATATTATAGAAAGGAATTTATTAAAATAACAAAATCAACTGGATAATACTGATTATACCAGTCAGTTCTATATAGTTTCAACTAAAAAAGAGATTTAACTTAAATAGGCTAATGGTTCTTTGACACTTAAAAGTGTGTAATTCTATGAAACTGAATGTCCCTTTAAAAATATACATACTGGGGTGCCTAGGTGGCTTAGTCAGGTAAGTCTCCAACTCTTGGTTTCAGCTCAGGTCATGATTTTAGGGTCGTAAGGTCAAGTTCCACATGGGGCTCTGCATTCACCACAGAGTGTGCTTGAGTTTCTCTCTCCCTTTCCCCCCACTTGCTCTCTCTCTCTTTCTAGATCTCTCTCTCAAATAAATAAATAAATCTTTCAAAAATAAATAAAATACACATATGTACTAAAGAAAACATGACGTAAAACATACTACCCAACCTTCTCTGACTTTAATTAAATCCCGTTTTCTTTCAATTTTAATTTACAACCCTGACTTCTTAGACGAAAATTACATGGGCTAAAATTTATGACCTGGTATTTTTGTGAGCACTACTGGAAAGAATTTCATAACAAAGGATAAACAGAGTAATAGATGCAATGTATCAATCAGAATCATAGCTACAACAAAATGGTAGAAACATTAGGATTGTACACATTTTCATTACATTCCTGATACTTCTCTACTGAGATCATAAATATCAGCGTCAAAATATTAGTTCAAACTTGAGAAAGATTTTGACAGCTGTCCCCGGCATTTAGAGTTAAGAATTACTGTATCAAGTATCAACACAGCCAATGAGTTGAAATGGTTAAGTCAAAGCAATTAGATAAGTACCATATTTCCAAAATATAAAAATGAGTCTAATTTAATGAAATTGACTATACTGATCAAATTATAGTATCTATAAATTTTATGGTGAGGAGGATATGCTTTTATTTGAATTTTCTTTAATCTGAGTTTATCTAAATCATATCTTTCCAATTCTACATTAGGGAAATATTTATATTGTAACAACAGACTCCAGAAGAGCTTCATTGAGTTAACTTATGTGATGTGTTGGAGATAGATATGGAAGAAATTGCGCTTATATGGGCCATATAATAAGGGAGCTTAGGGGAATCTGTTTAGTTTAGGAGAATTACACACATATTGTAGGCTTCCTTTCCTTTGTTTTCATCACTACAAAATTAAAGCAATAAATATCACAGCACGTAAATGTAAAAAAAAAAAGCAACTTCTGTAAACATAAAGACAAAATAGATGGAAATTTCTTTTTTTTTTTTTAAAGATTTTATTTATTTATTCAACAGAGATAGAGACAGCCGGTGAGAGAGGGAACACAAGCAGGGGGAGTGGGAGAGGAAGAAGCAGGCTCATAGCAGAGGAGCCTGATGTGGGGCTCGATCCCACAACACCGGGATCACGCCCTGAGCCGAAGGCAGACGCTTAACCGCTGTGCCACCCAGGCGCCCCTAGATGGAAATTTCTGAAGAAAGCTAAGGATAAATTGTTGTTGAAGAACTGAAAGAAACATATTTTTGTATCTCTCCTTTTGCAAATGGCATTCTGGCTCTCCCAGGTAATGAGGAAGTTTATGGGAAATTATGAAAACTTTCTATGGTAAACAATATACAAGGCATTCCTGACACAATTTTCCTTAAACAAGTCATGCATATTTAGAAGAATATATAACGTTTGAGTAATGAATTCCGCACACAATAATTTCCTTTTATTTTTCCTAAAACTATCATCTATCTCCAGGAGATTTCATTTAATTTTTGAATAATGGAATTTGATCATCTTACATGAACCCTAAAAATGGAGATAATATTTTAATACAAGTACATGTTGCTTAAATTATATCTAGATGATAAAACTTATGAGAATATGTATAATGTGTCAAGAACAGTGACAAATACATCAAACCCTTACATAGGAACAGAAAATATGCACAGATTTTTAAGAAAAAATAGTTCAAATGTCCAAATTACTTTAAATAGACATGTGTGCTGAAATGTGCACATTTTTGACCCAATGACTTTAAAGGCATGAGGCTAATCACAGTGTTTGAGTAACATCTGGACTGGCAATCTGTTATGGCCTCTAGTATAATTTATGTATCGCCACCTGTGAAATATAATAGATAGTTTGATAGATTTTCTTCTGAGACATGGTCATATGTAGAATTCACCTCTTCATTAAATTGTAAGTGATTGAATGCAAGTAACAATTTCAGTATCTCCTCAGGTAATTGCCTTGTATTAATATATTGTGTTATATTTTAGAATTAGGATATTTAGCTTTGCAAAAAGCAAACATTATTCATAATCCCACCACCAAGAATTAGGCAAGATCAACAATTGCAAATTATTTGACTTCTCTCTGATGTAGCCAGATATTATGTTTAATTTATAAAATTGGAATCCTATGATACATACTATTTTGTAAACTGTACTTCACTTATATATTCTGTAGGTGACATATTTTCTAAGCAGTATATACTTTGGTACTATAGAATCTTTAATGGCCTCTAATTATGCCATTATACATATGTACATTTACTTAGCATACCACCTACTCATGGATTTTAGATTGTTTTCAATTTTCACTATTATACAGAATTAAACACCTCCCAAAATAGTATTTTTCTATTAAAACCAAAGTTAAATAGTAAGATGTTGACAGTTATTAACAAATAACCTTCAAGTGACACCTGGGTGGCTCAGTTGTTTGAGTGTCTGCCTTTGGCTCATGTCATGATTTGAGGGGTCCTGGGATTGAGCCCCATGTTGGGCTCCCTGCTCATCAGGGAGTCCATTTCTCCCTCTTCCTCTGCCCCTTTCCCTGGCTTGTACTCTCTCTCTCCCTCAAACAAATAATAAATTTTTAAAAAAGCAAAACAAAACAAAAACAAATGTCCTTCAAGAAATTTGGTACCAATTTATTCTACTTTTAGAAACGTATGAATGTCTTATTTCTAAATATTCATATACTTAGCCTTAAAATATTTTCCAAATATTTGGAAATTTTCCAAATTTACATAAAAAGAGTTACATACATACGTACATCTATATCCTATCATCAAAATTAGACCTGCTTCAGTTAAAGTTAAAGTTAAAGTTAAAGTTTTTGACCATGTAGCCAGATGTACAAAAACAAAACCAAAAACAGAAAATGGTATGGAGTAGCTATTAAGCACATGAGATTGACCCATATTGAAGAGTCTGAATGTTGCTAGAGCCTTGCCTGTAAAATAGAAAGTGATCTTATATAGTGTTTCTGATTGTGATAGTCTTCACACCTCTCTTTAAATTGTAAAAAAGAAAAAAAAAATATTGGTTAGATTTTTCTCAGCGTTACCAGCTCATAATACATGTTTTCAGGACCATCTGGCCTGTTGGCCTATATAAGAGCAGTTTCAGAGTGAAATAAATGTTGGAGCCAGATGGATGAATATACAAAAAGTGAGAAAGTAAAAGTCGGTGAGCATAAAGCAATATTTCTAGAAACTTTACTTGTAAAGTTAGAAGGAGAGATATATCATTGTCTAGAATTTAACTCTCTATGGAGAGTTCGGTGGTTGGATAATTTTGTTAGTCTGTGTAGTTTTTGTGATAGAAGAAATGTAAGTATTATTATATATTTGCAACAAAGATTCAGGAGAAAAGAAGTTGGTGTCATAAAGAGAAAGAGGTGGTAGAGCTAGGACCACTCCGAAACTATAGGAGAGGGTGAAGCCATGAGCAGAGATAAGAGTTATGTGCGGATTAGAAGAGATACGTCAATTCCACCTACATTGAAGGGAAAGAGGAAAGAGAAAATTTATCGGTGGAGAAAGTAAGTAGTTAAGGGAATTCATGACATATAGCCTTGATTATTTCTCCATAGTAGGAGTCTAGGTTATCCAATCAGAGAATGTTTGAAAGGGGGAGAAGTGTAGTGCAAAGTTTAATTGACTTGTAATGATTAAAACTAAACACTGACTGGGGATATGTTTTCAACCTTTGTTCAGAACTCCATCTGAGGGGTGCCTGGTGGCATAGTTGGTTATTCGGCCCACTCTTGCTTCGGCTCCTGTCGTGGTCTCAGGGTTGTGAGATCAAGCCCCATGTCTGGCTCTATGCTGGCTGTGGAGTCTACTTAAGATTCTCTCCCTCCTTCTCCCTCTGCCCCTCCCAGTTCGCGATCCACATGGAATTCGCTTGAGACTCCCCTACCCCACACTCTCTCAAAAAAATAAATATTAAAAAATAAACAAATAAATCTTAAAAAAGGAGATAATCTGAAAATTTTATAGGTGTTGTTTAAAAGCAAGCAAACAAGCCAAGCATGACCAAAACCCTTTGTAGAGTTGGTTGAGAAATATTTGAAAATTGTTAAAATATTTGAAAAACATTTAAGAAATGCGGGTTTAAAGATAGACAAATAAGAGATTTTTCAATGGAAAGGCCTTAATAAATAAGGTTCATGGGTTTTGAAGAAGATAGAGGAAATGGAAAAAGAGGAGCACATTGAGTGTCCTGCTAGAAAAAATTATTACAGTCATGAAGCAGGGGCATTAACCCATACAGAGAAGAAAATGGATATATGGGATATAGAGAAAGGAAAAGGAGAGATCAAGACATGGTCAGATTTGCTTAAGAGAAAGATAAAAAAAAAAAAAAACTGGTGGGAGAATTAGGTAATGAGGAATATCATTACAGTATGGGACACTATTTTGATGTATAGATTACCGATGAGTTGCTGAGGTTGACTGGGGTTGATCACTTGCCACATCATTTTATTTATTAATTTATGGGCTTTAATGCATTTTTAAAATTTTATTTATTTACTTGAGAGAGAGCCAGAGTGAGAGTGAGAGAGAGAGCACAGAGGGAGAGGGAGAAGCAGACTCCCTGCTGAGCAGAGAACCTGGTACAGGGCTCAATCCTGGGACCCTGAGATCATGACCTGAGCAGAAGGCAGACACTTAACCCACTGAGTCACCCAGGCGTACCTGCATTTTTAAAATATTTTATTTATGTATTTTAGAGAGACAGAGACCAGGAGGAGCAGAGGGAGAGGGAGAGAGAAAATCAAGTGGACTCCACACTGAGCTCAGAGCCTGACTCGGGGCTGGATCCCACAACACGGAGATCATGACCTGAGATGAAACCAAGAGTCAGACACTCAACTGATTGGGCCACCTAGGCACCCCTAATGTATTTTTTATTTAGGTATAGTTGACTCACAGTGTTATATTAGTTTCAGGTGTACAATGTAGTAATTTGACAAGTCTATACATTATGCTATGCTCATCAGAGAATAGCTACCATCTGTCACCACAGTTATTACAATATCATTGACTGTATTCCCTGGGCTGCATCTTTCATCCTCATGATTTATTCATTCCATAACTGGAAATTTGTACCTCCCACTCCCTTTCACCTATTTTGCCCATCCCCTCACTCCTTCCCTTTTGCCACATTGTTTTAAAGAGGAATTCTGGGTTGAGGATGGGTTAGTCTTTGTGCATTCTGCAGATGTTAGAAATTCTGGAAAGAGTTTGGAGGAAAAAGAGAAACTCTTACAGAAAGGCCTTAATAAATGAAAAGAAATAATCTAAACATTAATAGGCCACACTAATAAATCCAGGGGGCATAATCAAATAAAATGAACTTCAAAGCAAAAGATATTTTTGCCTGAGGGTAGAGTCTAGCAAAGCCCTGGAGAATTAAGAGAAATGGGGGCAAAGAAACATGTGTTTAGAATCACTTTGAATTTTATCTAGTTGAATGTTACTTAAAAGTACGTATAATAACATTAATATTTATCATCATTAAAATGATAATTGGTTTGAACACTTAACCCATGTCAAACTTGTACCATGTAACCAAATACATATATACATTAGTTCAATAAATTCTATTTTAAGAAAGTAGTATTATGATCACTTACAGATGAAAAAAATCAAGACATAGAAATTTAAATAACGTTTTGAAGTCCAAATAGCCAGAAAGAAAAGGGCCTATATAAAAAACCAGGTCTGTGTGGAAGGAGGAGACAGGAGGTTGAAAGAAAGAGAACTGAGGATTCAGGGCACCTGGGTGGCTCAGTTGGTTAAGCCTCTGACTCTTGGTTTCTGCTCAAGTCATGATCTCAGGGTCCTGAGATCAAGCCCCATGTAGGGCTCCCTGCTAAGTGGGGAGTCAACTTCTCTGCCTCTCTCTGCCCCTCCCTCCACTTAAGCCCCCCATGCGTGTGTGTCCTCTCTCTCTCTCCAGCTTTAAAATAAAAAATTAAGAAAAGGGTGATTAAAACAATTAAGATTTCTTTAAAAATATTCGTGAGAAAATTAGTGATAAGGAGTAAGATAATATATATGTATATCATCAGTGAGATAATACTATAGTGTAAGAAGAATCAGAATGGAATTTGGTTTATTTTGTATGTTTTTATTTTTATATAAAGAACAAGCAACTTTTAGTACATTTGGGACAGAGGACGCTGATGTAGGAGAGACGATAGGGTTCGAAGCCAATGACCAAGAAAGAATTTTTGAGACAGCTTTGGGGCAAAAAGGTGATTTTATTAAAGCACGGGAACAGGACAGGACCCATGGGCAGAAAGAGCTGCACCAGGGTCATGAGGAGTGGCCCATTATATACCCTCAAGTTGGGAGGGGGTTAGGGATAGCCTAAGTCTCTAAGGAATTTTGGGAGCAAGGTTTCCAGGGCCCTGAGAGGTCTAGCTATTGTTGGGAAAAGATCATTTATTACCATCTAATAAAACCTTAGTCATGAGACCCTTCTGATGCCTATCGGTGAGCCATAAGCTTGGGGGATGGTTGCCAACACATATCTTGGGGGGTTTAGAGATAAAGAAAGTTTCCAAAAGGAATTTTATACATTAAAGTAGACTTTGGGGGGTGGAGTTGTCAGGCTAGGATTGCCTTTTGCCCTTAGCAAAGTATTAACATTGAGGCGGTTGAGTCCCTAGAGGAATGTCACTCTACTAGGTTCAAGGACTTGTCAATGGGCTCTAGTAAGGAAGGATATTTGATAATTTTTCTTCTGCTTTTGTTTTGCACATCAGACACCTCTTGTTGAGAAGGGATGAAACATAAGCCAAGATAAATTGGACGAGATAACTACTCATAAAATGAGATGAAATGAGAGACAAGGAGTAGTAGAGCAAAGTGTCAAAGAAGAAGGAAAGATCAGTAACATATGTTACTCTCTTATCAGGTTTTAGATAAACACGGACTTGGCTTTGAAAAGGTAGTTTGTTTTTTTTTTTTTTTAAAGATTTTACTTATTTGTTTGACAGAAAAAGACAGCCCGCGAGAGAGGGAACACAAGCAGGGCGAGTGGGAGAGGAAGAAGCAGGCTCCCAGCTGAGCAGGGAGCCAGATGCAGGGCTCGATCCCAGGACCCTGGGATCAGGCCCTGAGCCAAAGGCAGACCTTAACGACTAAGCCACCCAGGTGCCCCATGAAAAGGTAGTTCTTTTTATTTGAATAAGTATCATTATTTAAAATTCATTCCCTGCATAGCTCTTCCTATTGGAAGGTTTTTAATTAATTCAAAATGTATTATTAAATCATTTTTCTGTCAAGAATGATCAAAACAGGAATGAAAATTACAGAGAAAGAAGGAAGGAATGAAAGAGAAAAAAACGAAATGAGAGAAAAAAGAAGGAGAAAGTGTTATTAATTTCTTAATACTACTGATTGGCATCTTTTCATATGGATTTATTCTTTGGTGAAATGCATTTTTAAATCTCTTGCCCTCTTCTAAATGCATTTGTTTTTTTCTTATTGGTGAGTTTAGAGAGTGCTTTATACATCTAGAAACAAGACTTTTTTGGATGTTTAAATAGAAACTATCTCCTCCCCACTCTGTGGTTTATCTTTTCATTTCCTTAACAGTGTCTTTCACAAAGTGACAGTGTTTACTTTTGATGAATTACAATTTCTTAATTTCTTTCTTTTTTAAATCCTGAATTTGGTATGATATCAAAAACTCTTTGTCTAACCCAAGGTCATAAAGTTTCTCTCGTGTTACCTTCTAAGAGTTTTATAGTCATACATTTTATATTGTAGGGGCCCAGAGCAGGCCACCTCAAGATGGGCCACTTTGACATAAAGATTTTGAGTTAAAAGTAATCAAAATCCGGGGCGCCTGGGTGGCTCAGTCTTTAAGCATCTGCCTTTGGCTCAGGGCGTGATCCTGGCGTTCTGGAATCGAGCCCCACAGACTCCTCTGCTGGGAGCCTGCTTATTCCTCTCCCACTCCCCCCGCTTGTGTTCCCTCTCTCACTGGCTGTCTCTCTCTCTCTGTCAAATAAATAAATAAAATCTTAAAAAAAAAAAAAAGAGAGAGACTGTCCTTTTTATTCCTAAGGAATTTACCTGCAAAACAGGGCAACCTTATTTTTCCAAACATCTCCTTTCACCTTCTTACTAATGAGCTTCTCCCCTTTGTATCCTCAGGACCCCATCCCTCTCCTTAGCTCACAAAAGCTTCCTGTTGCCTCATTGTCTTTGGAATTTCATGTCTTTGTGGATTCCCCATACATAAGCTTATTAAATTTGATTTTCTCCTGTTAATCTGTCTCAGGACAATTTGATTCTAAATCCAGCTAGAAGGACCATAAGGGCAGAGGAAGGTCTTCCACCCAGACAATATTTATTCTATTGATCCATTTTTAATTAATTTTAATAAAACATTGTAAGGTATAGGTCAAGATTCTTCTTCTTTTTTTTTTTTTATGTGGACATCTAATTATTCCAGCACTATTTCTAGAAAAGACTTTTTCTCCATTGCATCCTATTTGCAGCTTTTAGAAATCAATTGATCCTATTTCTGTGGGTTTATTTCTGGACTCTCTATTATGTTCCATTGATTTATGTGTCTATCCTTTCACTAATACCATATTGTCTGGATTACTGCATCTTTATAGCAAATTTCAAAATGTGTTAGCCTGATTTCTTTAAACTTTGTTTTTCTTCTTCAAAACTATTTGTTACTTTAACTCTCCTACATTCCCATGTAAATTTCAGAATCAGCTTGTCTATATCTACAAAGATTACTGCTTGTATTTTGACTGGATTTGGGTTCAATTTGTAAATCAATTGGGGAGAACTGGGACATCTGAATGACACTGAGTCTTCTAATTCATGAACACTTTGATTTCTTGTAACAGTGTTTTCAGCATATAGATCTTGCACATAATTTTGCTAAATTTATACCTCATTATTTCATATTTTTGAAGTTAGTGTAAATGGTACTGTTTCATGTTGAGAAAATCATATTTATCAAAAAAGGAAAAGTTTATTTTGTATTGGAAAATCAATCAATGTGATTCAATATATTCAATGTGACTAGGAAAATGACATTCCATAATTCGATTAATGTAGGAAGAGAATTTGATAAGCATACTGATTTATATTTAAAAATCTGTTAGCATAATAGAAAAAAAGTTCTTTAACCTTATAAATTGTATCTATAAAAATATAAAGCAAATATTATTAATGGTTAAAATTTGAAAGTAATCCCTATAAAGTCAAGTACAAGATAAACACTTGACTTTGTACTGCATCCAGCTGAGGCAGCTGAGTAAGGCAAAATAGGGAAGTCAAAGATATGTAAATTAGAAAGAAAGAAACAAAAAATTTTATATGTAGGTGATGCTTGGCAACAGGAAAAATCCCAAGTTATCTAATTAATAATTATCGCAAGTTGTTTGATTTTTTTTAAAAAAATCATGTATGAAACTCAATTCTTTATCTAGACAACATCTGCCAATATTATATACATATTAAAATGCATAAAAAGTACATAATATTAAAATACAATTAAAAAAGTCCCCAGGCTTAAATGTAACAAAAGACTTGCATGAATTTTGTGGAGAAAATTATAAAACATCATTGAACACTATCAAAGAAAACTAAATAAAACAGAGAGATCCTGATTAATAGTATCTAGTCCAAAAGCAGATTATGTCTGCTAGAAATAACGGTCTTCAGTGTCAATGCCCCTAGTGTATTTTAAGTAATTTAGGGAAAGCAGTACACGATCTCCTTAAATCAATGTCTTCCTAAAACGATTAGAGAAGTTAAAACTGTTTTTCTCTTTTCTTATTTTCATAAAAAGCATGTAACATGGTTAAGGTAGAGGCAGCTGCTGCAAGTCCAACAGGCTTATATTGCCACAGTCTTAGATATTGATAAGTCTGCTAAAGCAACACCCGGTTTACTGGAGAAAACTAACCATAAATTGGTAATCAAGTATTTCAAAAACTCACTTCAACTTACAAGGAAAAATTGTGAATTTTTCGGGTCTGCTTCCATAAGGCAGGGTCTAGGTATGGCCAGCTTTGCCAACCATGTCTTTCTAGACTTGAAACAACAGGATCATTATTTCCTTTCTATAATATAATTCCAGATGACCTGAGAAAGTCAAAACACTTTGATGTTCATGAGAAATGGGGCTTTGTGCTTGTCCTTATCCTGGAACTGCAAATTATGAAATTGCTTATTAGCAGATACACTAACTTAGCATCTTTGTTATTTCAAGATCATCTTACTCGCGCTTTGCAGCCGGTATGATCTGTGTGGCTAAAATAAATGACACCTTCAACAGTCCTTTCAACACTAAATAAAAACAACTTATAAATGAATGCAAAGAATACAAGCAAAATCAAATACTTTAGTCAAGATAAAGATGCTACGAAGTTTCTGGTTGTTAGGCATTAGGTGGATAAAACTTCTATACACTACATTTTTAGCCAGATATTTAAGGCACTGTAGTCAATTATACTTCATCCTTTAGCAGAAGGAACAAGGGACCTCTGTTAAGATCTATGTTGCTTTCATTTCACTTCATTGACTGTAGGCCATTATGAAAAGTTAGTAATATAATCTAATAACTACACATATTTTTGTTGCTGTTTGTCATGCATTGACTTCCCATTGACTCAACATTTTCCTACAGTCATTATTTACATGTGGATGAAATAATTCACACTGAAAGGAGATTCTATCAAAATTGTTTGAGTCCCCTCGTAAGACTTCCACAATTATTGGCGATTGAACTCTTTACTACTCCACCTTACTAACCTATACTCCACTCCTACTTCGAGTAAAGCACTTGAACTTTATACTTTAATTTTTAATCTTTTTTGGATAGAAATAAAGTAGAGCAAATAAACAGGTTTTTCTCCACTGGATGTCAAAAGTTCCCAGCAGGTTTATTTCAGAGCAGAGGCCTCTAAAATAAGCCATGTTACTTAGAGGTCACATTTTGTTCTCTTTCTGACAAGAAGATTGTTTTAGCTTTTAATGCAGAATTTTAGAGCTGTAGAAAACTACTCAATTATCACAGCTAAAAGAGATCTTTCCAAGTTGGTTTCTAGAAGATAAGTAAGAAACAGGATGGAACAGGATTCTTAGGCAATTATGAGCAGGTAAGCATGATTCTATGGCAGCAAGCACCAACGTACATTCCTTTCCACCTCAACAGTAATTCTTGAAGACATCAGTTCACACTATATTGAAAGACTGTGTATACCTGGGTTATTCCTAATTTATCATTTTCCCTGCTCCTTCCTTTATTTTAGACTCTAAATATTAGTAATTTAGTTCGGAAGCTTTGAACTTGTTAGATTTTATTTGCTTTGTCATGCCAGTTTAAAATGGAATAGGATAATTTTGCAAAAGGAGATTTGAAAACCAAATTTCTACCACAATCACATAAATATTAAACACTGAGGCTTCTAATTTTAAATTATTTTATCTTACAAAGGTGTCATTTCCCTAGTGCACTGAAATGTTCTATGTTGTTCATATGTAAAGGAAGTACATTGCTGGGGCACCTGGGTGACTCAGTCAGTTAAGCGACAGGCTCTTGGTTTAGGTTCAGATGGTGAGCTCATGGATCAGGGGATTGAGCCCCAGTGTCAGTCTCCAAGCTCAGCAGAGAGTCCTCTTGAAGATTCTCTCACTCTGCCCCACCCCCCACTCACACGTGAGTGCACACACGCTCTCTCTCTTAAATAAATAAATAAATAAATATTTTTTAAAAAAGTATACTGCTTTGTTGTATATTTTCAATTATGACATTAAATAGTAAAGCAGGTGTACAGTAAAATGCTCTTGAAATAAAAGTTACATATGAGAATATCGACAAGTATACCCTTCTTTAAAAAGTTAGAGTATTGTGTTTTAGAGCTAGATAGGTAGAATTTAGTAAATATATATATATATATTTATATGATCATTTACACACATACAGACACACATGTAATTTCCTTCCTCTGTAATTTCTTTTACATAGCGTAACTAGCTGAATATTGAAAAAAATGCATCAATATCTACACGAGAAGAATTCCTGATAAACCTTTGAATAAAGATGACGAATATGACAAACAACAACAACAAAAAAGCACATGCGTGGACACCACTTTCTATCACATCATCTGTTCCCTAAAATTATCGTAAAACATTTTGTAAAATCCCTAAGTTCTAAACAATGAGGTATCACCAAGCCTTCTCCCAACTGAAGGTTCTAGAACTTGTTCAATTCAGCACACTCCACTGGCTGAATTTCTAGAATTTTCCCTTACAATGCCCTCAATGCTTCATCTCATTTCCTGTACACATCCATCTGCAAGAAGAGATCAATGGCTAGATAAGATTATGTTTCTTTTCTTTTCATTCCTTTTCTTTCCTTTCTAATTTCCAAGGAACAAGCTGAAATGTCAGTGACAATATTTCTGGTGGCATTAGAAATGTGTAAAATGTGATGTGCGTTCTCTATTTCCCAAGGAAATGAGCAACTACGATGACATTTTGTTCCTGGTTAGTTAAGCTTGAGTCAAGGGGAAATGATTTAATGGTAACATAATGTTTCCTGTATTCCGACTATAGGATTCTAAGGACAAGTTGTCCATATATTCTAATTCCAGGAACTTTTAAATAGCATTTATGTAAGCCAATACTGCAGAAAAGAGTCTCAAATTTAAGTTTAACTTCTTATGCCATCTGGGACCAGATAAATTGGATCCAGATCAGTTTTAGAGCCATTTTTAATAAGATTAAATTGATTATGCAATGCTCTCAAAACCAGGCATTGCTATTCATTGGGAAACATCAATTATTTCCTCAGTTTTTGCAGTTATGCATTAATATAGTTCTCCATTAGTGAGATGAACTCCAGGTTACTAATTAGGATAGCACCCTATTAGTGAGTTCTATTTGCTTTGTAATTTGGCAAAATTTATTTGTCTTTGGAGAATGTCCTAAATCTTTGGGCCAGAATATTCTGTTGTTTTATTTTTTCCCTTAATCTATCCCCACCTCAAAATCTGTCCATTATGCCTCTATCCACATTTTTTTTGCTCATCCCAACAGAGGTAATTGATTCTACTGCCGGCCTGGAGTGAAGAGAAAGTCAATGTTATAGCTACATCCTCCTTAGCAACATATTTTACTCCTCCCTTCTCTGGTACCCAATTTTCTGTTCCTTTTGTAAAAACTCATTTGAATGGCATGCAAAGGGGTCTTTTTATGAGGGAATCAATACTCATATTGCTGAGATCTGCTCTATAATAAACCTGAAACACTCGTCCAATAATGGAGAGTAACTAAATTAATTTATAACATTTTTGTCATTGAATATCTCTTAGACTCTACTGCAAATGACCTCTAAACATCTTTCACCACACCATGTCAATAGTTCCTGGGAATTCTGATTTGAGATGTGGTATAGGCATGCTGCCTGAAGTTCGAATCTGTTCTATTCTCTGCATTCCTACAGCTCTCTTGCATCTGATCAAAATATAAAAGTGACACTTACTTTCAAATGAACCCAAATCTCGCTTTTTAGCTCGCCAAGTAATACTTGTCTGGTGATTAAATAAAGCAATTATGAGTAAGTTTAGGCAAACAAGTCATAAGGGACAACCATTTTATAAAGTGATATAGGTCATGTGTTTGCCTAGAATCATTTGAACATAGTGATAACATGTAATGCATTATCTGGGATGGCTAGTCTTCAAAATCCTTCTGTCTTTGTCTCCATTGTCAACTCCACTCAGAGCCCTGCCTGTTTGAAGAAGACCGTAAACTGGCAGAGTGACCTGAAATGAAATTGTTTTAGAAAGACAGAGGAAAGACTTCCATCTTCAGAATATTTTCTATTTGCAGCACATTTTTAGTGCCTTCAGCTCTTTAAGATACCAGAGATGATTTCTTACCACAGTTCCCATTTTTTGCTTTGGGGAAACCACAATGTTAAGAGGTTACATGGGCACCTGCTTTTTGGTTTACAGGCAGACCTGGGAGCTATTACCGGCTTGGTTCCAGACCACCGCAAGAAAGCAAATATTGCAATAAAGAAAGTTAAATGAACTTTTTGGTTTCTCAGTGCCTATAAAAGTTATGCTTACACTCTACTGTAGTCTATTAAGTTTGCACTAGCATTATGTCTAAGAAAACAATGTACATACCTTAATTTAAAAATCCTTTATTGCTAAAAAACGCTAACCATCAACTAAGCTTTCAGCGAGTTGTAATCACTGATCGCAGATCACCGTAACAAAATATATCATAGGGGAAAGGTTTGAAATATTGCAAGAATTACCAAAATGTGACGCAGAGACATAAAGTGACCAAATGCTGTTGGAAAAATGGCACCAAGAAACTTGCTGGAGACAGGATTGTCACAACATTTCAATTTGTAAAAAATGCAGCCTCTACAGAGCATAAGAAAGCGCAGCCCGGTAAGACAAGGGATGCCCGTACTCTGTTTTTCTGACCTTTTCAGTTAGCACTGGGAAGCCTGAGTAAGCGCACCCATACCCAAGGTCCCAAAATGCAGCTGGCATGCCTGTAAGACATGTGGCCGCTGCCTTCGCTCCTCTCCCACGCTGCCTGTCAGGGGCTGTCCTGGAACTAGCAGGAGGCCTTCTTCCAAATTGTGCATTACCTCCTCTAGAATGAAAGCTAGGCTTTCTCCTCCATGTGCCCCGCTAGTTTAAATAACCAGAACAAACAAACAAAAACAAAAACAACAACAAAATACCCCCAAAACCAACCAAAAACAAAAAGAAAACTGGAGAATGGTCACATCGTGTCAGGGTAAGTTCAGAATAAGGGTTTCCATGAAAGTAAGCGCAGCCTGAAATGGTATCAAGCTGGTCTATTGGGTGTCCAAAGCCCTTTGGTCAGAGGCCCCTACACCGAAGGCTCCAGTCCCATGATGTATATAGACATCTGTTTCTAAGCCTTCTGATAGATTCTCATGTTTTACTGCTTTAGAGCTCCCTGGATCCCTCATGCTCGTGAATATTTGGACATTTTGACTCAGTCATCATCGTAGGGCTATTTCCTTAAAGGACTCAAATGATCTCATAGGCTGGGCTTTTAACACATCTCCAGCCTCTCTCATATATCAGACTCTGATTCTTGTCATTTCGGCAGCATCTAAGTATTGCTCCCTAACCACGAGTAAGTAGCACTTCCTGGAGAGAGCCCCAGCTTTCCATAACACCATTGCTCAGTTACGAAAAGCACAGTTTCTCTAAGGGTCTGTCCTACTCTATGCTTAATCTTTGATCATTCAGAAGGAGCTCTGCACTTGAAAGGGGACTTCATAAATGAAATGTATCATGAAACCCCCTAGGAGTTAAGCCAGCATTTTAAGGAAAGCTACTTTAAAGTTTGTGATTTGTATGTTTTATCTCAAACCTCTCACATTTGCTCTCCACACAATTCTTGGGAAAAACTATAGGAGGGCAACTACTAGTTTTCTATTTTCATATCCTTTCTTTTCTACTTTATAGGAAAGATGAAAATCTAGTCCAGTTTGCCTAAGCAGAGTGGTGCTAAAGCTCTTGTTTCAGGATCAGTCTCGATAGCACATATTTCACTACCAATATATTCTAATTGTACAATCGATTCTGTGATCATCCTATTTATAATAAAACCATAGTTGATCAAAATCAAAACTATATTTCTCAGCCTTCCTTTCAGAAAAGTAGGTGCATGTGACTAAGCTCTGGAGAATAAGATACAAACCAAAGCATTGTGTGGGACTTCCAGGAAGTCTCCTTGGAACAAAAAGACACCTCCTTTGCCTTCCTGTCTCCTGCTGACAATATAGAACACAGAGACAATGATTAGCCTTTCAGGTGCCATCTTGGATTGTGAACAAACTTAAGGATAGAAGCTTCATGTATTAGTTAAGGTGGATGCTAGTAGCTATAACTGGTAGGAATAGAATGGGGGGAAAAGCAGTGGTTTAGAGATATGTTGAAATGATTTCTCTTTCACTCAACAATTCTCAGGTGAGTCAATCCAGGACAGTGAAATAATTTTGCTCTATGGGGATATATTGAGACCCAGCTTCCTTCTACCGCTTTTCCACTACTCCGTAGCTCTTTGCCACTCAGAATACAACCTGCAGGCCAGCCTCACGGATATCACTTAGGAGCCTGGTAGGAATCTATACTATCAGACCCCACGAGAGATCTACAGACTTGCATTGTAGCAAAATTTCCAGGTGATTTGTGTGTCCATCAAACATAAAAAAATAAATAAATGAAAATAAATAAATAAAAATAAGCCACTTCTCTATAGCACTGTTATCATCTGCAGGATCCCAAGTACAGAAAGAAAATATTTTAAGTTCACTGTTAAAAAATGAAAAACTGAACCTCTTTTTTCCCCACAAGCTAGTAACTCCTTAAGCTTATAAGATACTCTATCTTAAAAAAAATGAGAAGTTGGCTCTTAATGAGAAGGTTTAAAGTTATGTATTATTCTTGTAAATAGAAGCCATCACGCAGGCTGGCAGCTTCGCCATGGGATTGTCACAGAAATGGATTCATATTCCATAGCTAATAACAGGTTGTGGGGCCTATGCATAATATGAGGGTCTTTCAAGAAGTCTTAAAGGGATTATCTTTTTTGGGGAAAAAAAGTCAAGCTTTGTGGGAAAGTTTCCACAAAAGCAGACACCAGCTCAGTGTGAGAAATGTAAGGGTGACATGATAAGATAAAGGGATAAAACTCTTATATTTTCTCTCAAAAAGTCTCCTGGTGTTGAATGTGCCTTCCATATTCAGCAATTGAAAGAGGTAAAAATGTAATGGACAGCATGGAATGTTTGCCACCAATGTAAGTAACCCAGAGAAAAACCGACCTTGTTTTACTTGACTTGAGGGTCTACTTTATATGATGTAACGTTCACATTAATCCAATTCCCAAAAGTTTTTGAAATATGTAGACATTTTACCCCCCCGCAAAAAAAAAAGAAAGTCTTGAGGACGCTGTGGAGACTTCCACAGTATAATGAGAGTTCCCATAATTTTTTTCCTTCCCCGGCAGCTGCCTCCAAAACTTTATGCTTCTTCTCTAAAATATCTCTGATTTTTTTTCCCAATCTCCAGATTACTACTTATAGTACCTGCCATCTCCTTTCTTCCTCTTAATGTTTTAAATAAATTTTAATGTCAAATAAACACCTTTTATAATTAATGTGAATATAAATTTTAAATAAATATTTTAAAAGATAAACTTTAAAACAATTTACTTTCCTCAAAGGCTTTTTTCTCTCTTACATTCTATTACTTTGGCAGCTCTAAGGAAAGGATGATGAGGAAGAGAAGTAGGAGGTTTGTGGTTAAAAAGACTGCTGAAATCCTGCTTTGGGGCTTTGGTCTGTGTAATAGTAATATCAGAGCAATGTCAGGTAGCTCACTAAGAAGTGGTTAAGGTTGTAGCTAAAAGACTCACTTCATTTTCTGCCTCCAAAAAAGATTTAAATCAGTGGCTTTCAGTTTCACTTGCTGAATACAAATATCATGTTTCCATATTTCACATTAATTTTAAATTAAATTTAATTAAAATATGAGGCTTCTTAGCAAAATGGTTGTAATTCTGCAACTGGAGGTCAAACCAACTTGTTTTTTAATTTTGCCTCTTCCACACATGCACTCATTATAAACTTGAGCAAGTCTCTTACTGTTTCGGAGCTATAATGTCTTCATCTGTAAATGGGAAAAAATAATAGTGCATATTTAATGGGGGTTAAATTATTAAACGTGGTTAATTTCTAGTGTATAGCAGAGTTTTTTTTTGTTTTTGGTTATTTTAGATTTTATTTATTTGAGAGAGAGAGAGAGAGAGCACGAGATGTAGGAGGAGGGAGAGAGAATCTAAAGCAGACTCCATACTGAGTACAGAGCCCGATGTAGGTCCCAATCTCACCACCACGAGATCATGACCTGAGCAGAAACCAAGAGTCAGCCGCTTAACCGACTGAGCCACCCAGGCGCCCTCGTAGCAGAGTTTTGACACAGTCTAAGCTCTTGATAAATGCCAGCTATTGCTACATAACTAACTCTCTTCTTAACATGAATCTATTGAGCAGAGGTCGGCAAAAATTTTGGCCATTATTTTTTTCAAATATTTTTTTCTCCTGGGGCGCCTGGGTGGCGCAGTCGTTAAGCATCTGCCTTCGGCTCAGGGTGTGATCCCAGAGTCCTGGGATCGAGCCCCACATCAGGCTCCTCTGCTAGGATCCTGCTTCTCCCTCTCCCAGTGCCCCTGCTTGTGGTCCCTCTCTCCTTGGCTGTCTCTGTCAAATAAATAAATAAAATCTTTAAAAAAATATATTTTTTTCTTCTGACCCTCCTTTCCTTTAGTAGCTTCAGTAATATGTACATTAAGCTACCTGAATTTGCTCCACAGATAATTGTTTTTCTAATCATTTTGTTTCTATTATTTTTTCTGCATTTAACTTTGGATGATGTCTACTGTTAGCCTTCAAGTTTGCTGACTGTTTCTTCTGTGCTGTCTAATGTTTAGTTCATGTATTTTTTTTATCTTATATAATGAATTTTTATGTCTTGAACTTTGATCTGTAATTCATATAGATTAATAATTCAGATATATGTATCTGTATAATTGAGATAATTTAGATATGATAATTCAAAATGTATATGAATTTTACATGTATCATTTTATTTATATTTTATTATAATATATAAACATTTATTTTTACATATATACTATATATTTATTACAAACAAATATATATAATTTTGCCTCTGCATGCCTGATACTTTTTGATGGATACTTGGCCTTATGATTTTAAATTGGTGGTAGTATATATTTTTGTGTCCCCATAAATATTCCTGAGTATTGTTCTGGGATACATCTAAATTATTTGGTAACAGTTTGATCCCCTCAAGGCTTGCATTTAAGTTTTGTTAGGCTGTATAAAAACAGCCTTCATTCCAGGTCCAATTTTTCCCAACTTCCAAGGCAATGCCCTTCTGAGTATTCTAACCAATGAATCAGGAGGGTTTTTATTCTGGCTAGGGAGAACAAATCTATTCCTGGTCATATGTAAACTGTGGGGCTTGTTACCTTAAATTCATTAGGTTTTTCCTATCTGAGCCTTGGCTAGTTTCCTCACATATATCCACTGATCAGTACACAGCTAAAGACTTGAAGGAATACCTGTAGATAACCAGTTCCTTCTTTGGGTGGACTTGTCTTCTACAGTAATCTGTTCTACAAATTCTTGTCACCTTGCTCTCCCCAGATTCCCAGTCTCATCTCTCAATTCAGGGAGAGGCCAGATTCTTTCTCCTAAATTATCAGGAGGCTAGACTTACTCTTCTTAGGGAAAAAACATTGTCTATCACATAGCTTATTTTCCGTGTTTCCCCTTCTCAGGTTTCACAGTCTTGCACTGACTGATATCTAATGCGTGAAAACCATTCCATCTTTACTTACTAAGTTTTTTAATTGTTTCAGTCAGGAAGATACATCTGGTCTATTATTCTACCTTGACTAGTATCAAAAATTCGTACCACAATTATCTTTTGAATTTATTTCTAGTATTACTTATAAAATTTTGAAGGATTACCTTAAGACTCTAGTTGTTCATTGCTTTATAGCATAGCTAGGGATTTTTTTCTCCTCTTCTAACGTATGCATTAGTAATATAGTTTGACATGGATTGCTTATAAATACTGTTTTTGAAATTTAATATCACTGGTGACAGTCTTGATGATGCTCTTTACTTGTTAAAATAAATTTCTCTCCCTTCCCATTCTGCTTGGTTTTGCTATTAATTTTAGTTCCTTTAGTAAATATTTTTATAACTCAAAAGTTTTAAATCTTTGAAAATGTTCATTTCTTATTATGTGATTTAATAAATTCAAACAGTGTTGAGTGAACTACAGTTATGAACAATAAAAACATATACATACAGATACTTTCACCCACTGGGTCACTCACGGTGCCCTTAAAATTTAGGTTGTTATGTTTCCATTGTTAGGTTAATCAGGGGCGCTTGGGCATCTCAGTCAAGTGGCTGCCTTTGGCTTAGGTCATGATCCCAGGGTCCTGGGCTCAAGCCCCGCATTGGGCTCCCTGTTCAGCAGAGTCTGATCTTCTCTCTGCCTCTCCATCATGCTCTCTCTCCCTCTCAAATAAATAAATATTTTTAAAATATCATATTTGCATTATATTTGCAATCATAATTCTTTTTTTTTGATCTGGCTATTGATCATGAAAATGGATAAACATCTTCTTTTACTATTGTGATTAAGTAACTATTATTCACTTTCATTCCATATATCATGATTAGTCCACAGAGAATCAAATAGAATTCTATATATATCACTAAAACTACCAAATTTCAGTCACCTTTTAAAACTCAGCTGCACAGTAGGATTATTTTAGAAGTGTTTAAAAAATACAAATTGTTGGGGCGCCTGGGTGGCACAGCGGTTAAGCGTCTGCCTTCGGCTCAGGGCGTGATCCCGGCGTTATGGGTTCGAGCCCCACATCAGGCTCCTCTGCTATGAGCCTGCTTCTTCCTCTCCCACTCCCCCTGCTTGTGTTCCCTCTCTCGCTGGCTGTCTCTATCTCTGTCAAATAAATAAAATCTTTAAAAAAAAAAAATTAAAAAAAAAATTAAAATAAAAAATACAAATTGTTGTGGTATTGTTTTTTTCCTTCTTCAAAACTCCCTGTTATTCTAATGAACAGCCAGATTTAAGAACTGGACTGTATGATGCTCTTTTAATTTCTTCTAGTTTATTTCACTGTCTCTGTTATCATGTTCATATTCATATATTTCTTTATAAATATATATTATAAAATATACAAATAATATATATGTATTTTAGAAAAAAATATATATGTATTCTGCTTAGCTAAAATTTTTATGGCATTTTGCATCCATTTGTTTGACCAGGTATGAATGGAATGCTAGGCTTCTAATTTTTTTTCAAAACTTCGATATTGTTCCATTTACTCTGGCATTCAGTGTTACTGCTAAAAGTCTTAAAAGCTTATTATTTAGTGTTTTTCTAAAAACCTATGAATGAGGTTTGAAACTGCTAATCCAATTCTGAGATACAAAGAAATATTAAATGGTCAATTAAGAAGTTTAAGCCATTTTCTTTTCCTAAAATTTCAACATATATTATTTCTCTTGGTCTTAGTTGAATAAAGACAATAAATTTGCTTTTCAATGTTAATTTTAATTCACCTTGAGAGAAACCACATTCTTGAGGTATAAAGTAAAAACATCACTTTCATATTGCACAAAGGAAATATAATATGCTCCTGTGAAAAAGGGTTTGTCTTTGCTTTTCTTCACACACTATTAAACTCAGTCTCTAAGTTTAGATTAAAAACACACCTGAATGAGACCTGTAACTTAAAAACTGATTTATGGCACTAGGCAGTTTAACGTTCAGTCATTCTTTGGTGATTACAAGGCATCAATCTCTGGGCTGCAGATTACTACAATTTAATAGTCAAATAGATTGCCTGGTAAAGCACTTCATCCTCAACTTTGTCTGACTTTTGGAATACAACTTAATTTGTTCTCTGTAAATAAACAATTTTAAAATAATGATTGCAAGTAATGGTTTGCCTCTTTATGTAGGTAACAGAGAAATTGATAATGTTCAGTCAAAGGAAAATTCCTCTATACATCAGGAACTGTCAAATGCAGTCTCTTTGCTCCCTCAATTCCCTTCCATGCATAAATGGGGTGTCTATTGGTATCGATGGACACTTGTCCTTTTCCATTTTTGTTTTTGGTGTCCCCATGCATTTATGAGGATCTAATTTTAGTTCTTCAAAAGTTTTTCATAAAGATGAATGTCATCTTACTGCCTAGTACCTGTAAAAATGAATTCCTGACCCTTTGTACCATCATTTCCAAAACTAAATGTGATATAACTGAGTCCTTGCCTTCTTTGTTGGTCCTCCAGTTGTCATTGACCCCTACGTACACTCTGCTGTGGTTCATTAATTATACTTAACACTATATTTAGAGATACATAATGTTGACTTCGTGTTCAGTGTCAACTCAGACTTGCTGCTGCTTTAAAAGCAAACTTACATATTGGTATTAATGATGGGAGACTTCCTTCTGGCAAAGTTCAAACCCCTCCTCTTACAAATCTCTAGCCACACCTATGTCTGTTCATTTTTTTCAGTTGTTCATGTAGCTATGAATCTAGAGATTAAACTGTTGTGCAATAAGGTGTGAAAATGGTCCAATTTACAAACAACTACAAACGCATTTCCCACAGCAGTGGTACCCATTCAAATTCCTGATAGCTGTATGTAAGCAGTGTTCCCTTTGAATCACTCCTCAGATCTTTGGTGTTGTCTGACTTTTAAATTGTAAATTGGTGTCTCCTTGTGGTCTTGGTTTACCTATCACTAATTACAAAAGAAGCTGAACATCTTTTCAAACCATAAATGCCCGAAACTGATCATTTTCTTTGATATCCTCAGGCCATAATATCCTGGAATACCTGATAGAAATAGTTAGAACTCCAGATGGAGCTAAGATATCTTTGGAAAGATGAGGCATATAAAAGAAAGACTAAACCAAACCCATAATTACATTCCTCAAAGAAACCTAGGAGAGTCTCTAAAATCTTGAGTTTCTCCAAGAAAATACTCTCAGAGAGGTTTAAAACAGCAACAAAGGCCAGTACTCTCCACCACTACCAACAACAAAATGAACACATGACACTTGGCATAATGTGAAGAATTCTGTTAGAATATTTTGCTCAAAACATAGCTTGATAATATTGGAGGATTTTTAGTGGAAAGGTAGGGTTTACAAAGCCCAAAAGTACTTTGTGAATTAAACTATATAGAGAGAAACTTAAACATCCAGAAATTAAAACAAGCTACTGGCCATGGAAAGAAACAGATTTGTTGTTAAGGTTAGGGTCTTAAAGTCCTGGTTCTAAGTGACTGGCTTTGAACAAATAGCATCCAATCTTCTTAAAAGAGTCATATATGAATTTTGTTTCTTTTATAAAGCATTAATTGTAAACTGGGTAATTTCTTACCCAGTACCTTTTATATTTGCAAAAGTCAATAAAATATTATTGTTGAATAAAATTGGGAAATTTAATGTTCTACTTTAAAGTTCATAATGATTTGGGCACCTCAGTAGCTCAGTCAGTTTAGCATCTGACTCTTGATTTTGGCTCAGGTCATGATCTCAAGGTCGTGAGATGAGACCCATGTCAGGCTCCACCCTGGGAGTGGAATCTGCTTAAGATAGTCTCTCCCTCTCCCTCTGCTCCTAGCCCGCCCTGCCTCTCCTGCATATGCACATGCACACACACTCTCTCATTCTCAGAAAAAAAAGTCGGGGGGAAGGGGGAAGAAAGTTCATGCTGATTTTGATGTTTTAAATGAAGTTCTGTGAGGTTATTAAGAGTTTGAACAACCATACATTTAAGTCCACAAAAGTTGTTGAAATCCTACACCAAAGCTAAATAAATAATGTGATTGAATTATAAATCACTCAATTTCAAAAACATATTAAACCAAAATATGCTAGCACCGTTAAAACTGTTGTTCACTTTTGTAAAATCTAGGTAATAAGAAAAATATATGAAGACAAAAGATTTGATTTGAACTTTCTAGATAAGATTAATATGTAATATGTGATTTTTCTGATAATTATTGATGATTATAATAATATTTATTTTCATATGATCTGCTTATTTTAAACACCCGTGGTGGTTTGAAATATAGGATCGAAGAATTGTGTTTATATTATTCAAACAGCTCTTAGAAATTGGAGTACTACACTAAAGTTGTCTGTATACACAAAATAAAAATATTACAAACAATTGTATAAAATAAAGTATGATTTTCACCCATGGGCTAAAAAGGATTTAATACAGAAATACAAAGGCCTGTATTTACATGTTTTTCTCAGATAATAATACAGGGTAGCAAACTACTACTTGATCGTTTTACTTGCGCAGTAAAATTAAGACTTAAATTGATACTAGATAAGCTAATACTATTAGGGTAATCATGTGCTAATGCAAGATAAATCTTGAGATTACTATAACAATACAGCATATTACACTGATTAGAGAATATAGTGTATGATATAAAGGAATAAAATCTTGAAGATCAGAAAAGAAAGCAAGATAAATTAAAAAGCTTTAATTCAGAATAGAATTTGATCAAATTAGGGGCGCCTGGGTGATATAGCAGTTAAGCGTCTGCCTTCGGCTCAGGGCGTGATCCCGGCGTTATGGGATCGAGCCCCACATCAGGCTCTTCTGCTGTGCCCTGCTTCTTCCTCTCCCACTCCTCCTGCTTGTGTTCCCTCTCTCGCTGGCTATCTCTATCTCTGTTGAATAAATAAAATCTTTTTTTAAAAAAAGAATTTGATCAAATTAAAATTTAATTCAAAATATGGGGATATAAATGTCATATACTAGTAAATATTAAATAGTAATATGCAGAAATTTTGTCTAATTATAGACTAGTTTTATCAAGTTACAACTTACATATATTTCTAACTCTGTAATAAGTCATAATGCAGATAAACAGTTGAAAATGAAATTATTTTTTTAATATTGTATTTATTTGAGAAAGAGAGAGAGAGCTCAAGTGGGGGGAGAGGCAGAAGGAGAGGGAGAAGCAGACTCTGCTAGCAGGGAGCCCAACGTGGAGCTCTGTCCCAGGACCTCAAGATCATGACTCTCGAGCTGAAGGTAGATGCTTAACCAACTGAGCCATCTAGTACCCCCAAAGTGAAGTTCTTACACAGAACTTTGGGGATTAACATGCTGGAATTAACTTATCATCTTGAAGTAGACTAGTAGGTGGGTTCTTGTTTCTCTTCCAGATGCTGAATATGATCACTACGAAAATACCATTGTCTTAGAGTCTCCACCAAGATAGGACTTAGAATTGTCAAATATTGTAATAACAATGTCCTCAAATGGAAAGAAAATTAGAATAGTTGACTAAATGTTCTATCAGATAAGCAATTATAGAGTCACAGAAAATGATGATTAATGAGAGATCTTAGAAAAAAATTAATTGACTGTGCATACATATCCAGGTGCAAAAAAAAAAAAAAATAGATAGACCCTAGAGTTTTATTCAGTACTGTCTTTACTCACATTAGTATTAAATTGTTATCCCCTATTTCTTTCTCACAAAAACAACAAAGTTTGCCATTTTCATTAGGAATGAAGTTACCTAGTGTAAGATAGGAAGTAGAAAAAATATGGAAAGAAAAAAATGAAGGAGCAGTTCAGAGTTGGATTGAATTGTACATATTTTATCAAAATTATCTATCACCTAGAAGTCCTCTCTAGATCTGTCATTGAAATGTACTCCAATCAAGTCAGCCTATACTTAGATCCTGTTCTCTAATACTAATTTTCAGTTGAAAGTAAACAGGGATTTCTGTAGAATTGATGGATTCCATGACTGGAGCAGGAGTGTGCAAACAGAGTCATTAATATTTTAATGTTTAATTAAACAACATTAATGAATTTTTAAAAATTCCTGTTTAAAATTTTTTACATAATGTTGAGTCAGAAGAAAAGAACACTTCCAAGTAATTATAGAGTCATGTCAAAGCACAAAGAAGCCAACCAAAAGAAGTTGTGAAAATTTGAGTATCAAAAGGAAAATAATGGCTATACTTAATTAAGATACATTGAATCTGTGTAAAGTCCATAATAATCAACCAGGATAAGTTAACATAAAGCATTTTGTAAGAAGATGAGTATAGGAAAAAAATATGATTATTTTGAGCCCTCTTACATATGTGCTATTATCTGCACACTTATTTTATCAATAGAGTATATAGAAATTAATTAACATTATAAACAAAAGTTGGAAGGTTTTTCTCTGACTCAAGGAAGGATATCAGTTTAATAATCATATGTGTCTAATAGAACCATGCAAGATATCTGAAAATCAATTGAATACCATTTTAATAATCTTTAAGTATTCCATGAGACCAATAATGTGAAAAAATATGAAACAGCTCATCAGGGCTAAAGTCTTTAAGTTAAATATATATAGTTAGGGATTCTATTAAGTTTTAAAGTCTTCAGGGTTAAGAGAAAGATGTTTATATAACTTTACTAATTGGAATGGAGCTGCAAATTTCTATAAGTAGACAGATGATTAAGGAATAGGTGTAACTTAAATCCAACATGTATTCTAAGTGATTGCATACTTCCTGGAGTAATGAATTTCACTCTAGCAAAACTAGAGTGAAATTAAAACTATGGTTTAGAGTGTCCCATCCTGTTACTACACCTAGCCTAAATCTCCTGTAGTAAGTATGCTATATTAATTGGGATGGTAATAAACTTCTTCGATGGATAAGCATTTTTTAAGCCTAAGAAGATTTTGGACTAAGCAGAGAAATATTTATGAGAATCAAGTCCATAGTATTAATATTATTGCATTAAGAAGGAAATTTTGCATATTTGAAAATTTATATGCTTGTAATGCATAAAAGATTTTGGCTTTTTACAATGATAGTATTGTAAATTTAATTTGAAAAGTATATTTAGGTAATTAAACAAATTTTATATGAAATGAATACAAAATCAGATTTGTCAGCTGACTGTAGAAGAATTTATTACCTTATGGAGGCTTTAGCTCAGAGAGGAAAGTGATTACCCTATATGATAACCCACAACAAACTGAAGACCATGATGAAAGCTTGAGAGACTTGTATGAATGTGTGCACCAACTATTCTTGGGATTTATGGTAGAGACCTGGAAAACACTAAGCTAATTTCCCACTGTAGTAGTGTGTTCTTTCAAATGTCTTAACAATGGCAACTGCAGTTACAATTATTTCTGGAAAGTACTTTAATATAATAATATATAAATTTGTGGAAGGTATAACTAGAAAGGGAAGAAAGGAAAGTAGAAATCAATGCCTTCATAATAAAACGCAATATGTATTGATAGAAAGCTTCCATCTGCCCAAACGTTGTAAGGGTTTCCAAAGGTTTCATCAGTACTCATTCAGATCGTCTTGAATATCAGAAGGAGGTGAAGATAGACTTCAGTTGTAGAAAGAAAACGGAATGTGATCTGAGCCTTTAGTATGTGAGAATTATCATCCTTCTTTCCTGTGGTGTATTTTGGCATATGATAGAAGATTTTATGAAGGTATTTTAAAACTAATTTTAAGTCTGTGCTTTTAATTTCTACCACAATAGATTTGTTGGTTATTTTAGGGTCTATTTTTAACATAAGAATAATAGGAATCCAATTAAATGTAATATTAGGAACTGGCATATTTAAAAAAAATTTTTTTGAAGATTTTATTTATTTATTTAGAGAGAGCACAAGCAGAAGGAGGGGCAAAGGGAGAGTGAGAGAGCGAATCCCAAGCAGACTCTGTGTGGAGCATGGAGCCTGATGTGGGGCTTGATCCCATGACACTGAGATCATGACATGAACCAAAATCAAGATTTGGATGCTCAACAAACCAAGCCACCCAGGTGCCCCACGCATATTATTTTTTTGACTATAGCATGTACTCTGTTGGTATATTGGGGAATGGAGAAAAAGGATCCTTATAGGCTTAGACAGACCATGACCACTTATGGTGGCATCCAGGAAAAAGTTGTTATGGACTGAATGTTTGTGTACTCACCAAATTCATATGCTGAAGCCTTGATGTGATCACATTTGGAAATGGGGCCTCTGGGAAGCAGAGTTAATTTACTTTAGAGATTAAACGAATTCAACATTGACCAGATAAATGCTAAAATTTATTTGTGTAAAGCTGAGAAAATGTATGATCAATCACATATAATTAAATCTCAACTTTTAGAGTATAATTTAATTATTTGTTGAATTTACTGAAACTGTCTTCCTTACAAAGTACTTTACATGTGAGAGCTACTCATATAATAGAAGTAAGAAAAAAGTTACTAACAAGATTTGATAAAGTGTTGGTTTGATATGTTAGTTAATGAGCAACTCATGTCTAAAAGATAGTTTATCTTTTCTAAAGTGACCATAGACACGAATCACAACGTAATATGAATTTCTTTTGAAGAATCAACTTTTACATTTGTCCAACAATATTTTTTTCTACTTAAAAATATCATTTCTTATTTTATATTATGAACTTATTATTTCATATTCTTTCTATTTCATATCTGTCTGAGCCAAGAAGATTCACATAATATTTTAAGTTTCATTCTGAAAGTTTTTGCTTATTTTCAGTTGATCCCCTTGGCAACTGGTCACCACCTTGATAAGTCTCACCCTTAAGCTCCATAAGAGAAAGGACAGTCATTTCTCCTAGGCATCACTCAGAATGAATTTACACATAAGTTTTTGAGGTTTTGAGCCAGGTCACATCATATGGCACAAATCAGACTACAGCTTATCTTCCACTGGAGATGTCCACCCCTACCCCATCAGCTGAGGTCAAGGTGATTGGATTCCACATAAGTTTAAAGAATTACCAAATGCATCTCTCTGGAAAGGAGTCATTCATGTGGAAATTTCACTAAAAGAGGCTGAGAAACAGGGGCACCTGGTGGTTCAGTTGGGAGAACACGCCACTCTTGATCTTGGTGTTGTGAGTTTGAGCCCCACATTGAGTATAGAGACTACTTAAAAAAGGAGGCTGAGAAGTGACAAACCTGCACAGCGTCAGAAGCCCTTTTCAGAACATACGTGTGCCCTCTCACACACACTTGGCAATGATACTGTACGTGGGAAGTATACTCTCCACAACTAGAGGATAATAACTCCGCTGTACACTCCACTTGGCAGCCTGTATTAGGGAACCCAGTCACCACTGAGTACCCGATCTGTAACAAGCGCTGCTATCCCGCCCAGTAGAGCGGTATACAAGACAGGCGGGGTTCCTGCCATCGAAAGCTTACATTCTAACTGTAGCATGTGGGTAATAAAAAAAATAAATGATGAAGGCAATTTCAGATATTGAAAAGAACTCTACAGAAGCAAGGTAATGTAATATGATGAAAAGCAACCGGTACTCAGAAGCATACTGTATGTGGTCCAATTTGCAGGAGAGAGCTTCAGGAAATTGAAATCAGGCTTTGCATCTGGTTGAAAAAGAGGCAACCAAGTTCAGATATGAGAAATGGTGTCCCAAGTAGAAAGAACAGCAAGAATTAAAGACCTGAGATACAAACCAGCTAACGGTGTTTAGAGCCCAGGAAGATGACCAGACACTTTAGAGCAAACTTGGGGGGGGGGAGAGCATCATGAAGAGAAAGAAGTCAAAGTGACAGGGATGAATAATATAGGCTCTCGAAGGTGACGATCAGAATTTTTTTTTTATTCTGCTATTAATGACAATCCTTTGCACTTTAGAATAGAGGTGTGATGTGACCCAGTAATACTTTAAAAACATTATGGAGAGCTATAGGAGGAAATAGAAAAAGTGGAAGCAAAGAGATAATTGAGGGAACCATTATTGTAATAGAGACAGGAAACTGCGTGACCTTAGATCAAGGCTATAGGGAGGTAGATAAGGATGAAGTATTGATTTTTAAATATTTTGGAAACAGTGCTGATAGAACATACTGAAGAGTTAGATATAGAGTTTGAGGGAAAGTTTGAGATACAGTTGATACTGTATCATCTATGTTTGGATCAGAGGAATTGGTGCCTGGTGGTGCCATTTAACAGGGGAGCAGACTGTGGGAGATAACCCAACTGCTGTCTTTTACCATATTTAATTGAGATTAATGGCTGTAACGCTATGAAGTCATGAAAAACGAGCAGCGGAATATATGAATCTACAGCTCAATATGTTAAGTCCAGCTCATCGTCAGATGCAAAGCATCTAGTGCCTTGTTGCTCCACGGCAAGATCACTTAAAGCTACAGCGTCGATAGAGAAGAAAAGCAAAGCTCACCATCAGTATTTCACTTATTGCATAGAGAAGGGAGTTTTCTTTGGAGCCTCTGGTGGGATATATTTGTCCAGTATATCTCTGGTTTTATGGTTTCATTACATTTCTACTTCTCTGAGCCTCTGACTTCCTGCTAAGTGAGTTTGACATCGGGACCTCATTCAAGAAGGCACCACGAGAGAGTATGGGGACCAGCTTCGATTTCTTTCCAGGGCTAAATCACAAGTCACTGAAGACTTGTCAGCCCTACATTTTTACATCCTCACCCTTCTAGTACAAAACCCTCAAAATCGGTCTCTTCATGCTGCCAAACATGTTAGCCAGATCCTACAGTTCATTTAGTGAAGAAAATATTTCCTTGCTAAGTGAGATTTATTTTTTTTTCTGCTAGGGCTATTCTGAGAACTGACACTAAGTCATTGATCCAGAGGCAATGGAGGGTTAATTAACAGGAGTGGATAAGGTAAGATTCCTTCTGCTCATCTTCAGTGGTAATCAGAGAAAGGAAAAATGGAAGCCAAAATGGGATACCACCAGCTGGCAAGAATTAAGAAGTCTGAGACGATGAAGTGTCTGCAAAGTCTTAGAGCAAAGAGAGTCTGCGTTAACTGATGGCCAAAGTGTGAATGGAAAAAAGACTTTGAAAAATAGGCATTACCTGGTCAATTTAAACATGTGCAAACATGATGACTTAGTATGTTTTTTCCTGGGTGTATGGTCTAAAGGAAACCATGTGCATATGTACCAGAATGCATGTACAAGGACATCCATAGTATTCATAAGGGACCTGAACTGGAAACAAAGTGAATGTCTCTGTATAAAAAATGAATGACTACATTTTTTAAAGAAAAAAAATATAAAATATGCAAGATGTACAAAAACAAAAAAAGAATAACTACATTCCATTTCTATAAAGTTCACAAACAGACAAAACAACTCTCTTGCTAAGGGAGGCAATCATAGGTAGTAAACTATGAAGAAAAGCAAGGAAATGATAACTACGAAAGTTCAGGAGCCTTGGGTGAGAAAGGAGAGTTTCACTGGAAAAGGGACACAATGCAAGAAATATAAGCTTCTAGGATTTTGAGCGCCCTATTTCAAAAGGGCCGGTTCTCCTCAATCAGATGGATTTTTTTTCTGTATTAGCCAAAACCCCAAAACCTTATCAGAGGTTACGCCCAGCAGTACAAAGGGAAGTATGTCTTCTCCATATTGTAAATACACTTTATTACACTAATAAAATTCAAATGTATCAATTATTGACATTATTACCACCAAGACACCTTTAAAATACTTAACACTCACAATTATTTCATCCATTGACCACCCATCCCAGTTGGCTAGGGACTATCCAGTTTTAGCACTGAAAGTTCTGGTTCCAAGCAGCTCCCCAGTCCTAAGTAAACCGAGAAATACACTTCAGCATTGAAATTACATTGTTTATAGCTATCAAGACTGTTAGGGACTTACAGAAGCTCTCTCCAGGGAAAGCATTCCAGATTCGCCTGCTGTAGAAGGTGAGCTGAGTCATAGGAGATGTTCTAGTATTGACTACAATACAGAGTTGAGAGGATAAAAACTCTCACAGACTGAACTGATTTGATGAATGAAGGCTTCAAAGTTCTGTTTATTCATCCTTCTCTAAGAATTTTTACAAAACCATTCTAATGGAAAGTTTTGTATTATAATAAGTTTAGCTATTTTCTTCCTTTTAGTAACTATGAAAAACAGCTGGTCACTTAAATTTTGAACATAGCAGTCAAGTAAGTATAACCTGTCTCTGCAATGGGGCAATGAATCAACATGAACAACTGAAACCTTGAACACTCAGGGCTATAACAGTGTTTTGACGGTGATTTTTGGTACAGCTTTAATGCTATTACTTGTGGGTTAACCACTGTCAGGTGTGTTGACAAAATAACCAAGAAGCCATAAAAAGAAAGGCAGGGTTTAGTAGCACTGTTAGAAGAAATACACTCAAATACACGTAACAAAAGCAAAAAAGAGATGACAATGATCAGATTAACATAGTGTATTTGAGGAATACGTAAAGAGTTTCAGATTCATGGTGTCTGGATATACTAATTAACATTAAAATATATAAAACAATACATACTTGAATTAAAACTATTTAACATTTTAAAATAACGTATAAAAGCCTATAATATAGATTGTAAAATTAAGTAATTTAGTTTTTAATGTGAATGAAAATTTACCTAGTAAAACAGGCATTTCTTGCTATTAACAGCAATGATACCTTTTCCACTTTGATTCAACTTTCCAGTATTGTGAAGAATCCTAACCAGAGAACCATACAAGCGAATATGTTTAAAAACATGTCCTTTTATGGAATAATTAATCATTCTTGACCATAATATTTTATTATTCATTTGAATGTGAACCAGTGAGCGGGATAATTTTATGAGACCAGGTTCAAATACCACCCCAACCCTTCAGTCTTTCCTTTGCCTCTTAGATCTACCAGCGGGCTAACCTATTTTCTGCTCTACTGGATTCCACTCATTCTGGCCTCCTCAAGGATTTTATACCTGAAACTATTACCTTTTCTCTTTTTTTCTCTTGTATCATCAACGCTTTTTCTTTTCTACATCTTCACAAGGTAATTCTCATAGTACTTGAGAAACTACATGATCTCCTAGTCATAATAAATACACAAGTAAACAAGTGAATAAATAAATAACAAAATAAAATAAAATATAAATAACGCCCCCAAATCCTCAAGAGATTGTAAATTGGTACATGCTGATGATGGAAAAATGAAATCATGCCTCAAATTAACTTTGATATTTTCCTTTTAATGAGATAAACTAAAATTGTTTCTGTTAAGTAGCTTTGGTCAAGATCTTTGGGCCATTTTTTGACAGCCTATATTAAAGGGAAATTAATAACATCTATTAATCTCCTGGATAATCCTCCTTTTGTTTAGGAATCTTCTTCCTTAGTGTTCCACTAAATGAAAGAGAAAAATATGTCTTTTGTTTTCCCTAAACAGAAAGAAACTTGTAATTGGATTTCAACTTAGGCCCAGTTCCGCACTAGAAATGTAATTAAATAGAACACTCTCTCTCACGCTTCCTGGCATGTTAACCTCAGCAGACTACAGTAACAATTTCTCATTTGCCCTCAGTCATTAAATAACACCCGTAGCTCTGTTGCACAGAGACATTGCTAGTGGCCATCTGAACAGAGTACAGGTGATATTTGAATTCTACTTGTCAGTGCATCTGAAGGAAAATGAAGTGAACATGAAAGTTTTGGCTGGTTTTTTCCACATGGTGGTTAAAAATTTTATCATATTTTGCTTATTAAAAATACTGTCTGGTCTGCCTATTCTATTCTATTCCATTCCATCCTATTCTATTAAATGATAAAATATCCAAATGAAAGGATATTCATCTTATTCAAATTAAATTATACTGACTTGAGTGGAATCGATTTCTGTACATAAACTGCAACATTGTAATTATTGGGTGCGTAGGGGTAAAATGGCTGTAAGAGTGTTCTTTTGTTTGACATTCTCCTAGATTGATCTGAAGGGGAAAAAAAAAATCATGGCCATTTGCATTTACCAAACAAAAAAGTCAGTGATAAGGGACCTATTATCAATTTTATTTAAGAATTTTCTGTATATTTCTTCAGTCACCCATAATTCAAAGAAATTACCCAATGGAATATAAGACAGAAAGAAAAAGAGGAAGATGTCTGCGCTAAAGCACCAAATCAGAATTCTTGTTGAAACATATCAGGAGATCACAAACAGTACATCTTTAAATTGTTGTGTTTATGAATACACGACCTCCAATTCTGACTTTTGAACCCCAAATTGTTTTTTTTTACAGTGGAAACCTATAAGTGTAGTTTACTCTTCAGAGCATTCAGGGCATTTGTTGACATCTTAGATATGCCTGTTAACATGTGGTACTTAAATTTGCTATGTGAGAACAAAAGTCATGGTGTGTTATTTGGATTAAAAGACCAAATGTCTATAAAGTGCTAAGCCATACACTTGGCAAACATTAATACTAATAATTACACCATTGATATTTGCAAGGAACTCAGAAGATGAGAAAATCCATTGTGTAGTGCAACAGTGAAAAAGCTGTTTACATGGGGCGCCTGGGTGGCTCAGCCGTTAAGCGTCTGCCTTTGGCTCAGGTCCTGATTCCAGGGTCCTGGGATTGAGCCCCGCATCGGGCTCCCTGCTTGGTGGGAAGCCCGCTTCTCCCTCTCCCACTCCCCTTGCTTGTGTTCCCTCTCACTGTCTGTCTCTGTCAAATAAATAAATAAAATCTTTAAAAAAAAGCTGTTTATGTTTTTTTTCCCCTTTGAAGCAAGAGAGAGCTAAAATATTCAGCACGATCTGTTTGATTTTTGGTTTGTTTTTTCAATTGAATAAAATCAACTGATAGTATGAAAACACAAAATAAAATAACCTCCAAAAAAATGTTCAGTTGCATATGTTGAGAATAATTATTTGCAAAACAATTTAACTACACTCGTTTTTAAATTTTTACTTTTAAATGAAAATGTAAATATCTTGTAAAATTTGATAATAATGAAAATGTCATTCTGCTTCTACTTACTCATAACATGGAAGAAAATCAATGTAAAACCATCAGACAGAGTTTAAAGTTTAGATCTTACTTATAAACCAGGCCAATGCGCTATTAAGATGTACTTATTAAGTAGCTCTATTAAGATGAATTATCCTAATATGGTTCTTAAATTAGCCCAAAATTTACATAATAAGCAATAATTATAAATATGAAGGGTCCTATCTACTATTTCATTACCAACACCTCCTTTGCATATAGCAACCGAGGTTAAGGAGGGCAAATTCGAAATATAATAATCATACAAACTGTCTCCTTGGCAAGCTAATCTCTTCCAATAAAGTACAAAGGTACAGACACAAATCTTCCTTGAGAACAAATAATTACTTCCTTTATACTTTTATTTTAATATTAAGCTGTTCTTCTAAAGAGTTTAGGAAATGCCTAAGGACAGAATCCAGCATCATAATTAAATTTATCTAACAAACCCCACACAAAGCCCACATTTTCATCATAAAGTAGAACCCCAGGAAATAACTCTGTACTGTACATTTTAATTTTGTTAATAATTAAAGAAATCCGGGCTAATAAGTGGCTAATCACCTGGCATTGAATTGTAACAAGAAATGCATTCTTGTTTAGAATGTAGGCTCTATATACATTCTCCATGCTGAGTCCCATTTATAAAGGGGGAGGCAGGGAAGAGAGAAGAGGAGAGAGACAAAGGGAAAGAGAAAGAAAGTAAACCTTCACTGTTCTTTTGCAGTTGAGTCTAAAATAAGTCAGACAGAGAAAGACAAATGCCATGTGATCTCAGTTACGTGAAGTCTTTAAAAGCAGCAATAACCAAACTCATAGATTCAGAGAACAGATTGGTAGTTGCCAGAAGCAAGGGTGGGAGTGGGCAAAATGGGTGAGGGGGGTCAACGTGTACAAACTTTCAGTTGTAAAATTAATAAGTCCTGGGGATGTAATGTACAGCATAGTGACTGCAGTTAGCAATACTCTATGGTATATTTGAAAATTGCTGAGAATAGATCTTAAAAGTTCTCATCAAAAGAAAAAAAGTTGTAACTACATGTAGTGATAAATGCTAACTAGACTCACTGTGGTGATACTTTTGCAATGTATCAAATCACTGTGTTGTACAATGGAAAATAATATAATGCTTTATATCAATTATATCTCAATAAAACTTTTTTTTAAAAGTTAAGAATGATAAAAATTAAAGAAAGGAAAAGAGGTGCCATGGTCATTTTTATGACATTTCTTGGGACTAAATTAAAAATGGTCTTATAGTTTGACTTAAGGTTAGGAAGAAGACTGACTTACTCTACATCATAATAAGTTTCAAAAATTATACTAGATCTTTGCGGGGGTTATAAAACTTGCTTGTAACCTTGTGATAGCTGCTTGTTGGAAAATGATTTGCAATTCCATGTGTCTGATTTTAATTTTTTTAAAAAATAAGGTAGGCTGGGGTAAAAACAAAACAAAACAAAAAACACAAGAAGGAGAGGGGAATGAGGGAGCCAAGGGATAAGAAAGGGACCAAGGTTCAGAAGGAGGGTAGCTGGGCCACCCAGAACATCTACTGTTCTTCCTCCATATCTCTCACTCACGGAGGAAACAGGTGGAATCCTACAGTAGCAGGCAAGCAATTTTACTTGATAGTGACCAAAACAATTTAGAAAAATTATGCACACTGGTGCACAATTTAGGCTACCATCTAACAAGTTTAATCATGAGTTTAAATACTCGGAAAGTCTAGAATTTCCAACATATTACATTCTCTCTGACATATAAAGACTACGTTTAGATTTTACCTGTATATGATGTAGTATAATGACACAGTGATATCTGATAATAATAATCATCCATTTAAAAAAATACTTGAACAAGCTCTTCTTTAACAGGTGGCAATTTTTTGATGTCTCCTTTTTGTTTAAAATCTGTGCTAACACTTGATTTCCACAACAGAATTTTATGCCAGCATCTTTCACTAATCCCCATATCATACATCCCCGAAATGAATAACCCTTCATCATAGTCCACATTACACTTGAAATGCAATTTTTATTTCTACAATTAGAAGCCTCCAAGTTCTAAAAGATGTTATGTAAGTTGGGTTTTCATTTCAATTATTAATAGTAGATTAATAAAAAACAACATAAAATACTATAAATTTTGCTAATGACTCATCACTGGAAATGTTTTTCTTAAGGACAGGAAAAACCTTAATACTTATTGCTAGAATGACACCCAAGTACATAATAAATTTTATAGCAATATATTTTTTAGATGTCAGCCCTGAGAAAACATGTTTATGTAAATGAGAATAGAAGGTGTTTCATTATAATATTTCATTAAAGGATTTCAATACCTTTGGAATTATAAGCTAGAAATCACACAGCGATTGATCTTTACAAGTTAATTTTTATTAATTTATTTTCTGACAATTCCATTTGCCACTCCTTTTAGTTTTGTGGAAGCAAAGAAATGTAAAAAGATTTCTTCCCCAATTATTAAAGTCAATCATGTTTTTAGTTTCTTGGAAGTATACTATACCTGTTAAGTTTCCTCTGAGAATTTTTTTTTAAAAACATTTAGATAATTTGGAAAATCAAACTGTTTTTAATCTCAATACCCATTTTCTAAGTTTATATTTTTTTAAAGGTATATATTTTATCACATGCTTTAAATATATTTTCAGGAAAACTTTGGAGCTGCAGGATTAGTTCAATTAATATCAAATATATCCACCATCTAGGCTAATTGGCAAACCCAGTCCTCATTTTCTAACCAAGAAGCCAAATTAGAATTGCTCTCTATCTTGAAAAGACTGAATACATTTTTCAACTTAAATATTTTTATCAATACAAACCCTAAGACCACCGGTTCTCTTTTAGTTTCCACTCAAGGAGAGAGAAAATTTATTCTCTCTCAAAAGATGGAAAATGGGTCTTACTGAAATGGAAAAGATTTGGAATTACCCCTTTATTAGGTGCCTTGGGGATTTTTACGCACATAAAAACGTAGCCTAGGAAGACTCAGGGTGGCCGAGAGGTCTGTACTTCTTTTGTAGAGTGGTGTGGGAGAGAGCAACTGGGGAGGGTGAGGTGAGAGAGAAAACCAGTGGGAAGGACTTCATGTGGAAACTGGGTATCTCATGTGTCCGAGTCCATGCACCCTTTGGGAAATCCAGTGTACCTCCCAGGTATAGGTATATCCAAGATCAAAGCCAATGGGGAAAGGAAAAGGCTTAGCTTATTTCCCACAATGTAATTGTGAAGACTGTCAAGATCCAGGAGGTGCTGGAAATGGAAGAGAGGCAGAGATTTCAGGTAGAGAAGGGAAGTTAAAAGAACCAGAGAACCAAATGCAGTAACTGAGGTTGTGATGTGAAAAAGGAAGAGAGTTTCTTGAGGAGACACACTCTGTCCGAGGGCACAACTTGTGTTGATGTCCCCACCTTCTGGACGGGAAAGCTCCATATTCACCTATATTCCCCTGGAATGAGTTCGCTTACTCTCGTCTTTAGTGATGCTTTCCAGGAACATAACCCTCACTGATGGTGAAGGCATGCTGGGGTTCTTCATACATTTATGATTTTTTGTTTTCACCGACTGGGTTGCACTGAAATGGTCAATAAATCCTGGCACGTGCTGATACAATATGAAGAATGCCATCACAGAAATTTTACCAGTAAATTGATATACAGATTTGTTTTGCTTACACAAGGTTATTTTAGAAAGAATGAGACTGTTATGGTTGTTTAAAATCTAGGTATAATATAAATTCAAACCAAAGGCATATAATGTTCTTTCAGCAGTAGCCTTTGACTCCAAGCTAAAATTCATTGAAGACTTTTGCCCTGCAGATGTTCATGTGAGTCCTGAAGGGGTTTACTGATTTTAGTGTATAAATTAATATCTAGGTTGAATGGTAATCAGAGAGCTATGAATAGATAATTGAAATCTTTGAAAATTAATTTGATTAAAAGGATAAAAAGATAAGAATTTGTAATACCTCAAATTCATTGCTAATCAGTGGTGTTTTGTAGGGTTTTGAGTTGTTCTGCAGTAGTAATAACTTATGACTTTATATAAATTCTTTGAAAAAGTGGTATTCATTGAATGTGACTAAACAGAGCAGGAATGTAATTTGTCCTCATGAAATAGAATAATATTATCTGTCCCTCGTAGGAAAGGAATCCAGACCTTGGCTTATTATCTATCATCCATGGAAGCACAAGTAAAAGGATTGGAGTTACTTTTTCACAGACAATATCTTCATTATTTCAGCCATTTTACAAAAGCATGTTAATATTCAAAAGAAATTTGGTTAGCATTCATAATATTTCAAATAAAATAATTAGGTTGTATTAGGTATTTTAAAGGGGTCATTCTGGATACAAGAAGTGTACTACAGCAATTTTAGTAGTAAATTACCACATGTATTTCATTTAAAAAAACACTTGTTTAAGGATTTTGATTTAATATGTTATGACATGCTTTTCAACATCTACATTTTTAATGTTTTCCTAAAAGGTTGGCATAGATTTTGATAGAGAATATAAAAATTTAAATACTTTTCTATAAAAAACTAGTCAGTGACAATCCTGCCCATATTTAGTTGTTATTAAGTATGATTTAAGAATTTAATTCTTCTAGAGTAGCACTCTTATTATGTTCTTTAGAGTTCTAGGAAGAAAGAAAAAAATATGCTGTTTTTTTTTTTTAATGAAATAAGACTTTGTGGTAATAGTAATCTCATATGAAACCACCCAAATTTTAATCAATACGTGAAGAATAACAGCAAAGTGAAATAATAATAATTCTTTTTTTGGACTTCCAGCGTGCAGTACCAAAATTTTATATTCATTTTCATTAATTAGGCATAACCTATAAAACAATCTAAGAAAAATGATTAATCAGAAACTCAAGTTGTGTGTTAATTATGATCCATTGAAACATTTTATATCACAGCATAAGCTTTTTATATTATCTTCAGCTTGCAAAGCTAATGTTAATTACTGTATGGATTAATGGCTGTCAAGTGTGTCCTACTTTCAGTATAAATGAATATAAATTTGCTTCATATTTTGGCAATAAATAGAGTACATCACTTTTGGAATTCTTTTAACTCTTAGATGCACATATCCTCAGAGAATTTAGAGTAGTGGTTCTGTATTTCTCTGAAAATAAAATTGTTCTCAATTCTGAAGCAAGAAGAAATAACCTTGGTTCTGTTTCTTCCTCTAATTGAGATTGCTGATTGAGCAGACAGCAGGCTATCAGGCCACCGAGGAGCAAGCGCTGTGGAGAATGAACCAGCCCTAAGGCAATGACCCTGAGCTGCCATCATTAAAAACCCTTTATGTAATTTTCCCTTAACATACTGTTTTGCTCATTAAAAATGAATAGGTATTAAGACATTTTATTTTTCCCATTAGTTATTCAAGGTTTAGAAACTAAGTTCATCTCATTTAAGATAAAACCAAATAAACCTGAAAATTTTAAAACAGTGCTTCAGTCTTATTATGGATAAATGTGAAGCAGCTCTCACTCTTTCTTAATACATTGAAAATAGTTCATGGATCCTCCAGTACTAAATTTGTGTTCTCTAGAAATCAGATAGCCTATATCTTCTTTCCTATAGATTCTGGTTCACATTTTATACCATCAGAGTATTGCAACGACAATCCAAGGGTTTGTTTCCCTGATTCCACTGTCTCTTTACTCTCATTTATCCTATAGCTCACTGCCAGAGTATTATTTCTTATTTTGTTAAAATATTATTTCATGCAATGTCCCTCTTTTTTCCTTACCTATTCAGTATTATTAGTAAACAAATAAAACCTAGAAAACTGAAGAGATACTGTTAGCCTCAAACAATGGAAGGCTACCTTTAACCATGGTCATATTCCTAGTACATCAGACCAACGAAATGGAAACCTAGAAAGACATTGCCTCTTGGGTCTCAGCTCTGTGTTCCACTACCCAGCTTTCTGCTGTGAAGTTTTGTCTTGCTCTGGCATTTGACACTAGTCAATTATAGCCAACTTCAGAAATATAAAAGCCCCCAGTTAGAAAATGTCCTGAACCAATGACCTCTAAAAGATGATGAAATCAGAGTGCAGTGTCATAAATCTAATTTGAAGACACGAACCCAAATTACTGTAGCAATTGAGTTGTTTTGCTAATGAATATCTTGACCCTGTTTTAGATTCCCATAGCAATGTGCCATAACAAATGACCACAGTAGGTGGTTTTAAACAGAAATTTACTTACTTATTTATTTATTTATTTATTTATTTATTTTTATTTTATTTATTTTAAGTAGGCTCCACACCCAGCATGGAGCCCAATGTGGGCCCCAACATAGGGCTTGAACTCACAACCCTGAGATCAAGACCTGAGCTGAGATCAAGGGTCAGACGCCTAACCAACTGAGCCACCCAGGCACCCCTTAAAATAGAAATTTAATCTCTTACAGCTGTGAAGGCTAGATGTCTCAAATCAAGGTGTCATCATGGTCCTACTTCATCCAAAGCCTCTGGGAGTGTATCTTTCCTTGTTTCTTCCAGCTTCTATTATCCCCAGGTGTTTCTTGGCTGATGGATTCTTCTTTACTCCAATCTCTGCCTCTGTCTTTACATGGTGGTCTACCTGTGTGTCTGTATCCAAATTTCCCTCTTATAAAAATACCAGTTATATTGAATTATTTCCCCTACCAATGACCTCATATTAATTCAAGTATGCCTGTGAAGACTCTGTTTCTAAGAAAGGTCAAATTCACAGGTACCAGGGTTCAGACTTCAACATATCTATTTTTCAGGGATACGATTCTGTCTGTAACAGACACTATTCTTGGAAAAGCAGCTTCAGAGAAACATCCACTGTAGTTTTAGAAAATAAATAATTCTGGATAATGAGTTGCAAAATACAACTGCTGGAATAAAGTTCTTCTTCTGGGTTGGATAAAAGCTTATTTTTTGTTGCTTAAGCCCTACCTTTCCTTTTCATTTTGTAACATAGTCATACATATTCTTAATAAACTTTCAGAGGAGTTTTCAGAAACTTAACCTTTTTACTTTGGGAGGGGCTACTGTATTATATACATATACATATATATAATAATCATAAATCCTAATATAACTGAAAAAGAATTCAAATAATGAGCGTTCTTGAAAGCATTATATCTGGAGAAAAATCTGAGGAATCAGGGAGTTAAAAAAAGAAGTTATTTGGTAACTGTCTTTGGATAGATTTGGCATGGGGGTGATTTGAGAAGGGATTAGAGTAACCGTGCTCATCTTTAGGGGGCATAAATAGCACAGAAGGGTCAAGGTTATGGAGAGACAAATTTCAGTACAGTGTAAAGAATGATGCATTTTATGATATCCAGGCTCAAAATCAAATATGTGTGACAGTAATCTTATTAGAAGAAGCCTTCAGATGTGGCTAATCCCTTCCATTAGATTCAAAATAACATTTAATAAGCACAGAATCTGTGACAAGGTCCGGGGATGTGGCCCACACGAAACCTGAGGATGTTAAGTTTTGCTTGGATAAGTGGGTGGACTGGGCTGGACCTGGTCCCCTAAAGAGTCCTCACATTTCTAGGATTATAGCTTTGATAAAGTACTAAACCTTTAAGGGCAGGCCTAGCGTGTCATTGAATGTATAACTTAAATGAAGTAAACACAGAATGATTTTGATTCTAAAATACAGTACAGTACAGAAACATTGTCATAGTATATGAAGTCGTTTTCTGACCAGATATGTCTGCTCTCCTCTGAGTACCAAAGACATGGTGATTTTTTTCCCCACCATAGCCTCAGCCTCATCAAGAGTCCTGATGAGGATTAAGTATTGTAAGCTGTAAAATGCTGTCTCCCCAGCCTAAAGGGGAGATACACACTAACACATAGGGTAATAGGAGATGTACTAATTATTTGTAACTTAATTACCAGAGATTCTTGTACAGTTTATATTGGTATCAATTTAGCTCTGAAAAGCAAATATGTAAATAGAATGCAAATCACAATAATCAGTAAGCTAAATTGTTTGTAATAAATGTAGATATTTTACATTTTGTCTTGGCTCATCAGAAATGATTGGAGAATACAAACAATCTCATTGGAATTAATGCAGGTTCTCCACAGCCATTAGTATTTTCCAGGATTACTTCACTCTCTTACCAGCTGAAATCATCAGGCATTAAAATGGAAAAACAGTGCTCTTTTAAGATGTAATTATCCACTATAGCACATTAACACTTTCAAGCTTCAGATTCATAATTAAAGACCAAGGGAACCACCTAAGGCTTCCACAACCACCTGCCAATCTGGCCTTATTGTTGAAGGATATGAATAAATCGAGACTTTATTTCATTTTGAATTTGGTGAAAACATAGCTCAGTATAACAGATTAACTTCCAGCTATAGTGATGAAGAAAAAAAAGTGAGAAAACACAGATAACAAGTTTCTGAAATGAAAGTGATATCATCACTGAAGACTGACATTCAAAAGACGATAATGGAATATTACAAAATAGTTTATACCCATAAAACTGACAACTTAGATGAATTGACAAATACTTTGAAATGTACAAACTATTAAATATTCCTCAGGAAGAGATAATGTGAATAATCCCATATCTATTAATGAAACTCTATTCATAGTTAAAAACCTTCAATCAAAGAAAACTCCAGATCCAGAGAGCTTTACTTTTAAGTTATACCAAAAACTTAAGGAAGAAATAATACTGACTCGACCCACACTGTTCAAGAATATAGAAAAGCAGAGAATGCTTCCTAATTCACTTTATGAGGCCAGTATCACCCAGATACCAAAAGTGGACAAAACATAAGAAAACCACACTATCCTTCATAAATGAAGAGGCAAAACTCTTCAAAATATTAACAGACAGGACCCAACAATATGTGAAAATGATAATACATCAATGCCAAGTGGGGTTTATCTAAAAAATACAAGCCTGGCTCAATGTTTAAAAACCCTTCAGTATAATTCAACACAACAGCTAACTCTAGGTGGAGGGGATATTTGACAATATCATTATTCACAGAAAAACACATTTAATGAAATGGAACATTCACTCATGTTACAAACTCTTAGTTGGCTAAGAATGGATGGGAAGTTCCTAGAACTGGTTAGGAGCAAGTACAGAAAACCTAGGCTAATACAGTCTTCCATTTAACAGTAAAAGAATGAATGCTTTGCCCATGAGATTATGACCAAGGCAAAAATGTTCACTGTTACTGCACTTACTGAATATCTGACTGAAATTCTTGGCCAGCATGATAAAGCAAAAATAAATAAATAAATAAATAGATAGATAAATAAATAAATAAACATGTAACAGCCAAAATATCAGAAACAAAAAATAAATTTCTTCTATTTTCAAATAGCATGATTGTTTATATAGAAATCCCGAACACTGCTGAAGACAATGTTAACAGGAACAATTCTCAAAGAAGATGGAAAAATATGATCTTGTATGATGTAGTAAATAGTTTTAAAATATATAATACTTGTCAAAATTACAAGGATAATTTTACAAATCCTAATTCAGAGTTAGGGAAAGTTACAACATGCCTCTACTGATAATTGTTAGGCTGGCCACCTAAAAAAGAGTAATGATTTCAAAATGTTGAAAAATAACATTAAGAAGTATCATCTTACCTAACAGATAAACAACAATTTTACACTTACACATTAGAAATATACATTTTTATTTTTAAAAAGATTTTATTTATTTATTTGAGTGAGAGAACACAAGCAGGGGGAGCAGCAGAGGGAGAGGAAGAAGCAGGCTCTTCGCTGAGCAGGGAGCCAGATGTGGAGCAATCTCAGGACCTTGGGGTCATGACCTGAGGTGAAGGCAGATGCTTAACTGACTGAGCCACCCAGGTGCCCCCAAAATATACATTTTTAAACATCCTTTAAATAGTTTTCAATATCGACCACCTGACAAGCACAAAGTAAATTTTAACAAATGTGAAAAAACTGGTTTCATACGCTCCACAAAACTTTAAGTACAATGCAAATCAGGGATTCTAAAAAAAACAATACATTCATATATAACTACCTAAGTGGATGAAAACATATTTTAATATTCTATTAGTTACCAAGGAAATTGTATCAGAAATGAGAAATTCTTTAGAACTGAACAGTAGTAGAAATATTGTTACCAAAAACTGTGGGATATGTACATACATACACAGAGCTTAGAAATTTCTAGCCTTAAACCATTACATTTATAACTGGAAGAAAGGGCAAAATTCATGAGCTAGTATTTCAATATAAGAAGAGAGACTAAAGTAGGATAAGGACACACAAGCAGAAGGATGGAAATAATAAAATTAAAATCACAGGTTAATGAACTAGGAAATACAGGTGACTTAGAGGAGAGCCCAAACAAACACAATCTAGTGATTTGTTATGATTAATAACAGCCCTCTGGTAATATTGATCCAGAAAATAAAAAGAATGAATTCCACTTCAATTTGACACATTAAGTACATGTTTAATCTCTAATCTCTTAAAACTCCACAAATATCACAATAAAGAAGTAAACACACACACACGTGTGCACATACACACACAAACACACACACAACTGAAGGGAAAGAACAAGCAAAGGAACTGCAGACAAGTGATGTCATAATTTTGAACACAGCTAACACACGAGCAAACAGTAGAGAATGGCAACAGTAGAGAAAAGGAAAGATGGAATTTCAGCTAAGGATGAACAAATTTGAATTGGCAATTTACATTCCAGAATTCTGAGAAGGCTCTAGAACTAAGGACATCAGATTCTTCTCTTTTCATTATGACGCAGAAAACAGATTAGCTGTTCCCCAGAGCCAGACACAGTTGCCTTCACTTTGATCAAAGTCTGGGTTGCACTAGAGCTCTGGACTCTGAAAAGCAGGCAAATTGACACAAGGTGACATTCAAGGTCTGCACATATAAACATGTATATACTCCTACGTGTATATATATATATATATATATATATATATATATACACACACACAAATACACACACAGTAGATAGGGAATTCAATAATCAACAGTTATTTTTAAAAAACAGTGGGAGGGGTTTGCAAAAGCAAATATTTCAAAGATTTTTTTTTAAGATTCTATTTATTTATTTACAGAGTGTGAGACAGCACAAGCAGGGGCCAACAGTAGAGGGAGAGGTTGAAGCAGGCTCCCGCCAAGGAGGGAGCTGGATGTGGGGCTCGATCCCAGCACCCTGGGATCATGACCTGAGTCGAAGGCAGATGCTCAACCATCTGAGCCACCCAGGTGCCCCTCAGAGATTCTTTATGGCAGGGAATGTGCTTGCTCTTCACTGTTTCTAGCTAATATTTCACTTCTAATTCTTGTTAGAAAGGTCTCTACTGACCCATCTCACACAGGAGTTGTTGCTTCATGTGGACTTGATCTGTCTTGGAGAGCTCCTTTGCAATGTCGTCTCAGTCATAGTCCAACCATGTGTTTGGGCGACTGGAAAAATCAAGAAGAAACATAGTGTTCGTGCCTGCTGGGCTTTTCAAGGGTATTACAGAACCAGCTTCAGTTTTTATAAATTTCTGGGCTTGTCATTTACCTTAACATGTGAGTAATTTAGATTTGTTGCTCATATCTATGCAAAGAGGAGGCTTGAGATTTGTATTTTTCATGAAAGACCTTTTTTTCTGTTTTCCAACCAGTCACAGCACGAAACAAGCTTCATTGTTTTCTTTGAGTCAACAGTAGAATATTTTGCTTTCTTTTATGAGACAATGAGCTTTCCAAAGTGACAGCTCCAACTTTAGGTTCTTGTAGTGAACGCTCCAGTTCCCCCACGATACCTTTTATCCGTCCAGGCTATCAATCCCCCAGCTGCTGGATGAAGAATTACCACTGCCACCTTTCCTTAACAAATTGCCTTGGGTTGAGGGGAGCCCTCTGATCCGAGCGTACCTGATTGCCATGCCCCAGGCCACAGCTAATGCACCAGTGGGGTCAGACTATAAAAGTGTAAACCCTTGCCCCAAGGGATGGAGTATTCTGTGATACGCTTTATATTCCAGAGTCGTCCTTATGGGTTATGGCAAGGCTTTTCCTTTTCCTGCCTTGCTTTCCTTTGCTCTTTACAGGCTTTTCTGAAGAGCATTCTTGAATAAATCATCTGCACCTGAAATTCCTGCCTCCAGGTCTGTCTAAAGACCTAGAACATAGGCCCATTTCTGAGAAAAATTCCTACTTTTCCCTCTCTCTATCCAAAGCTGCTGTGGTAGCAGCTCTGGAGTTTCCAAAAAATGGGAATCGTCCTTTCTTCCAAGATCAAGTTTGAATTTAACTTTGTTTTTGTTCTTCCATTTTTGTCTAGGGGTCCTAGCTGTTTGTACTGGGCAGGGAGTTCTTGGTAACTTATCCTGCTATGTGGTTGTTGTGAAACTACAAAAAAAAAGTTAATTCTTTTTTTTTTTTTGAAGATTTTATTTATTTATTTGCGAGAGAGAGAGAGAGAGCACAAGCAGGGTGGAGGGTAGAGGGAGAGGGAGAAGCAGACTGCCCCTGAGCAGAGAGCCTGACTGGGGTTTGATCCCAGGACCCTGAAATCAGGTCCTAAGCCAAAGGCAGATGCTTAGACAACTGAGCCATCCAGGTGCCCCCAAAAAGGTTCTCCTATATCTAATTTTATTCTTAGTTCCTCTGGACATAGTTATACTTGTCCTATATATTTCAATTCATCTGTAAATTAGAATTAAAAATACTCACTTTCTGTATCAGCTTTCTGACACTTTGGTCTGAATCTCAGAGTTTGGGGAGGGGTTATCTGACCCTGTACAACACTTCTGACTGAGACAAGGGGACAGAGAAAGAGGCATAATTACCTTTATACTGGGAGTGGAAATTAGCACAGTTTTTTTGGAAAGCAATTTGGCAGTGTGTACCATGGATATTAGAACTATTTACACAATTTGACACAATTGTACTTCTTTCCCAAGGAAAACTTTTAAGGGAAAAAAAAAATTAAAGTAGAAGGAGAAACATGCATAAAATGGCAATGTTTAGTGTTACTATGGAGAGTAATTGAAAACAAAAGCCGCCCAACAAATGAGTGTAAAATAAACATAAAAATGCATCTCGGAAAATGAACCCAACAGGGTCCTTTAAGTAATTTATCAGACTTAAACAAGTCTCTGAGCTAGCCAGTCTCTGCTCTATNCTTAAAAGCTGCCCAACAAATGAGTGTAAAATAAACATAAAAATGCATCTCGGAAAACGAACCCAACAGGGTCCTTTAAGTAATTTATCAGACTTAAACAAGTCTCTGAGCTAGCCAGTCTCTGCTCTATGTTCAGACACAAAAACAGCTAAGCTTTTCTGTAATCAATCTGATAAAAACAAATTGAACAAGTAACATTATGGTTGAAGAGGCCAAAGCCGCTTGAGCAATAGGCTTTGATTGATCAGTGCTATAAAAGCATCCTCCGAATCGAAAATTCGGGGTTGATAAATGCACGAATAAAAGAAAAGTCATCATAACAAGTCATCACCATTTATCTTACAGAATTAAATAATAAATGTGTTCTAGGAGATAAAATATAGCTGGAGACGAATCCTAAGGTCTGTTTTCACTCTTCGATTGGGCCACAGTTGTTATCTTAGCTGACAGGAAGAGAAGTCCAGTTACTTACATTCTTATTTGAAACTTGAAACCTTTCTTCCTGTTTTTCCCCTCTTTGGAATTTTTTTCTTCTATTCTCTATATAGTCAACATTTTGTTTCCTGTTTAGGGATGAACTCAATGGTAACTTGTCTTATTAATAATTTCCTTGTAAAAATACCTTTTGATGCCATTGTTGGGGCATGCATGACAATCTAGTTTTCTAAGTTGTGCATAAATACACCTCTTTTCCCCACAGCGGGATTCAAGAGCAGGTGATGCACTTCATCTTTATAAATGTCTAGTAAACAGCAGTAGATAAATAAAAGCTGAGTTAATGTAAATTGAATTAAATGTAACATAATTGAATTTTATCCATTCAGATTTTATCACCTGAATTTCAGTCATCATAATATATTCTGACGTGATCTGGTGGGGTTCGAAGTCGCGAGCCAAGAAAAAATTCTTGACGTGTCTTCAGTGCTGAAAGGTGGTTTTATTAAAACACGGGGACAGGACCCATGGGCAGAAAGAGCTGCTGACCCATGACTTTGAGGAGCAACTGATGAGATACTATGGAATTGAGGGAGGTAAAGACAGGAGGAAGTTTCCAGAAGGATTTTCATATGCTAAAGAAGACTTACAGGATCCTGGAGGCCTGGCTGTTGTCAAGTCAAGGTGTTTTTCCCTCTAGCAAGGCATTAACCTTAAGACAGCTGGGAGGGTCCTGGGGGACTGTTATACTCTGCCTGCCTCAAGTCCTTGTCAGTGGGCTGCAGGTTATAAGGACAATTTTATCTACATTTCCTTCTGCCTTTGTTCCCCACATCATATTTCTTCTTTGAAAAAGTCTGATTGGCAGATATAGGAGAGAACCACATTGTTGGGGAACAGGGTTTTAACACTCCTTAAAATCTCAAGAATTGACATAATCCAGTACTTTCTTCTTTGGACATTGCCCATCCCTTCTTCCCAATAAGGGCTGTGGAAAGGTGGACCATACTTCTACATATGTTGAGAGCTGAAGTAAGTTGGTGCTGGAGAGTATTCTAGCCATGTAAGACTCATTAACATTATGAAATGTTTTTCATTGTGGGTGACTTCCATGTCTTTTAAGAGTTTTTCTTTCCAGCCATGTATNCTTCTACATATGTTGAGAGCTGAAGTAAGTTGGTGCTGGAGAGTATTCTAGCCATGTAAGACTCATTAACATCATGAAATGTTTTTCATTGTGGGTGACTTCCATGTCTTTTAAGAGTTTTTCTTTCCAGCCACGTATGGGGAACACACTGCCACCAGTTTTCTCTCACTACCAGTCTATGAAAACTGCTATAACATCACTAATTACAATATTAAGATTTGTACATACTACAGGCCTGCATTTTTTTCCTAGAACATTTATATGTAATGATTAACACTCCCCAAACTGAATAGGTAATTATCTTTTGCATATTATAAAATTTTTTATCTATTTTGATGCAGTCTAAAAAAAACACGTAAGATGAATTTTCATAAGAAAATTTTATTATTGAGAAACATTGCTTATTTATAAATTGAGCTATGAGAAAGAGTGCTTCCATTGTTTGAACTGCTTCTAGTTCTACAGAAGAGTGAACCTGATTATACTGTCAGTCAGATATAAATGCAATATTTCCTACCAACTGATGTAATAAAATGAATTTTTGTTCAATTTTATTTATTTGCTAATTCCATCTATATTTTTTCAGCGTGGCGCTTAGTTTAAAATACTATTTTAAAATGTAATATTGCATTTTATGTGGATTCTCTATACCAGCAATATGTTGCTTTATAAAGTATACTATGTACCCATATATGAATAAATGTTATTAAATAACTTTAGCTATATAACCAGGAAGCATTTTGTATGTATTATTTGTATATACACTACNTTTATAAAGTATACTATGTACCCATATATGAATAAATGTTATTAAATAACTTTAGCTATATAACCAGGAAGCGTTTTGTATGTATTATTTGTATATACACTACACACACACACTGGAAAAGACATATGCCATTTAAAACATTTAAAATTATTAAAAAAGAGGATTTCACTGTGTATATAATGTATACTCCCAAATCCCCTGAGAAGATTGGTGTTGGTGGATGTGGTATGAAGTGGTTGAATTTGGAATAACCGGTACGTAAGACTGCCAAGACTTTTAATATGAATTATATGTGGGAAAGAAAGGATAACTCCTAGCTTTTAAATTACTTGGGGGTTTAATCACATGGAAGAACTGAATATTTATAGGATTTAGGTTCTAGAATTGCCATGTGTGCAGAGTGCTAACCAAATGTCATATGAGCTACCAGGGTGTCCATCAGCCCGGGTCCTAGAATGACTATGGAAAGCAGAGTTCCCTCTCATTCACATGTACCATGAATAAAAAATACACCTTTGTAGTATTATCCCAAGGATATTATATTTGGAATATGTTTTTCTGTTTTGGAGTCATCTGATATTATTCTAAGAAATTAAACAAAAGCTCTTTGAACAGGGATGAAAGATATTAAAACTTCCCGGTATCCTGAACACCATATTGAATTTAAAATATTTTATTTTCTTTCATTTTGCTAAGACTTTTGGAGGAAGAGAGCAGAACTTGCAGTTGGGAATATATTACCAATAGTGCATGTGAACAGACACATACCCAGAACTGAGAGAAATGGAGCAAATGCTAAGGGAGTGAAATACATGGAGCGATAAGCCATTTGGGGGACCTGAGAGGCATGGTATTGTGGACTTGGTATTCGGTAGCGGGCATTTGATTTGAAGCCAGACATACAGTTTTATAGTAGCACAGTTGTAATTCTGAAGCCTCGGTGTGGTACAGGGGAACAGGTCTCTCCACCCCCAAACTTAACACATCCTAATCCCCAGAACCTCAGTGTACGTTATATTACACTGCAGAGAGGAATTAAGGTTGCAAATGGAATTAGGTGGCTGATCAGCTGACTTTTAGATGGGGAGAGGAGCCTGGATTACCTGTGTGCCCAATGTAAGTAACCACAAGCGTCCCTATAAATTGAAGAAGGAGGCAGACGTCGGAGTGAGACGGTCTTTTTCGGGATCGGGGTGCTTCCCCACCCGGAGGAGTGTAAGTAGCCTCTGGAAGCTGGGGGAGGGGAGGGGCTCTCCCCTTGAGCCTCCGGAAAGAACGCGCCTTGCCAACGCCTTGATCCTAGCCCAGGGAGACCTTCTTCGGACTTCTGACCTCCAGAACCGTAAGTGAATAAATTTCATTTGTTATAAGCCACTAACTTATTAGTAACTTGTTACAGCCAACAGTGGGAAGCTACGTCACAAAGTCTTTAAGCCTGTTGTGTGCAATAGTTGAACTTAGTAGGTGGGCTAAAGCTAATGGGGTTTTGGTTTTGCCAGCGGGGGTGTTTTCAGGACCTGCCTCAGGAGGGCCTGGGCTGGGCTAGGACAGCGACCCCAAGGCTATAGTAAGCCTGGNGTAAGTGAATAAATTTCATTTGTTATAAGCCACTAACTTATTAGTAACTTGTTACAGCCAACAGTGGGAAGCTACGTCACAAAGTCTTTAAGCCTGTTGTGTGCAATAGTTGAACTTAGTAGGTGGGCTAAAGCTAATGGGGTTTTGGTTTTGCCAGCGGGGGTGTTTTCAGGACCTGCCTCAGGAGGGCCTGGGCTGGGCTAGGACAGCGACCCCAAGGCTATAGTAAGCCTGGAAGGCTGAGTCACAGATTTGGGGTGGGGGATGAAGACCTTAAAAGTAGCCATGTTACGCGCCAAACACGGAAGTATTTTAGGGATAGGGAATTTCAACTTGGGACCTCGCAGCCCGGGCAAAGCCACAGGCTTATCCGAAGGACCGGGAGGAAGGTCAGCTCTTACGGGTTCTATGAGGAAATCAGGGATGGTGGTTTTGAACAGGAATTCTTCGGAGAACCGCAGGAGTTCGAGGTCGTGGCGGTTTCTCGCTGGCTGCAAGCCGTCGCTTGCGCGTCGTTGTTGGGGCTGGGGGAGGTCGTCTTTCCCCCACCAAAGCAAGATAAACTTCTGCATAAGAAGCGTCCTCCTCTGGTAAGGTAAGAATTCTCTTCCTTCTCCCAGCTTGTTATGCAAGTTGCCGCGGGTGGTATGTGTACGAGCTCCCTTCTCAGAGCTTCTGGACTCCATTTAAAATGAGGCTTCATTTTACTGACTTTCATGGGGGCGTGGGTGGGGAGGAGTGTGAAGATTGAGAAACCGTGATTCCGCTCCTCCACAGCTTCTGACCTCTGTGGCTGACGTGGAACAGGCATGGACCCATTTAAGAGCTCCAGGTGACACTAATGTGCGGGCGAAATGGAAAACCACTTGTTGAGAGGCTAGCACAGTCTGTAGGCCTTTTAGGAAAGAAATAGAAAACAACTCATTAGGGCTAGACAGCCAAGATGGTGTTGGATACACAATGCCAGGGAGTTCTTGAGGCGTGAACTACTAGTTTGAGACCCAAAGAGAAGCAGCAGCTCAGCTGGCCGCTCAAGTTCTTTGAGTCCGAGGAAAGGGGTTCGTAATAAATCTTGGACGTACTTGGCTGGAGATGGAGTCTGAGTGGGAAAACGCAATACGGTGAGTTTCAGTGTGCCGCAGGTTTCACAAGTGGGTGTATAGGCATTTCCTGTCTGGGCAAATATGCCTGAAAATGTGTGGAATTCAAAAACGGAGGAGCGAGTCAGACTTAAGTTCCAGCAACTCCATTTCGGGAATCC